>NC_080800.1:118064738-118364738 GCF_028018385.1 Neofelis nebulosa | reverse complement strand
CAGCACAGAGCCCGACTCGGGGCTCAAACTCACGGACCGTGAGATCATGACCTGAGCCGAAGTCGGATGCTCAACCGACTGAGCCACCCAGGCGCCCGGAAGAGGGACCATTTTATTGGTGTCTCCTTTTAATGAGGGAAACTCTCAAAAGAAGACGTCCCTCAAGTTTCCTTGACTGGAATTGGATCACACGTGCACTTCAGATGATCACCCTGCAAGCCTTAGACCATCGGGATCTGCTCCTGAGCAGACAGGGGGTCTTCTACCACATTACATGCAGGGGCGGGGGGGGGGGGGGGGGGAGGGGCTAGATATCGGAACAAACTGGGAGTGATTTTTGGCAAGAAAAAAGAAAGAAATGGAAGCGGAGTGGGACAGTGACTGGGAAGCACCTTCATGGGGTGTTCCGACTAGTAGATGAAACCACACATTACGTGAAGTCCGTCCTTATGTGTCTGACATGAAGTAAACACTAAAGGAATAAAAGCTAGCGATAGCACTGTTGTTGTTGCTGTTATCATTACACCCGAAGGTGAAACCGAATAGGAACCACGGTTGGATGGCTGGAATTCAAAATGAACATACCTTGATTTTAGTACTCACTACCTCCATGGTTTAGACTCTACCAGGGATTGGAAGACGTTTTCCTCTAAAGGAAAGTAAATATTTTCGGGGAACACGGTTGTTTTTTGCCACCTACTTTGTTTTGTTTTATCCAACCCTTTAAACGTGCCAAAACCATTCTTAGCTCTCACGTGGTACAAAAAAAAGGCCCCAGGCAGGTTTGCCCACCCCTAACTTCAAGCCACTACTCTTCAGTTTCTCTATTGCCCCAGTTATCGCACCTGTAACATGGACATCATTGTAGTGTTTCTTTTGGAGGGTGGCGGTGAGGATTAAATGACTTATGTGCACAAGCCAGAACCAGGACTGACCCATGGCACCCGATAAACATTAGTGATGGACATGATGGCGGTAGTGGTTGTTTTAACGCACCGCACGTGGTCATCTGGCAAGTGACAAACACAGTCAGAGGTAGGACACGCCAGCCACTACAGGTGAGCACATCACAAGCTACTAACAAATTCTGTAGCGTTAAGGGATCTAACGAGTGACGCAGAACTGGCTTCAAGTGAGAGGAAGCTTGGCACACTTACGAGCCCGGCGGACCCAGGTTTCAATGCTGAGTCTACCACTTGGCAGTTGCTGTGACCTCGGGAAAGTGATTTCCCCTCTCTGTGCCTCACTTTCCTTGTCTATAAAAAGTAGATACAAGTAAGGTATTGACCTGAGCCCGAGAAGAGGATGCATGTCAAGAAATTGGCACACGGGAAGAGCTCAAGGGCAGGTGCTATCATTTTTCATTTACTTTTCATTTATATTAAATGCCTCTGAAGCTTTGTCTCCAAAACAGCCAGGCCACTATGTGGGGGAAAACAGCAATTGCTGAGTTGTGATTTGACTAATATTTTTGACCGCCATGGCCAACCCAATAACTCAGAACAACCAACGTATGTAGAAAAACAAGAACTGACTGGGTAATTAAGCCTTAAATGATGATCCAATAGCCCCGTGTATACACACAGCTTGATTATGATTTCTTTCAGTTATGTACTGCCTCTCTTAATACATCTGACAGGAAAATGATTGAATTTTAATTATTCAATTTTAAAGTTTATGCCCAGAGGCTACGAAGCTTCAGTTTAACTCTGAACTGAGTTGATTGGGCATTCCCACCCCAGCTAGGCTAATACTCAATTTCACCCTCTTGTTCTAGGTGTCTGCTGATACAGATACTAATTTGAGGCAAATCTCAGGCTCCTAATGAAAGCCATCCAAGCCCGGAACGAGAAGTCACACCATAACGTGAGTATGATATTGGCAACTTGAAGACACTGGCATGGGGGGCAGGGATGTAGTTTACAAAGAGATTGAAAGTACGAATGTATAGTTACGGTTTGCTTTCAAGTATCAAATTTGAGTTTCAACCGAATATGGACTAACATTGCAAGACTACCTACTTGCACCACACGTGGTTGAGGGAACTGAGTCACAGAGAGGCCAAGCAACTTATCCAAAGTCATATATCTAATAAATGTATGAAGGAAGACTGAGTCAATGGGCACTCCCTACCAATTGCCCATTCAGTCTTTGTGCTGAATTGATGATATATTAAACTGTCGACTCTCAAATCCTCAAAAAAGTACTCAGGGAGTGTCCCATTTATAACTCTCTTGTTTTAGTCTGTTTAGCCCTCAAGGGTGAGAATAGCTAATATTTACCAAATTAGTAGGATTAGCTATTCAATAAAAAAACTTAATCTTTTTATGGTCTGTAGGTTCCTAGAGGGTGACAACCATGTCTGCCTTGCTTACTGCTATAATCCCCAGTGTCTAGAGAAATGCTTGGGACATTTTAGATATTCAATACATATTTCTTCGATGAATGCGAATTTGAAATCCTCGAAAAAGGAACATGAGATTTAAACTTCTGACCTTGACTCCTTCACAGTGAAGCATCAGAAGCAACCCAAGGCCCGCTCACTTGACCTCTGGGGAGTAGATTGCTGAAAATCCCAGCTGAGCAATGCTCCAGCAGACGTAGAATTGTCCCATAGCGAATGTTTTGATGCTCCACTCAGATCTCCCTCTTTCAGACCTGAAAGACTTATTCCTCCAACTGCTGGGAGCATCGGCTGTAACGTAGCCCTCAATTGTTACCTCTCAACAGAAATTGCCTCAGTTGAAGAGATCCATCTTGCCCCAAATCACACCCCCTCCCTGGGGTAGCCCGTATCCAGTGAATAATCACTGAAGTGGTACAAAATCTTGGACCCCTTGCCCAAACTCAGACAACCCTAAAGGGCCATCCCAGCTTCAAATCACCTTATAGCATTGCTCGAGGCCTTTGTTGAGACTCTGTCACAGAACAACTTCTCCCTCTATCCAGTCCTGATTCTTTCCCTTCCTTTCCACCAGTGCTGATCCCAATGACACTTCTTAATAAACATCCTGCGTGCTCACCTCTATTTGTGTCAGCTTACTGGAGAATCCAACCTACCACAGATCCCACAAGTCTTCCTTTCCTCATGCAGGCTCTTTTCCCTGGCACTCCAAGGCCTCCCCTGCCCACAATTTATGGACAGGATATAGCCAATCGCACAGGCACAAATGGGAAGAAGGAAGGTTCCTCTCTTTCTTGTTAGATCCAAGCACCGTTGGGTTAATAAATTCCCTCCCCAGACACCTAAGAAATATTTTTCAAACTCCCCTCAAGTTAAGAGTCAACACATTCTCCAGAAGGACTAAAGATGTAGTCTTAAGTGGCCACGGAAGCTCAATATCCTTTTGAAGTCCCAAGTCTTATTCTAGAAATATTTGTGAATTTGGCATTCAAATCAATAATATGCCACGTTTTTCTTGGTTTAAAAATAATACCCCCCCACCAATGTTTTTACCTGAGTAAAATTAATTCTCCAAGAAAGTGAGCATTATTCTTCCTGTGACTTTTTAAGCAGTAGGACATCTGAGTTGAAATGTGGCCTAAGGTCAAAACTCCTGGCCAGCTGGTAGAGAGATACAGGGGGAAATACAGCATGCCCATTCTGACTGGTCAGTTTTTGTACCTTCCTGGTTGTTAAGTATTTTGAATATCATCCCCACCTAAAATATATGGCTTTCAAGGCGATTGGGCTATATCACATTTTGTCACAGCAATTGTTTTTAATTCTCTTCCTTGAGTGTTTTTTTTTTTCCTCTTCCTCTTTTACCTTTCTTCTACCTCTCCTTCTGTCTTACCTCATTCCTCCCTCTCCTCACCTCTGGCCTCCCTTTCTATCTTCATTCCCTATCTTCCTTTCAGTTTTTTGCTCTCTGTCTACATATCTTTATGACTCCTTTTTAGGTTAAGTTTGAAATAGGCAGTTTAGTCATGCTGATGCAGGTCTCATATTTTGCATTTTATTAATATTCAGACTTGGAATTATGCTAAATCCTCCAGACATTGGTTTCAGAGAATCCTGCTTTATTGAATCCAAAAGCCTTGATCAATTAATCCACAAAGTTCTGGGTTTTTTTTTTTTTCCTGGTACTATGATATTTTGGCTTGATTCCTGTCCAACAGGCCAAAACCCAGCAAGCCTAGAACATTTCTCATGTCCTGGTTGAGCTCAGATGAAACATAATGCAAATTTTAAAGAGTATCATATAAACACCTGAGTAGCTGTTGTATCAATAATAGTTATAACAACATTACCAGTAAAAACAACAATAATAATAGCTAAGTTTTTTTTGAGTGCTATTATATACCTGGCAATGTACTAAGAGGTTTTCATATATTAAACCACTTAACCCTCACAACTAATGAGACACGTACTATAATTTTGCTTTTATTCACAAATGTTGGCAATGAAGCTTGGTGAAGTTATATCTTTTGCTGAATGTCACACATCTTTTAAAGTGATGAAACCGGGGCGCCTGGGTGGCTCAGTCGGTTAAGCGTCCGACTTCAGCTCAGGTCACGATCTCACAGTCCGTGAGTTCGAGCCCCACATCGGGCTCTGGGCCGACGGCTCAGAGCCTGGAGACTGCTTCCGATTCTGTGTCTCCCTCTCTCTCTGCCCCTCCCCCATTCATGCTCTGTCTCTCTCTGTCTCAAAAATAAATAAACGTTAAAAAAAAAAAAAGTGATGAAACCAAGATGTGAACCCATGTAGTCTATCAATAAAAGCACCTTTTCTAGAATCTTCCAATATTGCCACAGCAACATCACAGGGAACCCAATGTCTACGGCTATGTGCCACCTTTAGTACAATGATGATAGATTGTGGTGTTCTGTATTCTTCCACACATGCAAACATCTATACTATGAGTAATGCATGCAATTACAGAGACCCCCACCTAAAAGAAGTTCCTCATATTCTCAGCGGGTTGACTTCTCTGTTTGTCCTTGGTACTACCATAGTCTCCGCACCTTCCTTTAGTGAGGAACTGTTCCATTATATTCAATCATAGTTTATACCTTCCGTTTTACCCACGACATCATGAGCTCTTTTCAGGAGGTCTACTCAGTCCATCCTGGGGTCATCAGCTCTTAGCATTATGCCTGTTCCATACGAGGAACTATATACATGAAGAAGTAGCAAGAAGGACAAAAAGAAGGCAGTTACTCTTACTAAAGGTGGTATGGAAAGATTTGCAGATGAGATGACATGCTGATTACGGTGCACTGAGTATATAGGAGCAGAAAGGACATTACAGGCAAAGGGAATAGACTATTTCTAGGACCCAAAGAAAATGTGAAAAACTCTGAGGGATGGAGCACAAGGTGCATAGAAGAGGATGCTGTGTGGCATCCTCTGGAGACGATGAGCATCCACTGGAGAGCAGTGTAAGGAAACCGACAATCAGGCTGGAAAGGTGATTGGGTCTAGGCTGCAAAGAGTATCATATAATAATATGTCAAGGAAGAGGAGTTAAGACATTATTGGATATTTGATGGGGGACATGGAAGGGTTTTAGAGATTTTACATAGAGATTGGCAAGCCTATTTTAATTTTAAAAAGATCATATGGAGAATGGAGGGGACTCAGAAGGGAAACGAGAAGAATTAGGGACTACTACAGTCATTCAGATGAGAGAAGATGATAGCCTGAACTGGGTGGTCATCATACAGATGGAGAAAGGTAAATTAATTCAGAATTGAAGAGATAAGTAGGTAGCTGATAGGTGAGGAAGAAGGATAGAAAGAAGGGAGGGAGGGAGGAAGGAAGGGAGGGAATGAAGAGAGGAGGCAAGGAATGAAATGAAATTTATTATAATTTATAATATGTTACATTTATATTTATATAGAATCGATGCACCAATTTTTCAACCACAGTTGAAACACATAGCTTAAATTTTTCATAAAATAAAAGCAATACTATATATGACCACCAAGTTCTTCAAACCCTTCTTTTGACTGTCAATTCCTCTTACCAGAAATGAAATTTATTTGGATCAAGGTAGTATTTTAAATTATATTTCCTGAACAGAATCATCTATCAGATTGTGAACAGATCATTTTACTCCCTCAAAAATTGTCTCTTATAAAAAAAAAAATGCCTCTTATAACCCTTCTCATTCTTCTTGCACCTTATCAGGGAGGCTTTTCCTCTGCATAGATTACAATTCAAATGCATTGTTTGCTAATTCCATATAACGTTGGACATGTTATTGCCAGCATTTTTTATTACATTAAACCAACTTGCAATCATACATACTGGAAAAATTTGTGAGTAACTGAAGTTTGATTCTCTTTCCTTTGCAGTTGCTTTTTTCAGATGCTTATTTTAGCCTTTTGCTCTTCCTTAAAATTACTTGAACTAGGTTTTGAAATCTAAATGCATTCAGGGTCTAGGCAAATATGCTAAGTGAGCAAAGCAGGCCAGTTATAAGACACTATGGAGTGGAGGAGCCTGTAGTGAAAGGGGAAGTAAGTCTTATTGAATGATATCTAAAAAGAGAAGGAGAAAGCAAGAAAACTAAAACACTATTCAAACAGAATCAAAATATATTTGCTGGCAAATTCCTCATTTTTCACAGTGCTTTCATCATTATACATAATAGGGATTTTCGTGGCATGGATAGTGTCTCTGCTACAACCAGAGACTATCCGATCTTGACAAGGGGATTAGGTATAAAACTCCCTAGGTATGAAACATGACAGGCCAGTGAGGAAGGAAAGAAAACTGAACTTAAATGGTGCTGGAGTGAAGCTAGGACCAGAACAGGGCTAACAGCATGAGTTTGGATGCAGAGCTGACCATGTATACGGTTATAGCAACCAAATCACAATATTCGGGCGGGGGGGGGGGGGCGGTACATGATTAACTCAGTCAGGAGTGATCAGTGGTGATAGTCAATAAGGCCTGATATGATGGGTAGGGCATGGCAATAGCCTTTATGCGGCGTAATGATGCCGAATCAGACCAGCACGCGTCCTGGGGGTGGGGAAGAGTCCATCTGGTCAAGAATTTAGGCTTAAAGGAAACTAGAGGCAACTCTTCAGGGAAGTTGGCTTACGTGAGATCAGTAGAGCATCGAGGCTTTGAGGAAGTATCCCAGGGCTCTGCACACATTTGTGTGGACTCAGAGTACAAGTTAAGAAAACAAAGAAGGAACGCTGTGGAATGGGTTGGGCATCGAAGAAGAAAGGTGAATGGCTCTGAAGAAGTGAGTACTTACATACCCAAGACAGACATCCAGGCACATGAGGTAGCAGACAGGAACACTCAGTTTTGTTTGGAAACATGAGATACCTGATATCTCGCCAGGCTAGTGCCCTCCAGACTCAGAGTGGGTGGGGCTAAACCTACAGGTGAGAAGCATCGGGGGAGCAACTCATGGGGCTGGGGCTGCAGCTGGGGAAGTTAGAGAACGACATGTCCTCAGTTGCTGTGAATGCGTCCTTGCTCTTCACCTTGGTAAAAATGCTCTCTTTGTCTCCTTGGTGTACACAGGATTCTCTGATTCCATTTTTTTCTCTGAAATCATTGGACTTTTCTTATGAAAGCCAGATACAACCCCCAAGACATATCCCAACTCCTGGCATGCTAGCCGGGCAGGAGAAGAAGCTGTTACAGATGACCTGTGCTAGGGTTATGGGGATTGACCCAACTTTAATGCTGGGCTCTGAGGAATGTAGTATTCAGTGAATATGGTAAATTCAGGGTTCATGTGAGCCAGTGATGATATTGACAGTGCTTTTTTTTTTTTAATTTTTTTTTCCAACGTTTTTTATTTATTTTTGGGACAGAGAGAGACAGAGCATGAACGGGGGAGGGGCAGAGAGAGAGGGAGACACAGAATCGGAAGCAGGCTCCAGGCTCTGAGCCGTCAGCCCAGAGCCCGACGTGGGGCTCGAACTCACGGACCGCGAGATCGTGACCTGAGCTGAAGTCGGACGCTTAACCGACTGCGCCACCCAGGCGCCCCTGACAGTGCTTTTAATACAGGGGGTAGGGCACAAGAACAAGAGCCCCCAGTGGATAGTCTGCATTCCAATAGAAGGTAATTCTTAGGGCTGGGTAGTATGTCTCGTTTGGCATAGGATCCAAGCTAGGACCTGGGAACAGAAGGCAGGGTCCAGCTACTGGATGAAGGCTTGGCAAGGACTAAGTAGAGAGCTAGGGCTCCATCCAAGAGAAGAGGGAGTTTGGGGCACGGCTCCAAAGAGGGACTCCTAAACTACCTATAAAGGAACTGTGGCAGATGCCTGGTGTTTATGGTGAGGTGGATATTGGGTGCTCAGAACAGCAGGACCAGTTACAGATTCCACCCCCTGATGTGAACAGGGTTCCTAATATTCTGCCAGTTTGGCTTAATATTGCAATATTGGCCCATGACCTGGGTGGCCCAAAGCCTGTACTCCGATGAAATAGTACCCGTAGCCGAGTAGGGCTGGGAAATCAAGGCTTGACACTGATTTTACAAAAGCAAAAGAATATTTTGCATAATTACGAAAATTGATTTGCTACCAAATAGGCATATACCTAGACCTTACTATATTGAGAATTAGAGAAAATTGCATAGACTATTGCACTTTACTCTTAACCTTCACTCCCCAAAGAAAATAATTATAAATTGTAAAAGAAACAATAAAGGAACCGTGTATCACACTGTAAATTGAGTGAACCTTGGCTCACTGTTATTAGGAATGATTTAATGAAAGCTGCTCTCCAGAAATGGAGCTTCGTAATCAACCGAGAGCAGAGACAGAGAAGAAATACTTTTAAATTGGTCACTTGACAATAAGAGTGTAATGAATGAGATCATAGAGGCCGACTCGGAGAAAGCAGTAAACTGAGCCAAAGTCACAGACTCACAAGGAAAAGGGAAACATGGGAAGGGTCTCATTGTTCCCACTTCCTCCCAAGCATTGCTTTCCCATCTGCTTAATGACGATCATAAAGTTTGGGTCTGTGTTTCTTGAACATTTTGATTATAAAATAAATGAAGCTCAGTAGCTTTCCTACTCTCGGTGGTCAACATCTGGAACAACTGAGTGGGGGGCTCTGTAAGTAGGGAAGCAAGCTTCTCACGAGGTACTTTGCTAATGATCTCTGAATCTAGCCTTTCTTCGCATTGCAGGGCGGAAGGTGGGTGATCCCTGCCTGTTCCGGTTGTCTCCTTCAAATGCCTCAAACTGACTTTTCACAGTGGCACAAAGAGCCATCGTGGAAGCTTGCGTTCCACCTGGGCATATTCCAGATCTGTCTGTACCACTTCCTCGCTGCTTTTCTCATTCTTCTCTCTGCCCTGTTCAAGGTCTAGGCGTCAATTTGCTGTTAGCGCAGGACCCTCACGCTGGAGACAGTTCGGGACTGTTTACCTTGACTTTGACACCGTTGAGTTACTACCCCGACTTCGCACAAGGACACCCACCCCACCTCTAAGGACTCTGCGCAGCTTAACCTCCCCTGAGGTTCAGCTGGAAAGGAATAAGACCGCCACATTCCTCTTTACCACTAGTGGGCTCTCTTCTACTTCAGTGGCCCAACATGGTAAAAGTCGGTCTGTCTGTCTCCAGCTTTGGGTGAGTTTCGTTTGCCCCGAATGGAAAGCGCAACAGAAAATACCACAGGAACATTTGACTCCGTTTTGACTATTACTGATGCTAGCAAACAAGAGAGATTTCATTCCTCCGTAGTAACTGAGAGGCAATGCCATGCAGTGTTTACTAGCCAGCTGTTAGCCTGCACGGGTGCGGACGGACGGCGGAATCAGCAAACAATTGGCTCAATCTTCGAAACATGTTTTTGTGCCAAGCACATGAAGTTTTAATTATAAGCGCTTCGAAATACGCACGGTTATTGAATTTCCTTATTCCCATGCAGAAACAAGATAAAAAGTTCTTTTGAAATCTGATGACAGAAAACACTTGATGACAACAACACTCGTAGGAAATAAGCATTTTGCCCTGAGATGGTTATTATGCTCAACGCCAAAGTATAACAAACCAAAATGTGGCGTCCATCATAATTCCACATCTTTGTGAAAGATTTTATCAACATATGCAAAGATGACTTTCCATTGACGTGACACGTATCAGCACGCATGGCTGCAAAAACTTCAGTTTCCCAGCTTGCCAAGGTCATCCTATCCGATTCCCGTGTTCACATGCATGCTGGTACGTATACACTGTTCCCTGAAACTTATGTTCAGTGTCTCACTTCTCCCTGATTTCTGGTCTCAGTGAAATGCAGACATTTGTTCATTAAAGAAAAACCGGTCGAGCCTATGTACTATGCTCCATACTAGGCATATAGACTACCGAGAAAAATATGACCTAGCCTCAAGAATTTCAGTTTAGAGCCCAAAGTAGCCATGTAAACAAACAAGAGGAACACAAAGTTAAAAATGAGAAATGCAAAAAAAAAAAAAAAAAAAAAAAAAAAAAAAAAAAAAAAGTTTAAATACAACTGAAGTAGTATTGGGGCCCTCGGGTGGCTCAGTCGGTTGAGTGTCAGACTCTTGATTTCAGCTCAGGTTCGTGGGATGGAGCCCTGCATGGGGCTCTGGGGTTCTCTCTCTCCTTTTCTCTCTGCCCCTCCCCTGCTCATTCTCTCTCTCTCTCTGTCTCTGTCTCTGTCTCTCTCTCTCTCAAAATAAACTAAACTAAAAGAAAAAAAAAAGAATTGAAGTAGGTATTAAAGCATGCTTTGAGAACTCAGTGATTCAGTGGGTCAGTCAGATCTTCCCCCTTCACACCTGTTCCAACCCACTTGACCCATCTTTTCTTACTAACCATTTCCTGTAGCCCATACTTTTGTGTAGTGGCCCCAGATACTCATACTTGACCTTCTGCCAATGTTCACCACTGCCACCAGATCTCTCCACTACCAGGGCTGATCTCAAGGTTCGTGTTGTAAGTCACTACTGAAGGTCTGCAGAGAAAGGCGTGTCCAACTCTATTACAAAGCTTGAACTTCCTTTCTGGGGTGTGGTCATTCCCTGATGATTTCTTTTAACTCTTTCCACAACATAAACATTTACAAGGATCATTATCAATGTATGAACCTAGGACTACCTATATTAGAGTTATTTGGGGTACTTGTTGAAACCTCAGATTCTTGGGTCCCACTCCCAAAACTACTACATCAAAATTTCTTGGGATATCCAGTCATCTCCCAAAGGAATTCTGCTACACTCTGTAGTTTGCAAACAATAGTTTAGAGACGACCTAATTTCTAGGAAGAATTTGTGATGCGCAAGTTCTTGAGGGTTCTCTTAATATTTTTATAGAGATAGAAACAACAAACAGTAAAGGGCACAAATCTTAATGTATAGCTTGATGAATTTTTACATATTAATGCACCCATATAACCAACAAAATTAAGAGGTAAAACATTCCTAGAACCCTAGAAGTTTCTCTCATCCCACTTTCCAATCAATACCATCTCTTCTGTCCTATAAAGGCAACCACTATTCTGACTTGTATCCACCATAGATTACTTTTCCTTGTTTCGTCACTATAGATGGGTATTACTTGTATAACTATTACACAATATTTCTTCTTTTAGGTCGGGTTTTTTGTTGTTGTTGTTTTGTTGTTTTTTTTTTTTTTGGCCAGGGGAGGGAGACTTTGTGAATCTTACCTATGTTGTAATCGGTAGCAATAATTTATTATGTTTATTGTTTTTCATTGTATAAATGTAATACTATTTACACATCTACTTTTAATAGACATTTAGGCTATTTCCAGTTTATGGCTATTAAGAATAAAGATACCATGAATATTCTTGTACATGTCCTTTTGGGAACCATGCAGTCATTTATCTTGGGCATATACTTAAAATATAATCACTGAGTCATAGGGTAGATGCATCTTTATTGCCAACTTATTTTCTAAAATGGCTCCACCATTTGCATTCCCACCAGTAATATATGAAATTTCCAACTATTCGACATTCGCGTCAACTCTCGTTACTCTTCTCATTTTAGCCATTCTGCTGGGTGTGTAGTATCTCATTGTGGTTTTAATTTGCATTTTCGTAATAAAGAATAATGCTGAACATATTTTCATCTGCTCACTGACCATTTGTCTTTTTTGTGAAGTGCCTATTCAGGTATTCTGTCCATTTTTTATTGAGTTGTCTCAATGACATGAGAGTATTCTCCTATGTTCCTAAAAGATAATGCATGTCTTTAATTCACCTGAAACTTCTTTATCTGTATTACGTGAGGTAGGGATTTATTTTTACTTTTTTCCCGAATGGGTACACAGTTATCCCAGTCCCATTCATTGAATAATTCCTAACTTCCCCAGTTATCTGCAATGCCATTCCTGTCTCATATTAAGGCTATAAAGATATTGTTCTATGTTTTTTCTAAGAAATTATATGGTTTTCTGTTTCACATTTAGGATCTAAGATTATGCGACAGAGGAAACTGAATGAATCAGTCTGATGCTTAAGCTGGGATCTGAAGGACCTAGCCTCGTTAACATGGCAAAAGGGTGAGTATGGAAGAAATGAGATACCATTTTAGATCGACACAACCACAAGTAACAGCCAACCCATGGTAAGAGGAACATGATGTATTTGATGGATCACAACGATATTGGTTTGGTTAAGGTGCAGCATGAGCCAGAGTGTTAACTAAATGAAGCCCAGGAGACAATGAGGGGCTTGATGATGCAGGCCCTTGTACACCATGTTAAAGAATTTGTGCCTCTATCCTAAGAGCAATGGCAAGACATTTGAATTTTGAAAATTGCCACACTGACTACACTGTGAAGAAAGATTGAAGGGAGAGTAGTATGAATAAAGATGAACCAGAAGGCTATGAGGAGTCCAGCTGAAAAATGATGGTGGGGGGAATGCGCAGGGGAAATCGTGTAATTCTTTCATGGGTTTAGGCCAATAAGTTTTTTTGATATATCCAACTGGAGGTAGTTAGATAAATAGTCCTGAAATTCAAAGAAAAGACTTCCTTATCTCAAATCATTCCACCATGTCCTCTGTTATTTCTGCTACCTCATTCCTCATTTCCTCCACAGACTTAACTAAAACCTTAACCCTTAACTAACAACCTTAACTAAAAAAAAACTTAGTTAAAACCTAAACCCTTAAGTAAAAACCTGAACTAAATCTAAACCCTTGGAGCTGACATATCCCTTTTCTTTTTTAAAAAATGTTTGTTTATTTATATTGATGGAGAGAGGGAGCTGATCATGAGCCAGGGAGAGGAAGAGAGAGAGGGAGAGACGGAGAATCCCAAGCAGGCTCCATGGTCAGCACAGAGCCCGACGTGGGGCTCAATCTCACGAACTGTGAGATCTTGACCTGAGCAGAAATCAAGAGTCAAATGCTTAAACGACTGAGACACCCAGGTGCCCTGACATATCCCTTTTCAAGTGAAGGCTCTTCCACACCTATTGCAGGATAGGGTAGGGAGATCAGACTGGCGTCATCCTTGTTCTCCATTACTATAATCAGATCTTTATCCTTCCCGTAATATAAAATACTCTTGCTTCTTTGAGGTATACATCCAACTATATATATATATGCCTCATTTTGTCACCGTTATCTACTCTGTTCACTCTATTCCTCTCTACTCAGAAGTTTTCCTGCATTCTGGAAATGCACTTCCAGCATTTGGTTTCTCAGTTCCTTAACCTCCTTGTTCTACAGAAATGTTTTTTTTTCCTTTAGCCATTCACACTGTCGTAATCTGAGTGTTTCCATGACCTACATATGCTTCGTTTCTAAAGTCATCAGCTCAAACACCCTACTCAGTAAACAAATTTCTGCCTCACTGTAAATCCAGTTATGCTATAAGCACATTGTCTTTCTTCTCGAGTGGAAGCTGTTGAATCTTTCACAACCCCCACCATTCAGATTTTAGAATTGAGATCAATGTCCACTAGTTCTATAAGACTGCTTTCAAAACATTATTCCAGCTTTTTAAAAAAAAGTTCTACTTTTTTAAAACTCACGCCCTCCGGCTAGACCATCTTCTCCAGCTTCTTGTCACTGAATCCAGAAGTTTCCCCCAATGATTCGGTCAAGGCAAAGGCAGCTGGACAACAAGCCTACTGTTTATCTCAAGCCTTGCTCTCATCCTTCTATATCCATGTAGACGAGCTGTTCAATACATTGATCTCTCATTTTCTTGACATCCAAGGTATTCCTTCTATATTCTACTTCAGCTAACTGTACAGTCACACACCAGGACCACTGTTCAGAAATATTCCACCTCCCATTCCTCCCAGCTTTTTTACCATAACCTCCAGCTTACTCATTCATTTACTCTTTTTACTATTGTTCTTTGAACTTCTAGGCACTTCAAATTCTTAGTAACCTCTCAACTTTCTTCCTATTAGCTCAACCCGTACCTCTTAGACTTTATATTGCCTGTAACTTCAACTACTCTTCAAATCTCCCTTTCGTCACATACATCCGACAGTATCTTAACCTTGGATAAGCCTAAATTTCACCTCTGCTTTTGCCACCAAACTTTAAAAAGCGACAAAACTTGGCTGATGGTAACACTAAAATTAGTGGTTACTAGCCTCAACTGAACCCACCCACTAAGGAGCAGCCCTACTGAGGTTTCTCTAATCAGTTTGCTCTTCTTTCTCTACAAGACTACCTCAACTCCTTCCCAATTTCCGGAAACTTCCAACATCACAAATCTATCCTGTATGTCTCCAAGCAAATGAATTCACCTTCTACAAACCTACCTATTTCCATACCCACTTTTTCTTCATTCCTTCCAGTTGGAATTGAGGTGTGCCTCCTCACATCTCACGTTGTGCTTGGGATTTCACACCCTCCCACGTTTCCATTGTTCCTGTATTTCAACCTTTCCTTCTCCACTGAATTGCTCCCATCAACAATTACATATTCTTAATTTTTACCTGCCTTTGTTTTTTTTTTTTTTCCTCTTGATTTCACTGCCTCAGTCAGCCCTAATTCTCTCATCCTTAGGTACAAACTTCTTCTCCAAAGAGTTGTCTAGGGGTGCCTGCATGGCTCAGTTGGTTAAGCGTTCAATGTCGGCTCAGGTCACGATCTCATGGTTCATGGTTTCCAGACCCCTGTCGGGCTCTGCGCGGATGGCTCAGAGCCCGGAGCCTGTTTCCAATTCTGTATCTCCCTCTCTCTGCAACCCTCCCCTGTTTGTGCGCTCTCTCTCTCTCTCTCTCTCTCTCTCTCTCTGTCTCTCTCAAAAATAAATAAATAAACATCTAAAATATTTAAAAAAATAAAGAGTTGTCTATACGCACTGTTTCAATACACCTGCCATTCACTCTTTAACCAAACCCAGTCTGAATTCCACTCTGATCACTACAATGATACTGCTCAAAATAAGGTTGCTAAAATGAAATCTATTTCAGTAAATGCAGTAGATACTTTTAGTCCTCATGCCATTCCATTTCTCAGTCATACTTTTGTCAGTTGATTCCCCACCCATCCATCCTGAAAGATTCTCTTCCTTAGACTTCATTGACACCAACCTCTCCTGATATCCTTCCTCTCTCTTACCCCTGAATGTGTACTTCCTCTTAGATCTGCCCTATACTTTCTTTTTTGTTAATTTTTTCATATTTATTTTTGAGAGAGAGAGAGAGCATGAGCAGAGGAGGGGCAAAGAGAGAAGGAGGCACAGAATCCGAAGCAGGCTCCAGGCTCTGAGTTGTCAGCACAGAGCCCAACATGGGACTCTAATTCACGAACCGCGAGATCATGACCTGAGCTGAAGTCGGCCGCTTAACCGACTGAGCCACCCAGGTGCCCCTGCCCTATACTTTCTTCACTCACATGCTTCCTGGATGATATTCTCAAATCTATGGTTTTAATTAACATCAGTATTCTGACAACTTCAAAATGTTAATGTCCAATAAAAATCTCTCTCCTGTATACCAGGCTCATATAAATAACTTCCGATTGGACATTTTCCTATTGAGTTTTCATAGTTCTTAAACTCAACATGATAAAATAGAATGTCCTTTCTGTTACCTGAAGCTTGTTCTTTTTCCCGTGCTCTTACTCACAATAAAAGATAAAACATTCTACAAAAGCCAAAATCATGAGCCTTATTTTGATTCCTCTCCTCACTTTATTATGTTCCATAGATTTAGCACCTATGCCTTGTATCCACCCATTAAACTAAATATCCACTGCAACACTCTTACCCAAATAATTGTTGTGTTTCTCATGAACTACTGAAAAATCCCCAACCTTGTCTCTCTACAATTATTCTTGCCTTCCTTGTGTCCCTTTCACATATGCCATGCATAATGACACTTAACAAATGAATTCTGATCATATATATTCCCATTTCATAAAATAAATAATGCTATTTTAGTCTAGAGTCTACAAATGCAACTTTTTCACCAGAAATTGATATCTGACTTATAGGTAGACTGAGCTAGGTGGCCAGGTTCCTTTCTTACCCTTTATTTATTTAGAGTTAGAAAATCCTAACTCACAATTATAGGGTATTGGTAACTGCTGTAAGTATTTCACGGCTCTTGCCAATTGATCATGATATTAAGGATGAAATGAGGGCCCAGAAATTATGGAGACACGTCTCAATAAAAACTATTATCAGTGAACCATCAGATTCAAAGTTGACAAGCACATTGCACTCAACAGCTGGAACATTGGATATTTCAATTTGTCAGAGAATAGGTTCCAATTCTAGCCTCTGGATTCATTTCGTTCTCAAAAATATTCTACATGTTCTGGTAAAGCATTTAAGTGTAGGTTTTAACTATGTCTAATGATATGTCATCAGTTTCTTTCTCCAAGGAGTTTAGGAAGACCTTTAGATTTGGGGAAAGAGCCAAATTCTTGGCAATCCTTTCGGAAACTGTTTGCACTTAAGACATTTTGATAGGTTATCCACAGCATTATACATAACAATGTTTTTGTCCATGAAATCATAGGTTTATATTCAAGTTACTGCATATATCACTCTTCTGGTGTGAAGACAAGATTTTATTTCATCTTTCCTTTTAAAAACGTGTATGTACTGGGGCGCCTGGGTGGCTCAATCAGTTAAGCATTGACTTCAGCTCAGGTCATGATCTCGCAGTTCATGAGTTTGAGCCCGGCATCCAGCTCTGTGCTGACAGCTCAGAGCCTGGGGCCTGCTTTGGATTCTGTGTCGCCCTCTCTTTCTGCCCCTCCTCTGCTTGTTCTCTCTCTCTCTCTCTCAAAGATAAATAAACATTAAAAAATCTCGTATGTACTTATTTTTCCTCAAGAGTAATCATACTTCATTATATAAAAGTGTTCTTTTTTGGGCCATTTCTATGCCCAGCATGCAGAACACATGCATTCAATGGCCATGATTTGATCACTTTCACAGTTGTCACTAAGTTGACTCAGGAGGTATAACTTTTTCTGGGATCCCAACAGTTTGTGGAATAACACTCAGGTGCCAGTTCTTTATTTGCAAAGCAAACTGACTTGCACGCAGAGCTGGTGCCCCTTCAAGGAAACTCCCAATGCAGCCCTTCTAGTCTTAATTATGGGTTAAAAGATAATCATTGACCAAATGAGAATTTAAAATTGTCTTCCTCTAGTGGTGTGGGTTTTCGGTGATAAAACAAAAGGTGGTCTAGCATTTCTGCCTGATGTGTGTATGATACAGAGGCAGGGGGCTGGTTCATACCTTACATATCAGTAAAGCAAACTTTAAAGAAAAACATCTTCCCGTTTGATATATATTTGGTCTTCTACTTTGTGTGTCATTGACATCATGTGATCTCCTGTGTTCTCTATGATGTTTTGCCCACCTGGATTTCTGCTTTTTCACCACGTGTAATTCTTATTATTAGCTTTGAAGATTTTCTTAGCTTATAGGTTTACTTTTTTAAAGTATTTGCTAGAAGTTTAATTTTTTGAAGTTATCACTTTCTCCCTTCAAATAACCTTGCACAATTTCCCGTACCATATAGGAACGCAAAGGAATTTATTTCTATTTCTGCACGCTCACCCTTTATGCTATTGTTCTCACACCTTCTACTGTTAAAAATCCAAGAATGCAGTATTATTATTTTTTGTTTTAAAGTCAGTTACAAAATAAAAAATTAAAAATAGGAAAACATTTTACCCACATATTTACCATTACTGGTACTATTCGCCTCTTTAGAAAGAGACCCAGTTTTCCATCTGGTGTTATTTTCCTTCTGCCTGGAGAAATTCCTTTGATCATTCCTTGTAGTGCAAGTCTGCTGGCGGTAAATCCTCTCACCTATTGGTTGTCTAAAAAATCTATAGTCCACATTCACTTGGAAGATATTTTTTGCTGGATATATAATATTGGTTGCTACTTTTTTTTTTCTTTTAGTACTTTAAAAATGTCTCCCCCAAGTCTGTGGCATGCATAGATCCTCATGAGAACAGTATAGCCAATCTTTGTTTTTTGTTCAAGTTAGTTAACATACAGTGTAGTGTTGGCTTCAAGAGTAGAACCCAGCGATTCGTCACTTACATCTGACACCCAGTGCTCATCCCCACAAGTGCCCTCCTTAATACCTATCACCCATTTAACCCATCTCCCCACCCCACCCCCCTCCAGCAATCCTCAGTTTGTTCTCTGTATTTAAGAGTCTCTTCTGGTTTGCCTCCTTCTCTGTTTTTATCTTATTTTATTTTTCCTTCCCTTCCCTTCTGTTCATCTGTTGTTTCTTAAATTCCACATATGAGTGAAATCATATGACTTATATCTTTCTCTGACTGACTTATTTTCGCTTAGCATAATACCCTCTAATTCCATCCACATTGTTGCAAATGGCAAGATTTCATTGTTTTTCATCTCCAAGTAGTATTCCATTGTGTGTGTGTAATATATATATATATATATATATATATATATATATATACACACTACATCTTTCATCCATTCATCAGTCAATGGGCATTTGGGCTCTTTCCATAATTTGGCTATTGTTGATAGCGCTGCTATAAACATTGGGGTGCATGTGCCCTTTAGAATCAGCATTTTCATATCCTTTGGATAAATTCCTAGTAGTGCAACTGCTGGGTCATAAGGTAGTTGTGTTTTTAATTTTTTTGAGGAACCCTCCATACTGTTTTTCAGAGTGGCTGCACCAGTTTGCATTCCCACCAACAGTGCAGGAGGGTTCCCCTTTCTCCGCATCCTCACCAACATCTGTTGTTTCCTGAGTTGTTCATTTTAGCCATTCTGACAGGTATGAGGTGGTATCTCATTGTGGTTTTGATTTGTATTTCCCTGATGATGACTGATGTTGAGCATCTTTTCATGTGTCGGTTGGCCATCTGGATGTCTTCTTTGGAAAAGTGTCTATTCATGTCTTCTACCCATTTCTTTACTGGATTATTTGGTTTTTGGATGTTGAGTTTGGTAAATTCTTTATGGATTTTGGATACTGACCATTCTTATACTCTGTAAGTGATATGTCTTTTTTTCCCTTTGACTTGTTTTAATATTTTTCATACTATCCCTCCTTTTTAGCTTTAAAATTATTTTTTATCTTTATTTTTGAGAGAGAGAGAGAGAGAGAGAGAGAGAGCAGGGCAAGGGCAGAGAGAGGGAGACACAGAATCCAAAGCAGGTTCCAGGCTCTGAGTTGTCAGCACAGAACCTAACGCAGGGCTCAAACTCACAGACCGTGAGATCATGACCTGAGCCCAAGTCAGATGCGTAACCAACTGAGCCACCCGGTTGCCCCTTCATCTTTAATTAGGATGTACATTGGTATGGTTTTCTTTATTTTGTTTTGTTTGGAACTTGTTGAGTTTCTTACATCTTTAGATAATTATCATTAAATATTGAAAATTATTAGCCAACATTTATTCAAACATTTTTACCTTTTGGGAACTGTAGTTACACATGTTAGATTGTTTGATATTTTTCTACAGGTCAGTGAGGGTAATGTTAATTTTTTGTGTTCAGTCTTTTTATTATCTGTACTTTATTTTGGCTAATTTTTATTACTATAACTTCTAATCCAGTGTTATTTTCTTCTGAAGTACCCAATCTGCTCTTAAACATTTTCAGATATTGCAGTTTCCAGCTCCAAAAGTACTAGTTAGAGTTTTAAAAAAAATTTTAATCCTTTCTTGGTTTTGTTCATGTTTCCCTTTAAGTCTTTGAGCATATTTAAATGAGCTATTTTATAGTTCTTGTTAGGTGATTTCATCTTCTTTGCTAATTTTGGGCCAGCTCTATTGCCTTTATTTTTTCTCTAAGTTATGATTCACATTTTCCTGTTTTGTCCCATATCTAATAATTTTTAATTGAATGCTAGACATTATAATATTTCATGTTTAGTTATTTAGGGTTTTTTTTTTCTTCTTTTAAGGAGTGATAACATCTATTTTGGAAAGCAGTTAAGTTACTTATAGATAAGCATGATCCTTTCAAGCCTTGTTCTTAGGAGTTGCTAGAATAGGGACACTTGGGTGGCTCAGTTGGTTAAGCATCCACTCTTGGTTTTGGCTCAGGTCATAATCCCAGGGTCCTGGGATTGAGCTCATGTCAAGCTCTGTGCCGACAGTGCGGAGCTTACTTGGGATTCTCTCAATCTCTTTCCCTCTGCCCCTCTCCCCCACTCACACTCTTTCAATCTCTCTCTCTAAAAGAAAAATTAGCTTAAATCAAATTTAAAAAATAAAAGAGTTGCTAGACTGGATCTAGAGGGGAATTTTTTCTAGGGCTAGTTTAGCCCTGCTACTAAGGCTGACCATTCTCGGATCTCTACTACCTACCCTGGGTTTTCAAAGAAGTGTCTTCACTATAACTGGTAGGAATTAAAATGTCTTTGGGAGCTTTGCAAGTTCTGAAATTTTTTCAGCTTATATCTCCCCAGAGGTTGGTTTTTGCTTGGATCCTCAAAGAGTTTCACCCTAAACATGCTCAGGTTAGTAGTCATCCAAATACCTTTCTAGCCCTCTTTCTTGCACCGCTCCTCATTCTCTGGTATCTCTCACAGTTCCAGCCACCTCAGTTTCCTTGAACAACTGTATCTGTTTCCTGAACTCGGCAAGGCTTCTAAGTATTTCTTGGGTTTCCCATTGCTGTATAATAGACTAGAAATTCCCTCCAGATAGAAATTCATAGAAAAAGTAGGATTCAACTTGTCTCTTTCCTTTCTCTCAGGGCTCATACTCCTGTGCTGCCTCTTACGTGCTGTTTGAAAACAGTTATTTCATATGCTATTCCCACTTCTCTAATCATTTATAACAGGGGTGTAATTCCCATACCAATTGTCCTTCATGACAGACACCTGTAGCTGATGTTAACAGCTTTCTCCAGAGTGCCAGTTGAATCTCATTGTAACTATTTTGCCATGATGAGTGTGATGTTCAAAGGTGCTCATGTATTCTTTGTGTTTCCTCTGGCTTAAGTAGCAAAGCTATCCATATCCTTCAGGATACGTTTATGTCAGATTTAGTTGGGGAAATACTGGTTTACCAGTGACATCACCACGTTTCGTTTGAAAAGAATACAAAACTGTTGACGGCTTAGCAAAGTTTGTAGCAATGAATATAAATAATTAGAGGAAAATTTATCACTAGTTGAATAAATCTAATTTTTAAAGTATTTTTTTCATTATTTTCTAATTCCAATTTTCCTTTCTGGATGCTTTAGCGAAACCACCACATTCACAGATTTATTTCCTCTTTCTTAAACTCCCAGATACACGTTCCATATTTTCACTGGAGTCCTAATTTCTAGTTATGTTTATGATGTTATTCTGGATTGTACTATGTATATTACCATTTTCATCACTACATTTACAGTTTAGTACATTATTTGCAGCCTGGTCCACTTTTTTTTTGAACTGGGGATATATCTAAATGGATTAATTACAATGAAAAAGGCATCTATTGCAGACATTACAAGCAGTATTAAAATGATATGGCAGTATATTTCCATTTACATAAAGGCTAAAAAGTCTGTGCCGATACATGTGAGAAATAAATTACCTTCTTAGGGATAATGAGTTAGAAGGGAGACTGATGAGGTTTATGGGATGCTAGTGGCAACGTATATCTTAATATGGGTGCTAGTTGTGTGGGTGTATTTACTTAGTAAAATTTCACTAAACTGTTCAAATACATTTAGTATTTGCTTTTTTATTGTATGCATGTTATGGATTGCAAAAATGTTTTGTTAATGACATTCAAGTGTGTTAACTGAGATGAACTGTGACTGTTAAATGAAGGGTCATTAAGATCAATGCAGTCTTTTACATGGGAAAACTTTAAAAATGTAATCATGACATTTGAAAGAGATTTTCTGTGAAATCAATTTTACTTTAAAATTTTTACTTCATTTATTTTTCCTTTGAAACCACTAACCCACTTATGGAATAGTTAACATATATACAAGGCAAGCAGTGTTCCATGGACCATACATTGAAGAATTCTGATTTAAAGAATGGGTTTTAAGTACTTTGCTCTCTGCTAATTTTCCCTAATGCAGCAATAGGATTTGAATAACCTAAAGTAATCAACAGTGTTGCTTAGCCAATAGAAAGAATGCTTATTTCTGAAGGGCATATTCAGTATTATATTCGTATTAAATTTTTGGACAGATATTAGTTATGCAGATATATTTTGTTTATAGTTAAACTGAGAGATAAACTATTTAACTTTTATATATAATTTTGTATTAAGTTTATTTATTTTGAGAGAGAGAGCACATGCGAGCAGAGAAGGAGGAGGAGGAGGAGGAGGGGGAGGGGAGAGAGAGAATCCCAAGCAGGCTCCACACTATCAGCACAGAGCCTGACACGGGGCTTGAACCCATGAACCGTGGGATCATGACCTGAACCAAAATCAAGAGTCAGACGCTTAACTGACTGAGCCACCCAGGCATGCCACTATATAATTTTTAAAAGAAACGTATGAATACGGCAAAAGGCAAATAATAAAAAAACCTCGTGAAGAAATGCACGTGAACTCACCCTTCAACCCTCCAATTCTATTTTCAGCCATTAATTTATTAAATGTATTAACACCTGATATGTGTCAGATATTTTTCTAGGAGCAGAAGTAGATATATTATATCATCATTGCATGATTTATCACCTTTAATATTATCTATTGACATCCAGAGATAAAAGAAAAATAAGAATATGGCTCACTTAACACTACCCTGGCTTAGTGAAAAGAGCTTCTAGGAGTTAACACAGTTGAAGGAGACTTTGGAGTTTGCACAATGCTGAGAGAGACTTTAGTGAAAACAGTACACAAGAAAAAAATTAGTGAACTTGATAATATAGCAATAGAAACTTTTCAAAACAGAATACACAGGGAAATGGGGGGAAAAAGCCACATTGTCAGCCACCTGTGACAATAAAAAGTAGCCTGACTTATGTGAAATTGAAATTCCAGAATAAAATAATACAGGGTTTGGAAAATTAACCCTGAAATATTCTCAGACTTGATGAACATTATAGCCCCTGAGATCCAAGAAGCTCAAAACCCAAACAAGATCATGAAGAAAACAGATAGACCAAAGCATATAATCAAATTGTTGAAAACCAGTGATAAAGGTAAAATCTTTTAAAATAACCAGAGGAAGGGGCGCCTGGGTGGCTCAGTCAGTTGATCTTCTGACTTCAGCTCGGGACATGATCTCATGGTTCCTGAGTTCGAGCACCACATCACGCTCACTGCTGTCAGCACAGAGCCCGCTTTGGATCCTCTGTCCCCTTCTCTCTCTCCACCCCTCCCCTGCTCACGCTCTTTCTCAAAAAAATAAAATAAACATTAAAAAAATAACCAGAGGGGAAAAAAATATATTATGCATAACAAAATCAAGGCTCAAAATGATAGCCAGCTTCTTAGAATCAGTGCAAGATACATTGGTGTGACGTCTTTAAAGTATGAAAAGCATACAATCCTCTCAACCTAGAATTCCATACCCAGTGAAAACTACTTTTCAAAAAATGAACACAAACAAAGACTATAACAGGAGGAAAAAAAAAACACTAAGACAATTCATCACCAGCAGCCACCAGCCCCATCTGTTTAGAGACCTTCACATTACTGAGATTAACCTCCAGGAGCTAGACTAGTTGCCCACAATAAATATCAGAGAAAAGTCCCCTTGTGCTTCGGGCAGGAGGAAGGGAAAAGAAAGCATTTTAAAATATACCAGAGCATTCCGGGATTTGTGCAAAGGTTTGCCCTCGGAGGAAACTACTTAACCAGGGCCTAACCTGCTGGGGTGTTATCACAACCTGTATCACCTAGGGGAAGGGAAATAAACAACTCCAATTCATTCTAGTCAACCTGCCCCATCTAAGGGGGGAGGAAGTTTAAGAAACTCATGGGAAGTTCGCAGTCCAGAGCATAGGCTTACTAAAAGACTGAGAGGCAATCATAGGAATCGAGAACACTTCCCCTCCCCCACACATCACCACCACACTACTATCGAAAAAAAAAATAGTAGATACACAAAAGATAAAGAGGACTCAGAATTATCCCAAATTAACAAAAGACACCAAACCACAGATCCAGGACTCCTAGAGAACACCAAGCAGAATAAATTAAAAATCTCACCTAGATATTCATATTCAAATTACAGAAAAACCAAAGACAAAATCTTTAAAGAAGCCATGGGGTCGGGGCGGGGGGGGGGGGGGGGTGGACAAAAGAATTTACCTATAACAGAACAAGGATAAGAATCACATCCAACTTCTCTTCTCAAACTATGCAAGCAATAAGAGAGTGGAGTACAGTATTTAAAGTGTTGGGGGAAAAACACAACCTAGAAATCTGTATTCAAGCAAAATTTTCATCCATTACTGAAGGAGAACTGAAGTGGTCAATTCATCGAGAGGACAGAGTTTCCAAATAGAGCAAAATTTGATAGAAATGAAAGGAAAAATAAATCCACAGTTTCAACTGGAGATTTCAAGAACACTCTTTCAATAATTGATAGAATGAATAAACAAAAAATCATGAAGGAAATTGAACATTTGACCAACACTATCCATCGACTTGACCTAATTGACAATTTAGAACATCTACCCAACAATAGAAAAATATACATTCTTTTAAAAAATAATGAAATGTTTATCAAGGCAGACCATGTTTCAGGCCATGAAACAAATAGCAATATATTTAAAAGCATTCAAAGCATGAAAAGCACGTGTTCTGGCTATAATTGAATTATAAATCAGTAACAGAAAAATATCTGGAAAATCCACAATATTTGAATGTTAAATAACATACTTCTAAATAAGCCACGGGTCAAAGAAGAGATCAAAAGAAAAATTAGAAAGCATTTATGTATTAGGAAAGAAAGTTTCAATTCAATGATATCAACTATCATGTTAAGGAATTAGAAAAAGATCAAAATAAACCCAAAGTAAGCAGAAGAAAGGAAGAAATAAATATAAGGTAAACAGTTGGTCAGTCTGAAGATAGTATATAGAATTTCAGTACTCGTGCAACTTTTTCTGTAAGTTTGAAACTACGTGAAAGTAAAAAAAAAATATTTTAAAGATAGGCTTTTCCATGTTAGTCAAACGGATTGTCCCTTTTTACACTGTACCGATCTACTGAAAACCTTTCCCCATTTTCATTCACTTCACATTTGCAACTATGACTCTCTCCTACAGGATTTTGTTTCTGTCATCTTCTGGGGCTTTTAATTGTCCTTTTGTTGTTGTTGTTGTCAAAATAATAATATTCCTCCATCATTCTATAATACTTTGTTTTTTCATTCTTACTGTTTGTTTCATATAGTTGTCTTTTTCTCCTGGAGACATTTCTTTTAGAGCCCTCTGCAGTCTCCTTTTGCTTCAAACTGGACCAAGGTTTTTCTTGTTTGCTCTTGATTGTTAGTATTGCATTGTGGTCTGAAAATGAGGCTTATAAAATTTAGACTTTTTTGAGTCTGTTAAAGTTTTCTCTTAGTTCAACAACGTGATTCCTTTTTTTTCAAAGTCCTATAGGTATGTCACCTACACTTCAATTAAAAGAAAAGTTTTCATTAAAAAAATACAAAATAAAAGTCCCACAGGCATGTGGGGAAAATATATATTGTTTGGTTTTTAGAAAAATTGCTGTGGTGGTGCCTAGGTGGCTCAGTTGGTTAAGTGTCCAACTCTTGATTTTGGCTCTGGTCATGATCTCATCGTTCATGAGATCGAGCCTCACGTCAGGCTCTGCGGTCTGGCAGCTTGGGATTCTCTCTCTCCCTCTGTCTCTGACCCTCCCCTGTGCTCGCTCACTCTCTCTCTCTCTCTCTCTCTCTGAAAATAAACATTTTTAAAAAATAGAAAAACTGCTCTCTTCTCATTTCTTAAATCAACCTCATACTTATCTAAATCTTTTATATCATTATTGATTTTGTCCTACTTATTCTGTGTTAAAGTCTTTCAATGCAATTGTGTTTTTAATCAAATTCTTGAATCTTAAAGCATTTTACCTTATGGATTTGGGTCATATATTGTTCTGAGCATAATACTATTGGCTTAAAATTTCATTGTATCTGATATTAATATTGCTTGCCCCACTTTCTGATTTGCATTTCCCGAATATATGTTTAATCACTTCTCTATTTTTAATCTTTCTATACCATTTAATTTAGGTGTTTTCCTTGTGAGCAGTACGTTTAATCACAACTCTTTTTTAGCAGGTCAATTCCACCAATTCGCATTTATTGTAATTACCAATGTGTCTGGTCTTGTTTCTAAAACTTTAGTTTTTAATTTTCTATTTAATTAGTTTTTTCATTATCTTTATCTTTTTCTGAATGCTTCATTTTTTTTTTCATTTGCCTTCTTGTTCCCCTGCTACCAATTTCAAAGAGGTACCACATAGTTCTTCTGTACCCTAAACCAAAACACCTACTTGAAATGAGTATTGATATATTAATAGACAAAAACTGAAGAATGACTATGTATCCATAATGCACTGAATTGACCCTTTACATATTTTTATCCTTTCCCCAATTCCTATCTTTGGTGTCACAGATTTGAAATGTGCTTTCTAAGTTATTTTTTTACAGAGCTAATGTATTTTCTCCACCCAGAAATTCCTCCTTAACATTTTCATGATAATTCACATATACATACATTAGCAACAATTATTTGATTTTATTTATTTCAGTGTCACATTGCTCCTCATATATTTAATCTTCCCCCAACTTGTGTTTTTTCTGATTCATTTTTCACTAAGCTGGAGTGGTTCCTTAAAGTCGTGTTATCTTTTCTAAGCTCTGGCATATCAAAAAAATGCCTTTTTTTTTTTTCCTTTCTCACATGTGAGAGATAGATGTGAGGATCAAATTCTAAAATCAGAGTCCTTTATTCTTACGATTATGTAAATAAATTCTACTCTCAGAGCTTCCACTGTTGCGGAACAATCTGAGTCACTTCCTTCTTTAAGTTACCCATTATTTTTTCTCTTTTTTTTAATGTTATTTTTCTCTAGAAGCTTATAAGATTTTGATTTTATCCATGAAAATTTTAAGTGTCACCAGGAGCCCCAGGGCTCCTGTTATTGTTGTTAATTCTGTCTGGAGGTCAAGTGTATGCCTCTCCCTCTAAAGAACGCAAATGCACCAAGATGGCATAGCCATCAACTGTAAGCAGGGTCAAGTCCAGACACACAGTCAGCATTAGGGAGGTCTAGCACTAGGCAGCCAGTCTGAACCCTGGCACTGAGTTGCAGCAACTGCATTCCTGGAGGTTTGGGGGGGGTGGGGGGGGGAACAAAGCAGAACCCTAATCCCTGACCCAAAGCCCCAGGAGACCAATGAGAAAGGAAACAAGTTGGGAATAGATACATAATGGGTGTAAAATATGGATCCAGTTACTGAAACCAGTGTATAAAATAGCAGAGTGATGACCAGGGTGAGCAGGCAATGTCACAGAGCCCTAGCATCAGTAAACAAGGAAGTGCCCTTTCAAGAATGCAAATGTCCTGGGGCACCTGGGACGCTCAGTCAGTTAAGCATCTGACTTTAGCTCAGATCATGATCTCACAGTTCATGGGTTTGAGCCCCACGTTGGGCTCTCTGCTGTCAGCCTGGAGCCCATTTCAGATCCTCTGTTCCCCTCTCTCTTCTGCCCTTCCCCCGCGCTCTCTCTCTTTCTCTCTCTCTTTAAAATAAATAAACATTTAAAAAAAGGGTCAGTCTCAGAAATAAGAGTAATCTGATTCCATTCCTGCTATTCTTCAAGTTCAGATTTAATTAGTAGGTTTCATTAGAAGGTATTTTCTACGTTTTTCTTCCTTTTTTTCCAGAATATAGGTGATTAAAATTCATGTAAGTCAAGATCTCCGCATGCACCTTAGTTTAAGCCTCCTCATCATTTCACCAATAGTAGCTGAAGAAGTGATTTTCCAAAAGCTTATCAGAGGGAAAGTTAGCCTCCACCCCAGGAAATTTGTGAGCAAACCAAATAGAACTATTCTCAGATAGCGAGACTATGAGACAATAAAATTCGACCACAGAGATATACTGAGTCATCCTCAAGAGACTCTAAACTCCCAGGTTCTTAGGCTGCAGGTTGGATGCCTTCGCTGCCTTGGAGGGGAAGTGACATAGCCATTTCCACTCTTACTTCATTGGCTAGACCGGGTCACATGTTCCCACCGAGCTGCAAGGGAGAGTGGGAATGCAGTTGTTCCTATGAGAGGCGACGTTAACGTGTACACAAAGGCAGTCGTCCCCCCAAGCGAGTGTAGAAAAGACACCCTGACACTGAGGCTGAAGGTCAGACACTGGACTGGTAGTGAATTCACTAAAGTTATGCCCATCAGCAGGATTTCTCTTGGCAACACCAAAGTGTCAGGTTGTGCTTTCCATTAAAACACACACACGGGGCAGCTGGGTGGCTCACTTGGTTAAGTGTCCCCACATCGGCTCAGGTCATGATCTCATGGTGTATGAATTCGAGCCCCGCGTAGGGCTCTGCACTGACCGTGCAGAGCCTGCCTGGGCTTCTCTCTCTCTCTCTGCCCCTACCCCACTCACGTGTGTGTGTGTGTGTGTGTGTGTGTGTGTGTGCTCTCTCTCTCCCTGAAAATAAATAAAACTTACACACACACACACACACACACACACACACCTACTTGACCCCCCTGACACCAGCAGTATACTTTCTCAACAATGGATTGCAAATGTTAGGGGGTTTGTATTTAATTTTTTTATTATTTTTTTAATGTTTATTTTTGAGGAAGAGACAGAGCACCAGCAGGGGAGGGGCAGAGAGGGAGGGAGACACAGAATCCAAAGCAGGCTCCGGGCTCCGAGCCGGCAGCACAGAGCCCGACGGGGGGCTCGAACCCATGAACTGCGAGATCATGACCCGAGCCGAAGTCGGACGCTTAACGGACTGAGCCACCCA
Source organism: Neofelis nebulosa (assembly GCF_028018385.1). Classification (NCBI taxonomy): domain Eukaryota; kingdom Metazoa; phylum Chordata; class Mammalia; order Carnivora; family Felidae; genus Neofelis; species Neofelis nebulosa. The sequence continues at coordinate 118,335,377 of NC_080800.1, read as the reverse complement.
GGTGCCCTGCAAATGTTAGGTTTTAAGCTTGCACATTGGACCGCCGTTTGCCAAGGCTGACATCTACAACTCTCTTGAGTTTGTGATGTTAGATACGCAGTTTGTGATGTTAGGCTCCTTAGTACTGGAGCCTTAGAAATAATCAAAATGAGTTAAGTGCAGATGTTGTTAAGCACCCTTTAGAATCATTGTCTGAAGTTTGTAGCTCATAGTTTTCCTTTAATTAAATTCTGCTTGCTCTATTCGGGTGTTTAAATTACACAGAATATGATGTTCTGTCAGATGCTCTTAAGGTTAATGTAGAATTTCCCTCACTAATTTCCGTCTTTCATTCAACATTTCTGTTCTGCTAACACAATGAGATGCAGTGAAATGAGGTTCCTTTCTTGGTGCTTTCTTAGCAATGTGAAGAGCACGGTGCATGCAATGCATGAACAGAGAATGAAAATTATAAAGAAAGTTACTGCAAAGACATCCAGAGCCCTCATTTCTTGTAACCCTTCATGTTTGAGAAATTGAAAGACTTTCCTTGAAAAGGTTCAAGTGCTTCTACAAACCTGAAACCCCTCATCCAAAGCTAGCTCTCATCTCTGAGCAGGAGACAACGTGCACCTAAAATCATCAGACGAGGAGAGAAAGTGCGGTTTGGGGCCGAGATAAACAGCAGGCACTCAGCTTGCCTTTGAGGGTCCTTGGTACACTTCTGGGCCCCAAAGACAGTGACTTAGCCAATTGGACAGTGGCTAAGTGGGAAAAGGTGAAGTCCAGACCATACAAGATGAGTAATTAAGGGAGGAGAAGGAAGATCTTATACCCACAAGCACTGAAGAAGCCGCAGGCTTCATGCTGAAGTGAGGTATTTTGTCGGTGTGTTAAATTTGAGGGCACAAATGAATGAGCTTGAACTTCACGGGAATAGCGATGAGAATTTTTGCTAAGCCTCTCTCTACTGATCAGCGTAACAAGTGTTTTTATAATTTTATCTCTTTTCCATCCCCCCCCCCGTTTCCTTTTTTCTTAATTTTTTTTTTAGTTTATTTATCTATTTTGAGGTGGGGAGGGGCAGAGAGAGAGGGAAAGAGAGAGTCCCAAGCAGGCTCCACTCTGTCAGCACAGAGCCCAACGTGGGGCCCGAACCCATGAACCGTGAGATCATGACCTGAGCCGCAGTCAAGAGTAGGATGCTTAACCAACTGAGCCACCCAGATGCCTCTCCCCCCTTCTATTTCTTATCACCCCTTCCTCTTCTGTTGCGCTTTCTTGCTGTGACTTTCTGGATTTCCTTCTTTGTGAGTCAGCCTCATTGGTGACCAGAGGCACCAGACATGATTTAGCCTGGTTGGGAGTAATCAGAGTGAAGCCGTCACTGAAATTCTTCCCATCTCTGAAATTCTGTATGACCCTTGACACACCTCATTTGGATGACTAAGTACTTTATGGGAAAACATTGAAGAAGTGTTCACTGGGTCTTCTAGAGATGCTCAGGTACTCCATGCCCCGACACTGGGCCCTCTTGTGGGTCCATTGTCAAATGGGAATGAAGTGTCCCCGGTCTCTGAGCTGTCACCCTTACTGGAGCAGATGTGTCCATAGATATCCCGATGTAAGAGGCCAAGTGTTCCAAGTCAAGATCACTGAGTTCTCCTATTCCTAGCTCTGACACTATCTCCCTGAGGGTAGCCTTGGACAGTCTCTTCCCTCTGGACCCCAGTTTGCTCATGTGAATTAAGACAGTAGACAAAGAAGGAAAACAAGTGTCAATTACCTTGACAGTCACCACTGATTGGAAGTGTCTGCTTGGGTCGTTGTGTTCAGAAAGGTTAATCTGGTTAAGAGTACTGGATTTATGGGGCACCTGGGCAGCTCAGTCGGTTAAGCGTCCAGCTCTTGATCTCAGCTCAAGTCATGATCTCATGGTCTGTGAGTTTATTAAGTAAATAAAAATAGTTTTAAAAAAGGAGTACTGGATTTGGAATCAAAATTTCCGGGACCCACTTACCACTTACCCGCTTAGCATGATACTTCTCTAAGACTCTGTCTCCCCACCCATAGAATGAGAATAATATTACCTGCCTTACAGAGTACCATAAGGAACGCATTAGGCAATTCATGTAAACTCTATGGCACGACACCTTGTCGTGTGAGCCCATAATATATATGGCAAATTATCTGCATGGCCTTCAGCTCATTTAGAAGCTCATATCAATATTCAGCAGAATATCTGCCGTGGACAGAGAATTGGGGAGTGGCGCCCTACCAGTTAACATCCCTAGGCCAAGTACTTTCTAAGGTGCTTTCCAGCTCTCCAGTTAGGTTTCTGTGGATACCGAAACGGCACAGATGGAGGCTTAGCCACCTTAGCAGCATCTGTGATGGAATTTCTGGTAGGCGTAAGTGGTTTGTTGACAACTTTCCTTATTGGCTACTTCAATTCAGTTCAGCCAGCTTTTGGAATTCTTTTAGGTACACGTGTCTTCCCACTCAAGAAACACATAAAACCAGGAGGTTAAAAAACAAAACAAAACAAAACAAACGGGTGATTATGTTGAACTTGTAGATTACCTCTACACCAAACTGATGAATATCAGTTGATTCATTCTTAACTGATTCTATGTTTTTATCCGTCTAATAAATCCAGTACTTTTTGCCCTCTGGGTGCAGATATCACTTCCAATCCAAGCCACTCAAACTCTCACTCTTCTGTAGCTTCTGGGAAAATCAGTCATTCAACATTTGTTTGAACGCCTATGTGTCAGGCGTTGTCATACCGCTAAAGATACAAAATCATGTAAGCCGCGGCTCTTGGAGCTAAAGAGCACAGGATCCGAAAGACCAGTTCTAGCCGAATGCTTGAAGTTCTCCCGCCCTGATTCCATACATTGCACAATGAGTCCTTCATTCTTTATGGTCGGTATTCCAGCAGTCACTCATGTCCAGATTCCCTCTCCTTTCTGAGCACACAAACCAGTGCATTCCCGCTCTCCCTTGCAGCTAGGAGGGAGCATGTGACTAAGTGTAGCCAATGAAATATGAGTGGGAATGATTACGTGCCACTTCCCTGCAAAGCAGTTAAGATTAGGGGAAAGTCTCTGTGCTTTCCCTCTCCCTGACATCGGTGGTCTGGAAGCCCCCCCCCCCCCCCGCCTTGAAATGGTAGCATCACAAGGTAGACCACGCGCTGATCTGTGAACCTACCGTACCCCACGTCACTGCCTGTTTGTGCGGGACATGTAGAGTGAGCAACTGGAAAGCCTTCTTGTGTTAAACCTCCGAGATTTTTAACATTCCGGCTATAGCGTAGTGCGGGCCGCACTTTCTTTTATTTTAAATAAAGGCTTCCAGGGGCGCCTGGGTGGCTCAGCCAGTTAAGCATCCAACTTCGGCTCAGGTCATGATCTCGCGGTCCGTGAGTTCGAGCCCCGCGTCGGGCTCTGTGCTGACGGCTCGGAGCCCGGAGCCTGTTTCAGAGTCTGTGTCTCCCTCTCTCTCTGACCCTCCCCCGTTCATGCTCTGTCTCGCTCTGTCTCAAAAATAAATAAAACATTAAAAAAAATTGTTTTTAAATAAATAAAGGCTTCCAGCCGCAGACAGAACATACACTCACCTATGCATGTTAACTACCTTCTCTTCTTGGAACCAAATGTTTGAGGTTGAAGATTATTTAAAACGTCACTTGTGCTATATGGGGCACAGGCTAAAACACCAAGAAAATTTCAATCCTGTCACCAAATATGTCTCCGTCCTATGTATATTTTATACACAGCAGTGCTTTTATATAATTGCTTAGCTTATTTGTTAATGCTAGTAAATTGGATGAATTATTTTTAGTATATTTAATACTACAGTGGGCACATTTTGTGTTGTGATAAATAAATCCAAGTCTTCAAATCCTTTCCAAAGAAAACGCTTTTTTACTGAGTTTTCGAGTTGAAGAATAACCTGTGTTGATAATATAGGGCTTGGTTATGAGAAGCTGACTTGAGAGTATAACACAGTATCACAAATCTCTAGATCACAAGCAAATCGAAGGTCATTTTCTCTACAGTATATTGCTGCATGGGTTATTATAAACCACTGCAACTGATTTCCCACTATTATTAAAATTTTTTAAGTTTATTTATTTATTTTGAGAAAGAGAGAGAGACAGCAGTGGAGAGGCAGAGAGAAAGAGAGAGAATTCCAAGCAGGCTCCACACTGTCAGCACAGAGCCTGATGTGGGGCTCAAACTCATGAACGGTGGTGACATCATGACCTGAGCCCAAACCAAGAGGCAGACGCCTAACCGACTGAGCTACCCAGGTGCCCCTCCCAGTATTATTAAACTTGTACAACTACTCTTTCATAATTAGAAAATTTCTGAGTACAGGTGGTCCCCAACTTACAATAGTTCAACTTTTAAGTTTATTTTTTGAGAGAAAGAGAGAGTAAGCATGAGTGGGGGAGGGGCAGAGAAAGAGGGAGAGAGAGAGAGAGAGAGAGAGAGAGGATCCCAAGCAGGCTCAGCACTGTCAGCACAGAGCCCAATGCGGGTCTCAAACTCACAAACCATGAGATCACGACCTGAGCTGAAGTTGGAAGCTTAACCGACTGAGCCCCCCAGGGGCCCTGCAACGGTTCAACTTTGACTAGCGATAGGCAGTCAGATCCTCTCTTGTGATTCTGGGCAGGGGGCAGCCATACGATCACGAGGGTCAACAACTGAAACACTTACAACCCTTGTGTCTCCACATGACCCTTCTGCTTTTCACTTTCAGTAGAGTATGCAATCAATTACAAGAAATAGTCAACACTTTATTATCAAATAGGCTTTGTGTTAAATGACTTTGCCCAACCGTAGGCTCATGTAAGTGTTCTGAGCCCATGTAAGGCAGGCTAAGCTAAGCTATGATGTTCAGTGGGTTAGGTGTATTAAATGCATTATTGACTTAATATTTTCAACTTACAATAGGTTTATTGAGATGTAACCCCATTTTAAGTTGAGAAAGGTCTGTATTCAAAATATTTGACTCCTCTTTTGCAAAGAAAGAGTCATAAATGTATAAACAACTGGTAAATATTAGATAAAGTTAGAGGTATCCAGCATTTCTATATACTAATAAGTGATGTAATAAGTTTTAAAATACATTTACACGTGCATGTTGATTTTGCATGTATTGATAATTGAAAAAAGACGAAACAAAGGAAGTTCTTTTCCTTTTATTATTATTTGTTTTCAGTATCAGGTGGGGATGTAGCTACAGAAAATCAAACTCCAGGTGAAAATGGAAACATTCAGTAAAACACTTGCATGTTTGCTTCTCCATACCACTGCATGACTGTTCAGAGACATCTGTGTAATTGGTAACATCCTAAACTTTCATATTCAACTCATGAAACTTACAACCTACTTGTGTATACATGACAGGAAACTAGAAAACAATCCACAGCCAAGCTCCTACCTTTGTTAAAGTCTTATTCCCTTGCATCCAAGTAAATTCTATGCTTAGGGGTCTCTCTATATGAGCTCCTTGAGTTTTGCCCAGTATCTGTCTCTACCCCCAGCACATCCCTGTCTCACCAAAGTATCCTCTGCCCTGGACCCAGTAATCTTCACCCCTTCCATGGTCCTACATTAACAGCAGGTGTAATGTCCAAGCTCCTAATCATACTACTCAAGTTCCTCTGGAACCTGGCCCTGGCTACCTCTCCGGACTCAGCTACTCTCCTGTCCCCAACAAAATACCCCATGTGAGGTTTATCAAAGTGTGATCCACAAAATGACCATATGAGATCCGGCTTGGATGTCAGCACCTCAGGGAAGCCTTCTCCAAATCCCCAAGTAGGATTGGATGCCCCTCTTTGGTGCTCATTCCCTTTACAGCACTCAGCACAGAACAATTGTCTTTCTCTTTGTCTATTTTCTCCATAAAGCCCAGGAGCTCTATGAGAGCAGGAACCCTTGCCTCTTCTCTGTACTTGCCTACTTCCTAGCAGTGATCCTGGGTGTTATAGAATGAGGAGGTAACATGGAATTGTGCCTTGCTAACCATTTGGTAGCTGCAGGCATAAAACACAGGGCCGATGGTGTGCTGGAACCACATCACATCAGCTTGTGAGAGCCAGCTATGCACAATTCTTCCCAAGTCTTCATATAGTGACATCCATTTGGTGGCTTGAAAGTATCTATGGTAGCTGGAAATGCCACCCAAATTGCTACATGGTACAAATCATGTTTATTTTTCCTTCTAGTGATCTGATTGTTTCCATTTACATTCACATTGCTGCAAAAATATTCATGTCTACTTTGGTAAAGTGGCAAATGGTGCAAATATACCACAGATTCAAGTTAGATAAGCTCAGATACATCAGGATTTGAAGACCAAAAATAACGTTTTTGTCATTTAAAATTTGATGCTTTCCCAGTCACAGCTTCATGACTGGTTTGAGAAGGATTTGTGATTTTCTTCAGTAATGACTGCCTAAGAATCTGAGTAATTGATGACTCTGTGTATAGTAACTATGTCGATTCTGTTAATTTTGTCATCTTAACAACCACATCAGATTAATTGTGCAGAAATTCCATAAATATTAGCATGTATTTTGGGGAGTGGTGGTGTTTATGACAAATGGGAAAACACATTTATTTAGTTCTAACAAAAAGCAGTGAGTCTGTACCCAACCAGCTATCTCTGAAACATCCTCCAAATAAAAGTTTCAGGCCAATAGGCCTTCTACCAGATAGAAGGGGTTTTTTCCCCAAGTTTTTATTTCAATTCCAGCTGGTTAACGTACAGTGCAACATTAGGTTCAGATGTAGGACCAGATCAAAGTTTGCACAGATCTTAAAGTACCCATTTCTCCCATTGTGTTATGAAAATACCACATGGGGACTGCTCTGAGTTTTAATGGGAATGGTTCTCTCCCTACCACTTTCCATGGCTTGTAAATAGACTCAGAAAAGGATTCAAGTAAAAAGCATGATTTCAGACTGTGAACTATGTCAGAAACGTCCTAGAGAATCTCAAAAGCTAAACGTTTTCTATGACACAGTTTAGTAGTTCCCCAAAATCACTGTTGCTGGCCACCCTAGATGCATCAGAATCACCTGGGGAGCTGGTTACAAATACATATCCCTGTGCCCCACAACAAGAGGGTCTATGGTGAGCCCTGGGACTCTATATTTTTTACAAGCTCCCCAGATAATTCCAGTCTGTTGATTGTAATTTTTGACCCTAAGTCCCCTCTTGAAAACATTTTGTTTTAGTTTACAAGTTTGTCTTCCTTTTACTTTACAACGCACACTCTCAGATTTGAGTAATGGCCATGAAGAGAAGCCAGAATTCATCAGTAACATTAACAAATGGCCAAAAAAGGTTTTTACTACAGAATGCAAAGTATTGCGCTTACACATGAGAAATGAAAGGGAAGTGGGAGCAATTATCTCAATAATTTAGCTTCTCTTCCCTGATGACCCACCCACATAATTGAAGGGCAGGTGGTCTAATCATTGATTTTTCCAGATGATTTTCCAACTCTTCTTTTTGAATATGTACAGCTATTCTTTTTCTTTTTTTAATATTTATTTATTTTTGAGAGAGAGTGTACAGCTATTCTTAAATTGAAACAACGTGGGCTTCCTGCGATGACTCCTCTGTGCAAATCTTTGCTTATTGCCACAAGACAGAACCACTCCTTAATGATTTTGAAGCCAGTTGCAAATTTGGAATTTATTGGCAGAATGGCAACTTAGTGTGTCAAAAAATACACCATTTCTTTTCTGAACAGTTTTTCCTTATCTCAGTGGATTTTGCCTTTGCATTCACTTCAAGAATTACATGTAGATTTCAAAAGTATGTGATGGACCACACAGGAGCTATGAGTTAATACTCTACTTTCGAATGTCATTCTCTTAGAACATAAACACTTGTAACAGAAACACAGGGTGTTTTCTTTAGCACCCATAAGTGCATAACCATTCTCACTTTTGTATTTGGTGGCACGTTTTCTTTGAAAATGATGTTTCTCTGCTCTAAAGCCATAGATTTCTTATGCTACCCTGTTGTTGAATGCCTCCAGATGTCATTATAGCAACATGTGATCTTTGTCTTAATTCATAAAACATTTTAAAAATTCATGCCAACACTTGGAATCCCTAGGAGCACCCTATTTCTGGAAATAACAATATTAAGACTTAAAATCATGGGTAACAATATTTAAATACAGGAAATAATTTGACTGTGGGTTGTGTTTTTTGGATTTTGGTTTGGTTTTTTCTTTTTTCTTTCTTTCTTTCTTTCTTTCTTTCTTTCTTTCTTTTTTTTTTTTTTTATCTACATCATTGACTTTATCGCCTTGGTTCTATGGTTCGAATGTCTTGTCCAGAGCCATTCATTTAATTACTTTTTCAAAACATTCATAACACAACATGGCTATAACTATACAGCTTCTGACCTTTACTGGAATTATAATGAAGATCAATTATAGTGTTTGATCTGGCCTTCCTTTCTAAGTGTTACCATTAATTCAAATTAAAATGCTATGTCAACGTGCTTCCTACCATACATGGAAACGAGGACCTCTTTTATTGACAGTAGGGATAATTTGGGATGATAAGGATAAGAGTAGATTACGTTATCTTTATTTTCACAAAAACTCAAGTCAAAGGTTAAAATCATCAGAATACTACAAATATTTTGGAAACTAAAATAAGACATAGGAATTAGACATTAGTCACAAATAAATATAATATGGTAGGGTGGAAAGAGTCTTGTTGCAAAATACAAGAGCCTTGAGTTCTAATTGACGCTAGGCTACTATCAAGCTGTGTGACTTTGGAAAAACTGTTTAATTTCTCTGAGCATCAGCTTTCTTGGTCATTCCATAAGGCTATTGAATTGGATCATCCCTTCACTCTTATGGAACCCTAGTGATTTGGATGGCGGAAAGTAAAATCACTTAAAATTAGTAAACTATAGTGGTTGGAAGTCATTTCAGCATGATAGTTTGAGGCCACAGAGGGTTGGAAACATGAGAGCAAATGTTTTCAAAGATTTTATTCAAGAACAAGCTGGAAATAGTTGTTGATCATGACACTATAGAGTTATCTATAGCCCAGAATTACAGCTAGCAAGGTCCTTAGAATAAGAGCGACATATCTAGAAAGAAGCCCATAAAGTAGAAATAGTGGGAAAAAATACTTTTAAGTTGATTAAAGACAAAAATAGCACTGCGACCCAATTTGGATTCAGTTTACAAAAATAATTGTAATGCGCTTCAATCTAAAGTGGTTGTTCCTTCTGGGCAAAGGCAAAAGTTGAAAAAAATTGACAAAATTTAAAAATAGGTCAAGAACTACCAAATGTATGGTTCCCATCCCAGACTGTGAAAGTGTGAAAAATGAATCGGAATACAGATACAGAAAATGCATATATAATTTGAAGAAGAGACTCAGCTGAGAAACATGAGGTGCAGATTTAGAATCTAGCTCATCTTTGAGATTTAAATACTCATGATGGATTTCCACTAGCTGGAAATAATAGAATGGAGAGTATTTAATAAAAAGAACCCTTTCAGAAAAATAAGTACTTAAGCAGTGCTACAGAATGACTTCAGTTCAGCACAAACACATAGAAATTTCACCAGTTTGCTTCCCTTCATAGACGAATCATCTTTTTGTTGGGTGGGAGGGGTCAAGGAGGGAGTAGCACAATTCAGTCAAAAAGTCACTGGCCAAGTTTAAGACCTACATAGATCCTTTCAATTATAAAATATCCCCTTATTTCAGGCAATGTGAAATTGTGAATCTCAGAAATACGGTGATTGGTGTACTTTTCCTCTCTCCCTCTTCCCCAGCTCATTTATTCTATTCAATACCTCCATCCTTTTGTAATTATTTCTGGTGAGAGAGGGGTCACCACTGACCCCTTGGGTCTGATCAATCCCCAACCAATCTTTGTCTAAATAGAATTTATCTTTGAACCACATCCTTAAACCTTTAAATTATTTTCATAGCCCTTTTTAGCTTCCCTCTTTCATACTGTATAGCAGGTTAGGATTGACAACCTAGCTCTGCCACTAAATAGCTTGATGACCCTGGGAAATCATTCTCCTATGGTCCTCAATTCCCTCATCTATAAAATGAACATCCATAAGGTCCCATTTTTGTCCATAGTTTGATGGATTATATTTGTACCATCTTATATGGATATCACTTGTGTGCTTTGTTCACCGTCTTTATACTTCTGCAGTCCTTTTGGGGATTCAGTATGCATTTATTCATGGGCAACATCCCAAGAGAGGCAGACACTTTCGTGTGAACTCAGAAATTAACACAATCCGGTTATTCAAATCACACATTTAACCATTTGCTCATTCAACAAACATTTACTAAGACCCTACTAAGTGCCACTAGGGTGGAGAACTCCAAATACAGTGAAAGAACAAACAAGAAAACGTAAAATTATAATACAGTGTGATAAGGGCTGTGACAGGGACACAGGTCCTAAAGAACAGAAAAGGAGCAAAACTTGAGAGGTTTTCTAATTATATAAAATTTAGGAGAGGTTTTTGAAATATACCACTAGTTTATCAATTTCTGTTTTGAAAATTTATAGCCAGAATGGTGAAGAGGTAGCTTTTATTTTACAGGCATTTAAATGGGAATACATCTAAAGTAAGGCTAATGTGAATATTCAGCAGGCTCACTGGAGTCAATAAATCATGTTTCTTTGAAAGTATCAACCATAAACAAACAGGAACGTACTAACCAGAAGCAATGACAAGAAGAGAGAAAAAAGAATATGTCTGCACTATCCCGGAACCACACTGAATATGCACTTTGAAAGGTGAACTAAGGATGCATTCATTAAAACCACAAAGAGAACCATACGTTTGCTGGATTTGAGTACCTTGTCTTTTTGTATGATTAATTATTCCCGTCAACTTCAAATCTGAAAATATGGACGGAAAATATAGGGTGCCTCTAGAGAAGGACTGGGGGAAATTCCTATAGATCTTCCCCCAACCTCATGTTTAATAAAATAACCACATTTCTCTGTTAAGTTTGTTAGCTCAGGAAAGAAAGGAGTGTGAACTGAACATTTCAATAATGTCTACAGAAGTAGAACACTGAGACAATTATCTAATAGGATCTAGGGATGGAGACTTCTAGAAAAGCAGAAGGAAATTGGCCTGTGTCACCTCTGTAAGTTGTCTACAGTGATTACGTTGCTTCACCAAACTTTCACCTCCCCATTTTACTTTCTAGTTGATCCCACAGTCCAAAAATACACCCCCTGCTGAGTCCTCATGGGAAAAGTCAGTATTAAACTGATAGGCAGTATTAAATATGCAGTATTAAAACAATCATCCAGATAATTCCAGACTATAGATCCCATCTGGGACATCTTTGAAGAAAAGGTACTTGTTCCCTTCATTTTTGTGAAAGTATAGTTTTGGGGTGTGGCAGATGCCTCTGATTCTCCATGTGACGTGTTCAGAACACGTCTGATTTCACCTACAGCTGCGGTGGACACTTTTGTGTGAACTCAGAGTCATCTCATGTGGCAGCATCCTACCTCAAGAGCTTGCCATGTTGTCTTTCTGCTTTTTTCCCAGGGCTTTCCCCAGTGGCAAGGGGATAAGAATATTCCTTCCATATACGAAAGATGTGAGATTATGATTCCCAAGAACCATCCTTAACCAATGAGAGACAAAGCCCAGTGGGTGCATTGTCCTACCTCTGTCAAGTGGACAATTCTGACAGGAATTCTGTACACTTTTCGGGAGATCCCAACATAGTTGGGACCCTACTGCCTACTGTGGTGGTCTCAATCACACATTGGTTTTTCCTCCTAACCTGACCTCCTCTCTCTGCTCCCTTACTCCTGCTCTTGGAATTAACTCCCAGGTAAACCACCTGTACTTGGAGCCCTGTCTTTAGCTCTACATTCAGGAGAACCTAAAATAAGATAGTATGGTAGAGAAATTGTCCCGTGTTCATCATAGTTTCCCCTTCCTGGGTTTGAATGAAAACACCATTCACCGTCCTTCCTAAAGTACCGCTAAGGTCCCTATGACACAATTCTGAACACTGGAATGTCAACAGAAGTGACTTAATCTGTTAAAAAACATCCTCTGCAGTATTGCGACCCGCTTTTCCCCTTTCTTGGAAACCTGAGGCTTACATGTCCCAAATAGCATAGGCACAAAATGGAGGACAGCCATCTGAGCTGAATAGGCCTTTGTTTGAATGAGAAATAAATGTTTGTTATGATAAATTACTGATATTCCATGCTAATTTGTTACTGAACATATTATTTCCTATTCCAATATACTTGGTTAATTGCAACATATCCTATACCGTATCTTAGATGGCCAAAAAAAAAAAAAAAAAGATCTGCATATTTAAAGTTTAGAACCAGGCACCGAAGGTACTCAAACCATGTTAGTTTAGTTGAAAGTATGAATAGAGTAACGAATGAAGCCCACCCTGTATCTATCTATATATACAGCTTCATTTTATATACATACACTTGTATTATTATATATATAGCATAGTGTATATATATATATATATATATTATCTATGTAAATGTACATATATTATGTGTATATATATATATATATATATACACACACAATATTATCATTATGTTGCTAGCAACCTGCAAGCAGGGGTAAAGTCTCAAAAATTTTATCCTTAACACACAGAATGATCTCAATAGTTTCTTAAGGACTGATGAATATTTCGGCATTCAAAACACCCTTCTAAAGAGAACTACATTATTGCTTTAAAAAATAAAAAGCTGTCAGTTCAAATAAATATATATTTTAGGAAACCAAATACATTTGAGGTATTTTGAGGGTATGGTGTTAGCCAGTTTGAAAAAACAACAACAACAACTAGTCAGTTCTGTTAAACCACCTGAAGGGTTTCTGTTTGTTTTATTTTGCCTTAACAAAATACCCCAGTTTGATTTAATCAACCAGTTATTTTTTTTTTTTTCGGTGCTGTCCAGAGACAGTAAAATGGAATTTTGCTAGATTTATAGTTCTTTTTAATTTTTTTCCAATACTTCTGAAGTTTTGTCTTGCTCGTAATCAATGCACTATGAAGAATTTTTGAATAAGTCACTCAAATCTTAATTATTGAATCTTAAGATAACTTAAAGAATTGTGGACTTAACTCCCCTTTTGTGCTATCTATGCAGAAGAGCTTTGGCAAACCTATTCAAAATGTTAATGAAAAATGTTGAAGGATAGTAAACTGCTTAGAGAAACAAATGCTTCCAAGGACATTAGCAAAATCAACTTGAATACAAACAATGAGTCGGTTACAAATTATCCTTATCTATTAATTAAAATAAAGCTCATTGAATGTTCTGTTAGACTATGCTTTAGTGATATTATTGAAATTAGTTTAGGGCAATAAAATGTATATAGATAAAGTGAATTCTAAATACTGAAGACATTTCACCAATTCAGACTAGCCATCTCTCTAATGAGTCTGACTCGACAGGGCTTTGCAATGTCTGAAGAAAGGTAATTTGGAGGAACTAATGTGGTCTTTATTGATTTTTCACACTGCCAAGTTTTTATCTTAGGAATACTTGGGCCTTATCTGTATAGATATGTGCGTACATTTACCTTCGGGGAAATACTCAGAAGTTTCTACTTAGCCTAATCCCAATTTAGTCTCCACATCCTTTGGTTCATGGGACCATTTTTATTAGTGAGTAGTAACTGATGTGAATGAAAGTTTCCATTTTCTTCAGATGACTTGCAAATATATGTGTCTCTCCTAGTCAGATAAAAGAGACAAGCAATGTGTCCTGGACAGAGTATTTAGTTAATCGAAAATAAGGCAGACACTGTTGCACTTTAGGGAACTCCTTCTCTACAGGGGCTCTTCCATTGTGAAGGGTACGGTCCTGTCCGTATTTGCACATGCGTTCACATGAAAAGCATTATTGGAGACCAACAATATGGGCTTGTTTTGAACCTTGCCTACACGTCACATCAGTATAATCTGTGGAAGTCTTACTGCCAACATCTGCTATTCAGTTTGATCTTGGGAGTTTTCTGGCACATTGAACATGACATTTATTTAAGTGTTAGATTTGTATTGTGCTTTTCTGACCGAAAGCTCAAAGAACCAAGTGCAGTGGCATGATTTGACGCTAGACATCTGGTCTCAGTATAATCATGATGACAGGTTCCATGCAGCTATCAAATTGGAATTCCTGACTTTGCGGCTAAGGGCGCTTACGCTGAAAAATCTAAGAATCTTTGTGTTTGTTTGTTTGTTTGTTTGAGAGAGAGACTGAGACAGATCACGAGCAGGGGAGGGGCAGAGAGAGAGAGGGAGACACAGAACCCATAGCAGGCTCCAGGCTCCGGGGCTCAAACTCACTAACCGTGAGATCATGACCTAAGCCAAAGTCAAATGCTTAACCAACTGAGCCACCCACGTGCCCCTGAAAAGTCTAAGAATCTTAAAGGGGTTCAGCTGCATAAATTAATCAACATAATACAACTTGACAAAAGGCAAACATTAAAAAGGCTCGAATTCTGTGTTTCGCTACCACTTGGCTTAGCTTCTTTGTTGTTAAGCATTTTGCTCAGGTAAGAATATCTGGAAAGGGCTTACTCTCCAAAGGAAAGCAATGTTGTGTAGACTCTGGAAAAAACAAGCCAGAAGTAAAATGAATTCTATGCTGGGGCATATAAATTTACCATAAGTCATGCAAATGAGAAGGTGATGCACCTGTGAGGTGATGAGGAACCTATAATAGAATCTTCTTAGAGGACAGCAAGACAGTGAAGATTAGGAACGGGATGGATTACATAATGGAATTTCTGATTACACTTGAATAAATGCGCTGCAGAATTTTCAGCTACTGTATAGTTATGAAGTATTAGACTGTATAGCATGCGGTCTCACTCGTCATTTAGGACAGAAAGTGCTCTACAAAATAATAAGCCAAAATCTACCAGTATAACTATGGTTTAAAGGACACTTTTGTGAGAGATGCTTTAAAAAGTTATCAAAAAGGCATGCTGGTTCAGGAAGGACAAAGTCATAGAGTAAAATTCTGTAACAAATGTGCGTTTGTGGAAGGATTCCAGAATATCAACTGATTCAGGAACCATACGTCTCTTAGAACCAAAAACTTCAAAAATGCAAGAATAAAAAAATACGTTCACCAGGACCATTCTGAAATGATAAGTAGGTAAAGGGGGGAAAGATAATGGCGTGACCATCACTGGACTTTACTTGGCCCATCTAGCATTTTCTCCAGGGTTCATCTCTGTTTGCTGTATTTCTCTTACCCAGATATCACAGTCTCTAAAATGCCATCACCAACATTATTAGTTTTAACTACCCTCCTTATCAAGATCTGTGTTGCAAGTAAGGAGAAACCAGCATGAAGTCATACCAAGGCGTATTTGCATCTTGACATTTGACATTGGCCAAGCTACTCGATCTCCCTGAAATTGGTGTGCTCATCAGAATGATGAGATGATAGAATGGTGGTGACAGCCCCACCATCAATAGGTTGGTGTGAGAATTACGTGAGATAATCCGTGTCAAGGGTGTGGCAGTTTCCGGCACCCTCCACCTTGTTTTTCATACCATTTCATGTTAACGGGGCGTGTACCTGAAAGGAAGTCTCTGTGTGTGTGTATCTCCATCCACGTAACTGCGTGTGAATGCCCGTGAGACGAAGGTCACCGCCTTTGACACAGCACGTGTGGCCTTCCACAGCAGTTGGCCAATTTTGTTAAGGGGGCAGACTCTGAGGCCTGAATGCCAGGGTTCCAAGCTGTGACTGACTAGCTGTGGGGCCTGTATAAGGTGATCAGTCTTGCTCCGTCTCAGTGTCTTCATTTGTACTGTAGGGATGAGCATCCCCCCACCCCCATCACTGGGCTCTCATGAGGATTACGTTCAATTTTGTACATAAAGTTCTTAACACCTTCACCACACAGTGCCCGGGGCACTATCATTCGGTTTTATTATGAGCAGATACTTACTATGTGCAATACCAGAATAGGCGGGTGTATAAAGGGAGCAAGGAGGGCCCTCGCGGTTGACACGTTTAGAGAATTCATTCAACATTAATTTTTTTGCTCACGTACATCTGCATTGGATGCTGTTGTAGGCGCTGGGGATCTGGTAGAAGGCAAAAAAAGACAAAATCCCTGCCTTCAAAATGCTGGCATCGACCAACTGAGGAATATCTTCACTATGCATCACTTTGGTAGGGGAGTCCTGAGAACAATTGAGAATTAAAACGCAGGGCGCCTGGCTGGCTCAGTCAGTTGAGCATCTGACTTCGGCTCAGGTCATGATCTCACGGTGCGTGGGTTGGAGCCCCACATCGGGTGAGCACGAGCCCTGCTTCTCCCTCTCTCTCCTCCCTCCCCCCCACCCCACCCCACCCCTCGTGGGATTCTGCCCCTCGCTCACTTGCACCCTCTCTCTCTCTCAAAATAGACAAATAAATAAAATGCAGTGCAATGATAAGTGAGAGCACAGGGAAGGGGTGAACGAAGAGAAGGGGCACTTGACCCAGTTTTGTGCAAGGAAAAGTGAGGCAAGCTTCCTGGTGGTAGTAAAGTCTATGCTGAGCCTTGTAGCACTTACTTATTGATTGAACAAGCTCTTACATAATGCCTGCTGTGTGCCAGGGGAATTGTTCTAAGCGCTTTACAAATGAGCTATTACTGTTTTAATTTCATTTAATTCATTTACTTTTCCTAATAACACGGTGACGCGGGGAAACTGAAGCACCCCTGGGTTAAGTAACTTGCCCAAAGTCAAGAAACTAGAAGGTGGTTCCATAGTTCGCCCTCCTAACCACAGTGTGCTATGATGTTTCTCCCCCTCGCTAGGTTTTTAGAAGGTGTGTGTTGGGGTGAGCTGGGGTGCAAAGGAATCAAGCGTAGGAGGAGCACTCAGTAGCCCACGGGAGCCTGGGAGACGTTTGACGTCAGTGGAGTAATGGAAAGGAATCTGAAGGAAGATCAGAAAAAGACAAGGGATAGTGATTATGAAGATTCTAGAAAGCCACGAGGGGGATTTTGTAATTTTGTATAACACATATAGTTAGCAGTATATGACGATGCGTTATAATGCCCTGTTTTTATGACGCAAGTATATTTTACAGCTTCTGATAAAGATCAAGGGACATGATTATTAATTTCTTTGCGGTTTTCATGGTGATTATTTGTACTTAAGTTATCTCTGTTGTAAGTAACCGTGCATAAGGTTCTTGTTAGGAAAGCCTAGCATTCTAAGATAGTGTTGTCAAAGTTCATAAATAACAGAGGTAAAATGAATGAATCACTGAAGTAGTAATTAGTAAAAGTTTATTGTGCACACACCAAAAAGACAAGACCATTTGCCGACCAGGACTCAAACCAAAACATGGAAGGAGGCCCAGGAGTGCATTGTTATGAAGCAGCTTGTACAGTGAGAAGGCAGGGACTGATGATACTTCACAGCGACTGGTTCTAATATTAGAATTTTATTTATTTATTTATTTATTTATTTATTTATTTTTATTTTTTTTTTTTTTGAGAGAGAGACAACACACGAGTAGGGGAGGGGCACAGAGAGAGGGAGAGAGAGAGAATCCCAAGCAGGCTCTACACTGGCAGCACAGAGCCTGATGTGGGGCTCGAACCCACAAATAGTGAGATCATGACCTGAGCCGAGGTTAAGAGCCAGACGCTTAACCAACTGAGCCACCCAGGTACCCCTAATATTAGAATTTTCTTAAATGATAGGGAACTGGTCAGTGGTTATCTCACATTAACCTTGGGAAAGTTTAAGTTTGGCTTATGATTTCCAGGGGCATAGGCAAGAAATGACCCAAGTCAACTCAGTCTTATAAAATAAGCTAAATTAAGTTTTGTTTGTAGGAGCAAACTGGTTTTGTCAGCTCAGGGAATTTTCAAGGCTGGACTCTGTTTTTTTATTTTAACAATGGGATTGCCAAAGGGTAACCCAAATGATCAAAACAGAGCTAGCTTCCATGTTCAGGAAAAAACCTAACTCTGGTTTTCTTTTTTCCCATGAGCGATTTTATCTTTCCTCCGTATATACCCACAGCCCAGAGTAGACTCTTACTAAATACTCTTTGAATGACTGGAATTTCTACTTCATAGAAGGCTCTGGCTGGGGACGCGTACTTAGAACACTCAATAAAGTCTACAAATAAGATTTGTAACTAATGGACATTTAATAGATACTTAATAAAATACAAGCTGCTTTTGTTATAAAAGAAAGAGATGATCATGGAAAAATAATCAAGTTGCCTTAAGGCGTATAAAAGAGAATAGTCTACTTCCTTCCCCCCCCACCAAAAATGCTAATCCTAGTACCAGAAATAACTGCTAAGTTTTTTTGTGTGTAATTTGTCCAGAAATAATGTATAGAGATATAAAGTTGCACTTATCTATAAAATAGGATCATACCAACCCATACTCTAACGCAACTTGTCTTTTTCACTCCACAAAATATGTTAGGTATCTTTCTTATACATTTCCCTGAATATTGTTGTTCTTTTCCCTTCTAACATGGATGCCGCAACAGACATAGTTCTGTAGCTGTAGTTGATCACGTGTGCAAATTTATCTGTGTAGCAAATGCCTAAAAGGCAAATCACTAAGTCAAAAGTTACATGCGCTTAAATTTTAAGAATTCCAATGTGTCCTTCAAAATACTTTTCCCCAATTGACAGTTCTATTAACACTGTGTGAATGCTTGCTTCTTCTCACCCTTTCCAGTTGTGCCCTCTCAAAACCACATTTTATCTTGTCCAATCTGCAAGTTTAAAAATATTTTGTCATTTTGTATTGCCTAAATTATCGGCGAGCACGTGCATTTTTTAATATTCGTTCAATTCTTTTTAATATGATCTGTCTCACTCTCTCCTTTTGCCTATTATTATCAGGTTGCTTTTCCTTATTTATTCGTGTATATGAGCTATTTCAATATTAAGAAAATTCGTGTCTTATCTGGCCTGGATGTGAGAAACCTTTCTTTCCAAATATGTCACTTTTATTTAGACTGTGACAATATCTTTGTCATGCAGACATTTTTAAGACTTATATAGTCAACTTAACATTCTTTTCTTGTTTCCACTTATGTTTTTCGTGTGTGCACGTGTTGGAAAGGTCTTCTCTCCAAGCGTATATTTACATTTCCCTGTGTTTCCATCTGGTCTATTTGTGCTTTTTTCCATTTAAGTATTTGATCTGTGAGTTATACACTTCAGAGTAAGGAGGGAAGTAGGAAACAGGATTGACAGCTACCTCTAGAGACAGCTAGCCAGCTGCTCCGGTATCATTTCGGTGTTTTTCAGATATCGAGATATAATTCACGTATAACGTTTGTAAGTTTAAGGTGTACGATGTGATGATTCGATGCACATATATATTGTGAAATGATTGCCGCAATACGGTTGAGCTAACACACCCTTCGTCTCATATGATGACCATTTGTGTGTGTGTGTGGTGGTGGTGAGCACATTTAAGAGTTTCTCCGAGCCTCTTTCAAGTGCACAACACAGTATTGTTAACTAGAGTCACCATGCTGTGTATCACATCCCCAGAATCGATTCCTCTTATAACTGGAAGTGTGTACCCTTTGACCAACGTCTCATTTCCCTCACCCCCTAGCACCTGACAACTACCAATCTACTGTTTGTATGAGGAGAGTTTTCTTTTTTCTTTTTTTTTTTTTTTGTTTTTCTCTTTAGATTCCACGTGTAAGCGGGATCATACAATATTTGTCTCTCCGTGTCTAGCTTATTTCACTTAGCATCATGTCTTCCGGGTCCATCCGCGTTGTCGCAGATGGCAAGCTTTCGTTCTCTTTTACCGCGGAATAATATTTCATTGCATATACATTGAATTTTCCCACTCTTAAAGATGCTACTTTACCGCAAACTACATGCCACAAGCGTTTGGATCTAGCTGGACTCTCTGTTCTGTTCATCAGTCAGCTCATGTCCCAGAGTCAGTTTTGATTATTGTTGATTTATGCAATGTTGTAGTATAGAATCATCCTAGGTCCCCTTCCTTGCTCTTCTTTTTCAGAAGATTCCTGTTCTCGGATTTTCTTATCCAGATGAACTTTAGAATCATTTTTAAGGGGCGCCTGGGTGGCTCAGTCAGTTAAGCGTCTGACTCTGGATTTCAGCTCAGGTCATGATCTCACAGTTTGTTAGTTCAAGCCCCGCATAGTTGGGCTCTGTGCTGACAGCTCAGAGCCTGGAGCCCACTTTGGAATCTGTGTCTCCCTTTCTCTCTGCTCCTCCCCTACTCACGCTCTTTCTCTCTCTCCTTCAAAAATAAATAAACATTCAAACAGAATTTAGAATCATTTTACAGGTCGTATCTACAATGATGTTAGGGTTGGTTAGAATTGCCTATAATATATTGATCAATTTAAACAGAATCAATAATTTTGGATATTGAAGCTCATTACCTAACAATTTGATGTATGTTTCCACTTGCTTAACGCTACTTTTGGGGTGCCTGGGTGGCTCAGTCAGTTGAGCATCCGACTTTGGCTCAGGTCACGATCTCACGGTTTGTGGGTTCAGGCCCCACATCGGGCTCTCTCCTGTCAGTGCAGAGCCCGCTTTGGATCCTCTGTCTCCTTCTCTCTCTGCCCCTCCCCTGCTCTCGCATATGCTCTCTCTCTCATTAAAAATAATAATAATGCTGCTTTTAAGATCCTCGGTAAATTTTTATACTTCTTAGTTGATAAGTACTGTGCATTTCTTATGATATTTATGTCTAGGTCTTTTTAAATTTTATTTTCAGGGGCACCTGGGTGGCTCAGTCGGTTAAGCGTCCGACTTCAGCTCAGGTCACGATCTCGCGGTATGTGAGTTCGAGCCTCGCGGCGGGCTCTGTGCTGACTGCTCAGAGCCTGGAGC
This sequence comes from Neofelis nebulosa, assembly GCF_028018385.1. Lineage (NCBI taxonomy): Eukaryota > Metazoa > Chordata > Mammalia > Carnivora > Felidae > Neofelis > Neofelis nebulosa. The sequence continues at coordinate 118,314,437 of NC_080800.1, read as the reverse complement.
CTGTTTCAGATTCTGTGTCTCCCTCTCTCTCTGACCCTCCCCCATTCATGCTCTGTCTCTCTCTGTCTCAGAAATGAATAAATGTTAAAAAAAATAATAATTAATAAATAAATAAATTTTATTTTCAATAAAAACGCATATATTTCAGGTGTGCAACACTGATGAATTAATACATATATATACACACCCAGTGAAATGATTGCTACAACCAAGCTAATTAACATATCATCTCCTCACATAGCTACCATGGTTTTGTGTATGAGAGCACCTGAAATCTACTCTTTTAGCAAATGTCCAGTACTTAATTACAATATTATTAACTGTAGTCACCATGCTGCACATTAGATCTCTAGACTGATTCATCCTACATAACTGCAACCTTCGTACCCTGTGACCAGTATCTCCCCAGTTTCCCCCACCTCCCCACCCCTGGTAACACTGTTCTACCTCTGCTTCTATTTATTTGACTTTTTCAGATTCTACATATTAGTGAGATCATACAGTTGTGTGTGTGTGTGTGTGTGTGTGTGTGTGTGTGTGTGTGTGTGGCATATTTCACTTAGCATGAGACCGTGCAGGTTCATGTAGATTGCTGCAAATGTTAGGATCTCTTTCTTCTTTAAGGCTGAATCATATGCCTAGATGTCTTAAATCATATAGCTATTGACGACTGAGGTTTTTCTTCCATTATATTTCATACCTGGTTAGCTTGTATATATAGAAAAGCCACTGATTAATCTTACTGATTTTGTGATCAGAACCTCACTGAATTCTCCTATTGTTTCTAATAGGGTTTCAATTTATCCTCTTGGCTTTTCCAAATGAAAAACCATGCCCATGTGGATATTTTTGTCACTTCTTTTCCTTTCTTTCATTTGGCTAGTTGCATTAGCTAGTGCATCTAGAGACGTATGTGGCCATGGTAGTCTTAGCTTTGCCTTGTTCCTCATCAGGCAGTTTTTCTGTCCATTTTATTCATTTTAATACCGTTTGGGTGCTCTGGAAGGATTGCTTATACTATTTATAAGGTTATAAGATTCCAGATTTCACTCACCTTACTGTTTTTTTTCTCCTTTTGGTAATATTGAAGGTTTATATTCTTTGTTTTTGTACTTGTATTTAACTTTCTAAATTTAAGTAATATGAAACATCTATTCGCGGACTTACCAAGTTCAATGATACATGTTGGTGTCTCTTCATGGATGAGGAAGATACTCTTTTTTTAATTTAAAAAAAATTTAATGTTTATTTGTGGGGGTTTTCTTTGAGAGAGAGAAAGATACAGAGCACGAGTGGGGTAGGGTTAGAGAGAGAGGGAGACACAGAATCCGAAGCAGGCTCCAGGCTCTGAGCTGTCAGCACAGAGCCCGACGTGGGGCTCAAACTGACAAACTGCAGGATCATGACCTGAGCTGAAGTTGGCTGCTTAACTGACTGAGCCACCCAGTCGCCCCTTTAATTTTTTTTAATGTTTATTTATATTTGAGAGAGACAGAGACAGAGCGTGAACTGGGGAGGTGCAGAGAGAGACAGAGACAGAATCTGAAGCAGGCTTCAGGCTCTGAGCTGTCAGCAGAGAGCCCGATGCGGGGCTCAAACTCACAAACGGTGAGAGCATGACCTGAGCCGAAGTCGGCCGCTTAACCGACTGAGCCACCCAGATGCCCCATAAAAAGGTATTCTTAAACTTCCTCCCATTCTCCTCCTCCCTTACACATCCACATTTTTGTCAGCTCTATTACAATTTTTACATTGTCAGGGTTTATGTCATTTGTCTTATGTTCTATAATTATATTCCTATCAATTTTCATGTTAAATTCCAAATATCAGTGGAATCAATTCTTGATCCCAGCTCTTTCATACCATGGCTTCTCTGTTTTTTTGTTTGTTTGTTTGTTTGTTTGTTTGTTTTGGTTCTTTATTTTGCTTTACTCTTTGGGTTGACTGGTTTTTGTGTTTAAGTACATTTTTGCAAAAGGGATTCATGAGCACTCCTTCCTGTTCTGGCAGAAATTCTACATATGTTGCGGTTTGAGATTGTGATCATTTCTTAGTTTCATGAAAGATGGAGGTTTCTCTTCTGTCTCTTGTTCTGTTTACCATCTTGGGGAGGATTTTACTGACGGAAATAGAGTGGAAATGTTACTAACCTGTCATCCTGTAGCAAAAGTCTCCTGAATTACTGCTTCTTGATTAACTGCTTCCTCCATAAAGTGATAAGTTCAAGAATGTTGGACTCCTAGATCTGCCGTGTTCTAACCATGGAGATTGGGGATATCACTTAATCTGTCTGAACTTCGGTTTCCTGATATGCAATGTAGGGATTATAAAAGAGTGGCCACATTTTGTTTTACTGGAAAGGTTCCATGTTATGCCTGTTGTCTGAGCTTAATTATTGATAGCTGTCATTTTATTCTCCAAAGTGTTCTGAGCAGTATGGAAAATAAAATGAATGGGCATTCGAATTATCATGGTGCCTACCTCACAGTGCTGCTGTGATGATTAAATGAAACACCACTTGGTGATTAACATAGCGCCTGGCACATCATTCATTCAATAAATGCTAGTCTCTCTATTTTATCGGGATTCGCCCCCCATCCAAACTCTATATTTGGAAAGAAATGTACAGTATCGCTCCAGGAGGAGCACTCTTCAATCTAGCTGCCAAGCGGTAGAAATGTCCTGACTCCTGTCAGCTTGGAGAGTTCCCATCATGGTATGCTCTGAGCCCTACCTCTGTGGCTGATTCAGGTTTCCAGGACCAAGCCAGCTGCAGAAGGAATCCAATGAAATTCTCTCTAGTAACCATCATGGTCTTTTTATATAGCTTTCCACAGAGTAGAGGGAATACGGATTGTGCAAACTCTGCTTTTGTGCAGAAGTGAAAAGTATATGTTGGTTTCAAAATCTGAGTACACCGCAAGAGTTCAGGAAAGTTCAATGAGGGCATGAAGTAGAAATGTATGGACATTTACCTTTCCCTAGATAAACAGTGAAATGTAAGTCATCTGAATAATAAGAAACTACTTGAAACTATTTATCACTCCAATTTGTGGATATACGACTGAGAAGGCATTAGAGGTGGCAGGAGTTGGTCAAGCATCAAGGACCTCACTTCTATTTATTATGCTCATTTATCTATGTAAACCTCCTGGTGGAAATGGAAATGATTTTCCCGAAGAGCTGTGATGACTTTACTATTGTTACATAATTTGCATATCCTTTTGAATATGTTAGCATAAGGGAAGGACTGAGTTATATGGTACATTTGCCTCAAGGCAGAATATTGCTCATTAGCTAGTAGATAGGAAGAAAACTGATGGGCAAATCTAGAAATAGACAAAAGACTTCTCTATCCTTTCTTGCTTCTAGATTTTCAAAACGTATGATTTTATTTATTTTAAAGATATCCAAATAATATCATTAAAACTAAATACAGGTGTCTATACTTATGCATATGTAAGGAAAATGAACGTAAACAATTTGCATACGAGTGCTCACTACATAACTGCTTTCTGGCTTGCTCGCATTTACCATTTCCGCATATGTTTATCTCTGCTTCCCTTATTTCATGAATACCTAAATAGAGTTAAGAAGCTCACCGATGGACAAAATATTGAAAGAACTTTTGCTCTCAACTATCTCTTTTCCCCCAATTATGTAGACTGTCTCTAAAAAGCTCACGTGTGATTCCATTTAATAAAATGCCAATATGGTCCATAAAAATTAAATTCCTCCAAATGTGCTTTGAGATGATTACTAAAAAGAATCTACATGGAATCACTTTGGTGGGTTTACTTGAACTATTTCAGATAGAGCTATGTATTAAGATCAATACGATAAGATATCCCATGGATATATTGATTGTGGATAGCAAAATATATAACCATGTCACCCATCCCTTAAGTTACAGGCTAATTTTCATGTATTTTAAAGGATATTCTAAAAGTAGAGTAATTAAAATTAGTGACATTGGCTTAAGAATCAACAACACAATAATAGAAGAAATAAGCCTTCTTCCAAGAAGCCATTGTGTAATAAGAATTTAGCATGTAATGAAAGAAGCCTTAGAAGCCAATTTGGATATGATGGGACATTTATTAAATCGTGATGAATTAAATTATCTATTTCTGTAAGGTATTGTGCAAACATTAAAATTTTTATTTTTGAAAAACATGTAGTAACATAAAAAGTTACGTCTGTGATGGATAGGCTCTAGGGTAGCCCCCCATCTCCGATTCCTTTTTCCTGGTGTTAACACTTTTGTATCCCCTTGAGTGTGGGCAGCACCTATGACTTTCATCTATCCAATAAATAAGGCACAGGTGATGGGATATCACTTCTTTGGTAATGTTACAGTTTGTAGCATCAGTCTTGCTTGGAGACTCTCTCTTCCTGGTTTTGAAGAAGCAATCTGGCATATTTTGAGATTTCCCTATGGAGAGAGCCACATGGCCAGGAAGTGGAAGGGGTCACCAGCAGGTGGCCAGTCTAGCAGCCTGCAAGAAAGCGACTGCCACCAACAACCACTTGCACTGGAAAGGCACATTCTTCCCCAGATGAGCCTCAGATGAAACCACGCACCGGCTGCCATCTTGATTGCAACTTTGTGAAACTCTGAAAGAGATGATCCGCTTAAGCTATGACCAAACTCCTGATCCACAGAAACTGTGCGATAACGATGTGTGGTTTTAAGTTAACCATGAACTTTGTGGTGATATTGTCATTTGGCAATAGCTAACTAATATGCTATCAAAGTATTAAATTTAAAAAGCAGGATTAAAAAATTCTATGTATTGTATGTGTCACTCAGCTTTGCTGCAGAAAACCCCCCAAAACTCAGTAGCTTACGAACACGCGCTATTTCCAAGTTGCATTACATGTTGGTGGTTGCAGGGCAGCTGTGGCTGCTGTGACTCTGCTTCATTTTCCTTTCTTCTGCTCGACTCCATTCCAGGTACTGATTCTGGTATCCTGACTAAAAGAGCAGCCCCCGGGCCAGGCATTCCCATTTCTTGTGTCAAAGAGGAAGAACATGAACCAGGAGCTGTATGTGAGCCATTCAATTGCGTTGAACACTTCTGCTCAGATGGTGTTTATATTTCATTGGTTTGTTATAGTTGTAGGACCCAAGGTCCCATCTCCTGGCTGTTAACTGGGGGACCATTCTCATCTCCTAGAGGCCTCTTGCAGTTCTGGTCTTCAGGCCCCATCACAGCATCCTAGTGAGCAATAAGATTCCTCGCATTGAATCTCTTTCAGGCATCAAATCTCTCTCCACTTCTGCTACCAGCCAGAGAAACTCACTGCTTTTAAGAGGCTCACCTGATGGGGCCAGGCCCACCCAGATAATCTTCATATTTTTCAAGGTTAGTTTATTTAGGGCTTTCATTAGGTGTGCAAAAAATCCTTTCCCAGCAGTATCTAGATTAGCGCCTTGAAATCAGATCAAGCCATTTTCAAATCATGGTTCGTTCGCTTACCTATGTGTACTTTGGATAACTTATTTAACATGTAAGTATAATAGTAACTAACTCATTTGGTTGTTTGGGAGACTAAGGGGGAGAAAGTCTGTAATGTCCCTGGCAAAGCTTCTGACATAAAGCTCTCCAGAATTGGAAGCTCGAATATTGATTTTACAGTAAATTTTGCATCAAATAAATTCCTGATATTGATATGGTGAGTGAAGAATGTCAGTAGGATAGGTTTCTCTCTTCTTCTTCTTCTTCTTCTTCTTCTTCTTCTTCTTCTTCTTCCTCCTCCTCCTCCTCCTCCTCCTCCTCCTCCTCACCCCCTCCCCCTGCCCCATCTGGAAATATATACTTTGTATGTTTTTAGTACTTGGATTGCCACCTGTTTACCAAGGCTTCATAATTAAAAATTATTATAAAAAGTTCAGGATTCCATCTGTATCACATCAGTGTATTTCTTACTGTTGGCAAGGATGTTGGGTGCAAAAAGATATGAGATGTTTCCTTACCCGGGCTAAGAGTTTTTCTTCACAGTGCCTTGCAGCCTGTGCCAAAACAGGCATGAGACACCTGGTCTGAAATCAACTCCATCTTTTCCATAAAGGATTACGAATCATTGTCATTTCATTTCCAGGACGACTGCTTCACTTTTTTAAAGTGAATTCTTCTTGGAAATATGATCAACAATCAATGAAGGAAAGGTCCTGAGACGCCACATCAATGCCTCTGATACATGCTTTTCTAACGGTCTAACACAAAGCCAGGAAGATAGCCTAAAATGTCTGTTTCATCTTATTTATTCATAATAATAACTTTTACATCACCAAAATGAAATACTATCACAAGTTAAAAACATGAAAATACTTATGGAAGGGTCCTTAGAGATATCCAAAGCCATTACTATCATTTCTTAGATGGGGAAATTGAGAAGTAGAAAGTAGAAGGGCTCTATGTGACCAATGTCCCCCATCCAATTCTTCTCTGGAGTTATTTTTAGAGCAGTGGGGTAAATAGAAACTTTCTGACCCTCAAAAAGGTAATGACTGAATCATTGTTTCCCTTGTTAACAAGATATTGTCTACTTAGGACATTTCTTCCTCAGCGTGATTCACTGCCGACTAGGTTGGGCACATGACCAAACTCAAGAAGTTCATCTTCAATGACTTTATGTTCTACTTTCTAATCTCCTTTCTTTATTCTGTGCCCATAATAACTTCCCATACCTCACCCAATTAGAATATTAGAATACCAGAAACCACACATTCTCTTCAGTACCCCTCTTCTCTCCCCTGAATTTCAGGAAGGGTTAAAATACACCCATTCACACTGAGATATTATTGTTTGATAAGGCCTTGGAGTCAGTTCTTATAGACATATCTATGTATTAGTAGAAAGCAAAGGAATGGACTTTTTAACTATAGAAGCACCAATCATCAATTAGGTCAATGGGGAAAGGAGAAGGAATTATTTAAGGTGGAGTAGGTTCTGGGGCACCTGGGGGGCTCAGTCGGTTAAGCATCCAACTCTTGTTTTCAGCTCAGATCATGATCTCGCAGTTCCGTGAGTTCAAGCCCCACGTCAGGCTCTGTGCTGGCAGGGCAGAGCCTGCTTGGGATTCATTCTCTCTCTCTCTCTCTCTCTCTCTCTCTCTCTCTCTCTCTCAGCCCTTCCCCACTTGCACTGTCTCTGTCTCTCTCAAAATAAATAAACTTAAAAAAATAAGGTGGTGTAGGTTCTTATACTAGTAGAAATCGTAGACTGGAAATTATAGAGAAACACCATCTTCTCAAGCTCATTGCTAAAGCAGGCTAACATTTGGCAGGTTACAAATCTGTGATTTATATAAGCTGAGACTTTGCCAAAGGGCAGTTCTCTGGCAGCATTTAGTTTTGGACACATGCACTTTACCTCATGGGAATTGTTACACAGCCAGTTCTTCTGGATGAAGACCAAACCATAGAATGGAGAAGGATCATGATCTTTTGGAAAGAAAAATGGCTCAATCAGATAGAAGTGCCCTAAAGATGCTGTCACATGGTTGGATCAATGTTAACTGACTCTCCTCACAGATAAAGAGGGAAGGAAGCTAGAAAGAAAACATACATTTTTCCCCGCATAGGACTCCTTGGACTGTGTCTCCTCTTGTTAAGGCTCTCCTTTTATCAAGGTGCAGACTAAGCCCTGCCTCCTCCAGGTTTCTCATCTACTTCCCAAAGTTGGCATGTTGGGTTAGGGGAGGGAGCTGGCCATGTTTCAAGGGCTTGACCTTGGTGTAAAGTGCCTTTCATCCAGCATTACAGTTGCCATAGCAGTGACTTACAAGGTGGCATGCTCTGTTCCAAGGTAAATAGTATAGACTGAGTGACCAAATTGAAAAAGCATGAGTGAAAAGAAATTCTGCTTCCACTTAGAATGTAGAAAGCTGTATGGAAACGTTGCATCCATCCTAATAATAAGAAAAGGTAGATGATCTACAAACCTATAGCTATTCCTGAGTTGCTCAGATCAATGAGGTCACAAAACAACCTGCTGAACTAAATTTCAGAGTGACTAGTCCCTTTGAAAAGAGACGGGACACATAAAGTGTTTTTTACCTTTGGGGGAGCATGACAGGAAGAGATAGCCAATAAAAAGCAGGTAAGAAGAACACAACTGAAATTTTAATGAATTCTTAAAGGTCTACTTTGGGCGAGTGATTGCTTTATAATACTTGAAAGACCTAGACAAAAGAGGAGTCTGCACTTAACTGCAGGCTCTCTTCCCAGGCCTCAACTGCTGCACACTAGAGAGACTGGAGGCACTGGCACCTGGGAGAGTTCCCTTTGTTCAACTGCAAGCATGCCTACTTCCCTGGACTCTTCTCTCATCCCAAACACAAGCCATCTGCCCCGGGAGGAAGGGGAGGAAACTCTCCTGCTCTCAGGACACAGGCAAAGTGGCACCGCTTCTGGAGGAGTGGGAGATCCAAACCCCATCTGCCTTTGGAGGAAGACTAGGAAACTTTCAGGCCCGGAAGATCAGCTCCCACTAGAGGAGGAGCCGAAAGCCCTCTTCTGTCCGATACACCAAGCAGATACATGACAGACCTTGACTGTCACCAGGAGGAGAAGTAGGAACATGGTGAAATCCCTCCCCCTGAGGTCCAGGTACACAGTGTCTGCCTGAGACTGGGGCTGGAATTGGAGAACCAAGGACACCCCAGCCCACAGCACGAGCTCTCACTGAGTAACAGGGAGACTCCTCTGTTGTACAGGCACACGAGTTCCACCAAAAGCTGGGGGCAGAGCACTGAGAAAAGGCTCCCGATCCCCTAGAACCCGCAAGGAAGCGACCATCACCAAAGAAATGTGTCTGTGCCTTTAGGCATATGTAAACACTGAAGGTAACTATAGCAACAATAAAACCTAAACCGAGCCCAGGCCCTGACTAGATTGACTCACCTTCACGCTAACAGCCTGACAGAAGTGGCATGCACATTTTTGAGCATAAATACTGTTGTCTTATTAAGGAAATTCAAGTTAAAACCACAATTAGCTATCACGACATACCTACTAGAAAGGCTATCAATATGAGGCCCGACATGCCAAATGCTGCTGAAGATGCAAAGTGGGCAGATCTCTCATAGATTGCTGGTGGGAACGCAAAATGGTACAAGCTACTTTGGAGAACAGTTAGGCATCTTTCTTATAAAATGAAATATGTTATTATCGTATGACCCAACAATCCCACTCCCAGGCAAAGGAAGTGAAAAACATTCACACGAAAATGTCTATATGACTGGTTATAGTAGCTTTACTCATAATCACACACACACGCGCGTGCGCACGCGCGCACAAAACCTGGAAGCGATCGAGATGTCCATCAGCTGGGGAAAGGATAAGGAAAATCTGGTATATTCATACAATGGAAAAATACTCAACATTGAAATAATACACTACTGACGTACTCAACAACATGGATGGATCTCAAAAGTATTATGCTAAGTGAAAGAAGCCAAACACAAAATACTATATATTATTCCATGTATATGAAAATCTAGAAAAAAACAAAACAGTTGATAGAAAGTATATCAGTGCTTGCCAGGGTCCAGAAGGCGAAAGAATGGAACCTGACTTCAGTGAGACATGAGGGACTCTGAGGGGTGGGGAGATGCCGGTGGTGGATATAATCTCTACCATAACTGTAGTGATTACATGACATTTGTCAAGACTCATCAAACTATATGCACTAAAATGAGGTGATTTTTACTGTAGGTGAACTATACCAATAAGCCTAAGGATATTTTCAAAGGAAATAAGAAGGGAGTCAGGAGGAGAAAAGTAAAGAGTTGAGACATAAAGAGATAAAGTTTTATGGGATTTACAGCAGACAGAAAAGAGTCTAGAAGAATGCCCTATACTGTAGTTCAGAGATTTGCAGCGGCTTTTTAAGTGGTACTATTGACTCCTGTAGAACCACACTAGGAGCAGTTACCAAGGCTGTCAGCAGGGTCAGTTAGGGCCACAATAACAGTGAAGTATGGGGCGAACGTTTATGATCTCATCCATCCCCGAATCCCTGTCATGTATGTACATTTGTATATGTCATTCATGGCATTTAGTTTATATGTATGGCCATGAGACATTCCCCAGTGCCCTCTCAATGTCATACACTTTCAGTTATTTTAATTAAGAGAACTCTATAAATGGCACGAGAGAATCTAATTTGTATGCAGTCATACGAATTTTCCCATAAATAAATGCACACATCTGAAAAAAGTCTTTTCTCATACACTGCCTCCTGATTTGTGGTTTGAAAAAAGAGAGTCACAAGCTCCCATGCTCTCATAATTCTCTTATGAGATCTTTCTTGATGTCCTCAATGAAATGGTAACTTACTTGAATTTCAGTAGAGCTACCGTAAGGTTTACTAGGAGATTGACATGAACCATCTTACAATAATACTTTGAAGTATATCTCACCTTTCAAATGAGGAAGTAGAGGTTATTCACTATTAAATAACTTTTCAATGTTCATGTAGGGAGTAAGTGGCAAAGCCACGCTAGGCTTCCATTTTTATTTGCTACCTCAGCCCATGTTCTTTCTGCTTTGCCATTGAGCTCCCACATGAGGCAAGGAGGAGGCTAGCCACTTTAATAAACTGCTGTGATTCCCTCAGTAATGCCATGGTATTTCGGGAGAGAAAAAAGACTTCATTCATCAACTGATCCAACTCCTTCTTTTGACAGATGAGATACTTAAGTCTGACGAGGGGTTGGCAACCTGGCCAAAGTCACGGGTCACCTATTGGAACCGCTCAATTAGAACCCAGATTTCATAACTCACAATCTACTACTCTTTCCAATTTCTGCCATTGGAAAACAATGACCACTCAACAAGGTGCTGGTTGGACCACGGGGAAAAGCTTGATTCCAGTGTAGCCATGGAGCTGCTCCCCTGGCAAAAAATATTGAAGGGATTCTGGTCACCAGGGGCGCTAGGTCAGAAAATACAACCAGACAAATACATGTTGTAGAAAGAAGCTCTGTATTCATCCCCTGCTGAGCACAGGTCAGTGAAGCCATCTTCCCCATGGAACCATCTCTAGTTACCTAACAATTACACTTAAAAGAGACCTTTTAAGGAGAAGCCACTTGTTTGGTTTCTAATCTCTAGAAAGTAGGAGGATTCTCTTTGTGAGAAGCAGCTCCATAAGTTTTGAAGCAAGACAAGCGGCTCCATTGAAAACAATAATAATAATAATAATAATAATAATAATAATAGCTACATTTATTGACCTCTTATCATGAGCCATACACTGTTCTAAGGACTTTACATATATTAGTTCATTTTATCCTTTCCATGATTCTATGAAGCTGGCACCGTTACTACTCCAATTTTACTGTTGAGGAAATTGAGGCAAAAAGAATCCAAGTAGCTTACCCGAAGTCACACAGTGACGACAGATGGAGAGTCAGGCAGCGACTTCAGGTTTCACATTCTTAACCACCACACCCCACCTGAAACCCTTTGCCATAGCTGTAGTACATTGGAAGGGAGATTCAGTTGAATTTCAAATCCATTCTGCTCATTGAAATCTGCTCAGATTTCTAGTTTCCCTGTGGATATGGCTAACAGGCTGTAGCTTATGTAACCAGCCTCAAGTAAAAGAAAGAGCCAATGTTTGAAAGTTAAAAAAAAAAAATTACTTTGGTTTGATTTCTAGCTCTGTCACTTGCTGATTGGAATCATGGTCAAGACTCAATTCTCCAGCAACAAAACCAACAGAATTTTATTGACCTTACAGAATTACTAGGTATCATTCAGAGTCCTACTATGGTTCACCCTCAAAAGGAATGATGGGAGAGGTTCAATAAAGAGACTATTTACAAGGTGTGGGCAGAGTCGAGGGGAGCTGGCAGGGGCTTCCAGCAATAGTGGGCAAACATTATCACTCTTAGGCCTGAAGAATCAAAGTGAAGGAGGAGTTATAGGAACCAAAAGAAATATCTGTGATTGCAGGTAAGATAAGGCTACCTGAGAGGACCTGGAAGCTTGAGTTGGTGGATACTTCCAGTTCTTGGTGACCATATGGGAGGAAGCCAGGGGAGTAAATCAGCTGCCTTTTCACTCCTCCCTTGCTCCGATTTCTTAGTCACTGAGCCCAACAGAAGCCAGAGGGCAAAGGACTCAAGTTGTGGCCCATTCAAGGGCAGATGTCTGGGGTACCAGGTAGAGAAGGGTGAAGAATGGATTCATAGGGCACACTGATAACATAACAGGATGGATGATATATGTGAAAATGCCTGGCATGAAACACGGGCTTCATAATTACTAATTTGTTGTTTTCCTCTGGTGGTCATGTGTTGTTTTTGCCAGCTCAATGTTGCTTCTCTCTTCTGGTAACGTTATTTTCGGTAAACACACGAACCCCAGGATAATAAGAGATGGGATGTGAAAATGTATCAGTGTTTGAAAAATCCATTTTTAGAGAGAGCGTCTGTAGCAGAGTGATTAAAAGCATGAACTTTAGAACAAGACCGCCAGGGTCTGAATCACAGTTCTTTCATTTACTAGCTGTGACCTTGGACAATTTTCTTAACCTGGATGATCTTCTGTTCTTATTTCTATGTAAAGGGGGTGTAATACTAATAGTCATTTAATTGGGTGATTTTAAAGATTCAATGACTCAATAAATGTAAAGCACTTAGCATAGTGACTGGTACAGACTAAACGAGCCTGTGTGCTAGGCTTAGTTATTATTATTATTACATGTCGTCTTGTTAGTAAACAACCAGGGCACTTGCCCACTGCCTCCACTTGCATTGGGTAGGCATGTAGCTCATGCTAGATCAGTCTTTTTCTCCTGAAAAGTTGAATTCTGTACTGAATGGTAACAAGATTTAAAAAAAAAAAAAAAAAAAAAAAAACACGTTGATGCTAAAGTCACTCTGAAAGCAAGATCCTTAAGAGATTGCCAAATACTTCTGGCTACCTAATCCCTGGAACTGCGTTGGTTCTTTACTTCCAGATTGATCAGGTCTTCCTTTGATTTTTAACAGATTATTGTTTTGTAAAAATTGTAACAGCTTTATTGAGATAACTGTCATATGGTACAATTCACCCATTAAAGGCATGCATTTCAATGGTTTTTAGTATATTCGCAGAATTGTGCAAACTACACTACTGTCTACCTTTAGAAGACTTTGGCTACCCACCCCCCCAGAGAAACACCCTACCCTTTAGCAGTCACTTCGCATTCCTCCAAACCCCTTCTCCTCAGCATCTGACAACCACCAATCTACTTTCTCTCTCTAAAGATTTTTGACAGGGGTGCCAAGAGAATTCACTGGGGAAAGAGTAATCTTTTTATCATAAGGTGTTGAGACTACTGTATATCCAGACGCAAAAGAATGAAGTTGGAACCCTACCTCACTTACTATGCAAAAATTAATTCCAAATGGATCAAAGACCTAAGTAAAGGAAGTAAAACTATAAAACTCTTAGAAGAAAGCATAGATGTAAATTTTCTTCCTTTGATACTTGGAGCCACCCACTGTCCTTTCAACAATTTCCTTATGGAGCTTAGATTTGTCTGAAGTTTTGTTTTGGTTTGGTTTGTTTTGGTTGTTTGGTTGCTTGCTTACAAGCACAGAACTCTACCTGATAGCCCTTCTTCCCTGACCCTCTTGCAGTTAGAGTATTCCTGATAAAAGCAATGGATCGTTTTCTTCCTTAATGCCCTCCTGCACATTCCCACAGTCCCACTCAGGCCACATAAATACAAATTTATGGCATGAGTTAGTTAGAATATGTTCTCCTACGATGCAGTTGATTGTATTTGAGAAGACTATGGGTGGCTTTACCTACTAAATGGTAACTGACTAGGTTCTTTGGGTAAAAGACCACATTGCCAAGAATGTTCATCAAAGTTTTTATTTTACAATTTGACTGTCCTGTTCTTGCCTACTACTCTGAACAGGAACATTCTTCTGCCCTCTGGGGAAGCAGACCAATCTTTCAGAGTTGTCGGCTCTAGGTTATCACCCTTATTGACATGCTAAATTTAGGCTTAAACTGAAGGACAGTTTCGCTCTGGGTTTGACTGCCTCTACAATGCTAACCTCTGTGGTATTTAGCTAGCCAATCTCTGGCAGTGTTTTCAGCATGTGTTTTTGCAGGGCTAAATTAAGTTGCAATGAAGTTAAAATAAAAAAAGAAATAAAAGTTAACGAGTTGTTCAATTGGCTCTGTGGCCATCAAACTCCATGTGAGGAAGCAGACAAGGCTGCTATGAATTATAGAATATTACTGAAGAATAGAATAAGAGAATTCATCACACACAACACTAGTAACTTGCCATTGAGTGATAGTCTGTTTCTTCGGCATTCTCACACACACACACACACACACACACACACACACACACACAGATCTACAATGAACTGGACAAATGATGATGATGCTTGCTACTTTGCTCCTTTAATCGTGAATGCTGACATTCTTTAACTTTACGCCTTTCCACAGTTCATTATATTAAATAAAAGAAAAGGCAAATTGCCATCCCCATAAAGTGAACGCAAGAGTGTCCTCAAGGTTAGACCATCCTGCTGAGAAAGTATACGACAACTGCCGAATTGAAGTAATAAGAAAGTAACAGTCACGACGCCTTCTGTTGTACAGGGTGGAAGATGCAGTTTCAGCCATTTGCAGGGATCCTTTGTTTCTCTTAGCGAGCCAAGGATACTACCTGCCGCAGAAAACGTCTTTGTGATATTCCAGAGGGGTGAATACAAAGTGTTCAAGTAAGAAAAATGCAGATGAAAAGGACAGCAATGAGTGCACCAATATCCATCTGAAACAGAGGACAAGCTTGTCGGCATTGAGTCCAGGCAGTAGGGTAGCTAAGGATGTCAGGTAATGCATCAACACATGTGGTAAAAGAGGAGTATGTAAAACTAAGAAGCAAACCAACCTTCCTCGTCTTCTAGATCTTCCTCAGATCCGTTGCTGCTCCTGCACTGATTCATTTTCTTCGACCTAAACACACGATGCTGCAATTCCTCATACCCACTCCTAGATCCTCCTGCTTTGAGTCTATGTTCTTCTTAGATCATTCATTCCACTCCTATGGCTTCACTTAGGATTCATACACAGCTAACATCCACATGTATGACTCCAGCTCAGATATTTCTTGTGAACTCCAGGAAGTCTCCATCCGTTGCCTGAATACCTCTACTTGGGAACCTCAAAGGGATATCGCATTCAGCATGCCCCAAACTAAACTCGTGATCTTCTTCCTCTAGCCTGCCCCTCTAGCAACCCCGTCTCAGTAACTGACACCGCGACCCAGACATTTGCACCCTCAGGTTCACCCTTGGTACTTCCCTTGCGTTCATTATCGACAGGTCATTAGTGGCGGAAGCGCCATTTGAACCAATATGTTGACTTTAGGTCTAGCACCACTTCGCTGTTCCACAGAGCACTGAGAGCCCCAGAGTCTAAGAAGCAAACGTTTCATGAGTTTAAACTTATTAGACCTATTTTCTCTATATTTAGTCACCGGTAATCGTTCATAATGCATTCCCAGGGGGAGGGGAAGGAAATATGTGCTGAAGTAAAAGTGTGAAAACTGGGCAGTATTCCCAGAGAGCTAATTAAAAAATGTACAAAGTTCCTAATTACCTCTCACCTCGAAACTAGATTTTTTTATCATGATGTTAGAGGACGTTGAGCGAGACTTTTCCTATTACCCCAGAAAGACGACCCGGAGCCTAGAGCTGAGGACAAAGAGGCACTAAGTACCCTGTCTTCTTAAGATACCTGCCAACAGCTGTGGCTGGACACCTCTGCAAGGGCTCATCAAATGGCAGCAAGTCTTGTCCTGGTGCCTCCAACCATCATCTCAAAACATGTCCTGTCCCAAGCTTCCCAGAATGTTCGTGAGGACTGGGAAAGGGAGAGCAAGGGAATCAGAATCAAGAATACCTGTGGCAAGGATGATTGGGCTTGTGTGCGGGCATCATCCAACCAGAATGGACTCTGGCCTTGATGGGGAATCAGGGTCCCGGGGAGACCCTGCTGTGCCAGACATTGTCCCGATACTTACTAGACTGTGGAGGATATGGAGCTGGGGGCTGAGTTGGCCACTGCAGAGGACCACTGAGGGGGCAGGGGGTGAGGGGGGAGATGTCAGGTTAGTGGTTATTTGCTAGTGAATAAAGAAGTACTTTAGTATTTCAACAGTGTTTCTCAACGCGGTGGAGGCATTGACATTGAGGTATCTCTGTTCTCCAGGGAATGTTCAGGCACTGCACGCGTTGTTCTTGACTCCGATTTCTTTGCATATTACATTCAATATCTTAGGTCCCTGGACACTAAATGCTGTTTCAGTTACCCCGACAGACAATAATGCCTTCACCCATTTTTAAAGACTCCTTGGGTGGTAGGAAAGCACCGTACCGCACACGTAGAGAACCAGTTCTTGATCCTCCACACTACGGGACGATGTAAATGAACAAATCCAGGGGCACCTGGCTGGCTCAGCTGGAAGATCGTGTGACTTTTCATCTCTGCGTTGTGAGTTCAAGCCCCATGTTGGGTGTAGAGATTACTATAAAGGAATGAATGAACCACAAATCCACTGAGCTTTTGCAAAACAAGAACATAGACCCACAAGGGAACCAGCGATCCAGTGCCTTTCTTGCAGAGAATCTTGATGGCCAGGAGAAGATAACAGAGAAGTGGCAGTAACCAAAAAAAGAAAAAAAAAAAAGGAATACAGTCACAGCAAGGAAAGGAGGAAAGAGAGATGTGTTCATGTGTCCATTTTCCCTACTTCCTATTCACTTCAACACTGTGGAAGACTTCAACTTTGAAGAAGGAGGAAAGGAGGAGAGAAGAAGTATCTCCTTCAGACCCTGTCTTGCCACCCCTAAATTATCAGGGTCCCAGTTCAAGCCTATGCCAAAGGAGAAGGGAAGAGAAATGCAAGTTAAATAGAGGTTGAGATTGAAACCGTAAACTGTGCTGAGTTTTAATAACCAAAAGTGACCAGATACTTATGGAATCTGTCCAAGACTTTATTAAAGGACAGGAAGGAGAGATTCAGTAGAGCGTGGGTGAAGGCAGTGACTGGAGAAAAAAATAAATCCACTGCATGTTTATATCCCACTGAGTCCAGACTCCACAAAAACATGATTGCAGTGCATCTTTATCATTTCATGTATTCTAATTTTGTCCTTCTCCTTCATATTTGAGTACACATTTGAGTTGAAGTTTGACTGAAATCAAAGATTTACAGCTGTGAGCGACTACCATGTTTCTTTTCTCTCACTTACACTAAGTGTATGAGACCTATGCATCAGCGTATTTGATTTTCTATTTTCCCCTCGTTTTATTAGCTAATAAGGCCAAAATAAAATAAATGTAAAACATCCAAATAACGATACAGTAAACCCTGATGTTCACTAAGAACTGCAACACTGCTCAAGTTGAACTGATACCTGGCTGGAAACACCTCTGTGCAATAGCTCAAAATATATCGTACAGTACTCATTTCTTGGCTGTTTTATAACAACTCGGAATTCGATATATGATGGACAGTTTAGGGACTTAAGAGTAGAATGTGTTCAAGTGTGAATGAGGCAAAAGTTGGGCCATGAAATATGAATGTCATATACTGTTATTAATGCACCCGTGTGGTGCTTCGACAGGAAGGAGCAGGGGCTCTGCTTCATCAGCTATCTGCACACAATTCGCTGAGTCCTAAAAATCCACCTGAAGGCCTTTATTCTTATAAATTAATATTTGAATCCCCTTATAGAATCCGCACCCTTCCAAGAGATGACATAGAATTATGAGTCACTTAAATTGTAAAGTTTTTAAAGTTTATGTTTTCTGACTGTTTCAAAAAACTTTGTTTATGTTGATTTTTGAGAGATGGAGTGCGAGCACGGGAGGGGGAGAGAGAGAGGGAGACACAGAATCTGAAACGGGGCTCCAGGCCCCGAGCTGTCAGCACAGAGCCCGACGCGGGGCTCGAACTCACGAGCAGTGAGATCATGACCTGAGCCGAAGTCGGACGCTCAACCGACTGAGCCACCCAGGCGCCCCTGTGTTTTTTGACCTTTTGGCAAATGGATACCATTATGAATCTGATCAAAACTACAGACCCTCTCCTCAAAATAACGAACACATATTCAATTTTGACCACAGTTGCAGTTCATGAGTTAGCTCCCAGATTATTCAGTGACCCCAGTTAGGACAGGCTGTACTCTACAAATAATGCTGCCTGCTCTTCTTTTGATGTGTGGTTGATGCTCTGCCATTGGGAGACTGGGGCTGTGTTCCCTCCCTTTAAACCCGGGCAGACCGTTGTAATGGCCTTATGGAACAAAAGATGAATCTGGAAACCTACCTTTCGATATATACAAAATTAACAGAAAATAAATCAAAGACCTACAGGCAATAGCCAAAGCGATAACACTTCTAGAAAAAAAGCATAGCTGTAAATATATGTGACCTTGGGTTAGGCAGTAGTTTCTTAACAACTAAAGCACAAGTAACCAAAGAACATAAATGGGCCTTCATCAAAATTAAAAGATTTTGTGCTTTAGGGACACCTGGGTGGCTCAGTCGGTTTAGCGGCCGACTTCGGCTCAGGTCATGATCTCGTGGTTCATGGGTTTGAGCCCCATGTAGGGCTCTGGGCTGACAGCTCGGAGCCTGGAGCCTGCTTCGGAGTCTGTGTCTCCCTCTCTCTCTGTCCCTCACTTGCTCCTGCCCTAGTGATCTCTCTCTCTCTCTCTCTCTCTCTCTCTCTCTCACTATCAAAAATAAAATAAACATTAAAAACTTAAAAAAAAAAAAAGACTTTGTGCTTTAAAGGACACCATCAAGAATGTGAAAAGACAACCCAAAGAATGGGAGAAAAATTTGGCAAATCGTGTGTCTTCTAAGGGACTATTATCTAGAATAATTAGAAAATTCTTACAGCTCAGTAATAAAAAGACGAATAGCCCAATTTTTAAAACTGGGCAAAGAATTTGAATAGATATTTCTCCGAAGATGATATATAGGTAAATGACCAATAAGAACACGAAAAATGTTCATCGAGAAAGAGATGTTCAATGTAAATTGCCATCCGGAAAATGCAAATCAAGCCCACAGTATCATACCACTTCATACCCACTAGCATAGCTATAATTAAAAAATACAGATAATAATAAGAATTGGTGAGGATGTGGAGAAATTGGAACCCTTCTGCATTGCTGCTGGGAATGCAAAATGTTACAGCTACTTTGGAAAATAGTTTGTAAGAAAAAAGGACAGCAAAATAAACTCAAGGAAAATGAGCATAAAATATAATAATAATAATAACAACAATAATAATAAATGTTACAAGCAGACATAAGTGAAATTAAAAATTTATTATAGAGAGGATCAACACAATCAAGTTTGTTTTTAGAAAACAAACAATAAAATTGACAAATTTCTGGTGAGATTCATTAAAGAAAAAACGTCAGGAAGAAGAAGGGGACAAATTCTATAGATAAAGCAATATTTTGATTAATCTCATGCCAGTATCTTTTTTGAAAAGTAGATCAAATTTTTACATTCCTAGAAGAACACAAAAAATAATATGGACTCAGACAAGAATAGAAAACCTGAATTTTTCTTAAATAATCGAAAATATTGAATTTGCAGCCCACTAAAGAGTAAAGGAAGAAATAATTCTAATCTTCCACAAACTCTTCTAGGAAACAGATAGTAAAAGGAGCACATCCCAACTCTTTTTTATGTGAGTAGCATATAACAGATACCAAATCCTAACGAGGAGAGGAGAAAGAAAAAAATTTTGTCAGTTTCACTCGTTAACATAATATAAAAATCATAGGCAAGATATCAGCAAAGTGAATAAAGCAATATCTACAAAGGATAATACATCACATCTAAGTTGCATTTATCACAGAAACTCACAAAATGTAAAGCAACATATTAACACATGAACAGATGAAAACTGAACGTATGACCCTTTCGGTAGATGAAGAAATAACGTCTGGTAAGATTTAACATCCATTCATGATTTCAAAAATAATAATAAACTCGGCAAATCAGGAATATAAGAAAATCCTCTTAGTCTGACAAAGGGATGTTCCAACAACCGAAGGAAACATATACTTGTTAGTAAAAGTTGAACTGCTTCCTCTTGGAGGACAGGATTAAGATACCCATGCATAATATGGGTATTATCACCCATATTCAAGATTGTATTGTATGTTCTAGCCAGTACAGGATGCGATCAAAAAGAAAGATTTGATGAGTGTAGAAAAAGGAACTAATATGTTACATTTTTGGGTTTAGAGAATCCTAATGAATCTCCAGATAAATTATTAGAATGAATGGGAGTGTTGCAAGGTTGTGGGGAAAAAAATAAATATTCCAAAATTAATTGTATCGGGGCACCTGGGTGGCTCAGTCAGTTAAGCCTCTGTTGCTATCAGATCAAGGCATGACGTCACAGTTGGTGAGTTCGAACCCCTCATCGGGCTCTGCGCTGACAGCACGGAGCCTGCTTGGGATTCTGTCTCCCTCTCTCTCTGCCCCTCCCTGCTCACTCGCTGTCTCTCCAAATAAAGAAATCAACATCAGAAAAACTTTTTTAAATTAATTGTATCCTTCCCTCTCCCCTTCTCCCGTCTTCCCTCCCCATTTCGTCCCTCTGTGCAGAGTAGAATACTACACAAACAGCAGCCACGCATCAAAGTTAATGAATCATTTCACATACCAAATGGAGGGTGAAAAAAGTAAGACAATTTATGCACCACTCCATTTAAATAAAGCGCAAAAAACTAGCAAAACTAAACCATATATTTAGAAGCACAAACATAGGAAGTTAGACCATAAACAAAAACAAAAAATCATATCTATATAATATTTATGCTTCTCTCGAAGTGTACATTATATTACAATAAGAGCAAAAAGTCTCGAAACAATTTATGCATGAGACAGGGTGGCAATGGTGACGAGGCTCTTTTGCATGCAGCTCTGTATATTTCTATGTTGTTTGAGCCTATTACAAAGAGAATACAGTTTCCATGTATCATATGTGCAATTTATTTTTATTTATTTTTTACATATATTTTAAAGTTTATTTGGACAGAGAGAGCGAGCATGAGCATGGGAGGGGCAGAGAGGGAGACAGAGAATCCCAAACAGGCTCTGCATCGACTGTGTGGAGCCCTATGTGGGGCCTGAACTCACGAACAGTGAGATCATGACCTGAGCCGAAATCAAGAGTCAACCACCTAACCAACAGAGCCACCCACGCGCCCTTATTTTTAAATATCAATAGGGATTTTTTGAAACTGCAAAAATCTCAAAACGTATTTGCATGGATTTTAGGTGGAAAGAGTGCTTCTCTCACGCAGAGGCAAAGCAAACGAAGAGCTGAAACATCGAGGGCCTTCCGGTAGTTTGCTTTGGCTGGGCAACAGGTGCGAGCTCTACTAGAATCTGATCTCTGAAGAGCTAGGGCTGTAACCATTTAAATGTGGCTTGAGGTCACGCATTGAATCACATGACCGTATTCTTTTTACTTTGACCCTGGTGCACAGACGATGACCCAGTCCCCATCAGAGCTGGTAATAAATTCCACGATTATTAGCAAGTCTAACTACGAGAGCCACAGAATTGATGAGGCCTGGGAGGAAAGGTCTGCCCTTTAACCAGAAGCTATACATTCAAGTGACCTTCAAGGCAATTTTCTGGGGCCAACCACTGCCCATGCATTTATATGTGGTTAATGAGTAGTGAAAAACCCTTTTGAA
The DNA here is from genome assembly GCF_028018385.1 of Neofelis nebulosa. Classification (NCBI taxonomy): domain Eukaryota; kingdom Metazoa; phylum Chordata; class Mammalia; order Carnivora; family Felidae; genus Neofelis; species Neofelis nebulosa. The sequence continues at coordinate 118,292,657 of NC_080800.1, read as the reverse complement.
TGTTCAGAGACCCTTTTCATTTGCACACAATTAGGATAAAAATGAAATGTGCAGATTAACATTGAATGACATTCTTCTGTTATCTTTTTTCTATCACATCATGCATGAAAACCAAAGGTCTCTTTGTCATAATAGGGTCTAATTTGCTTAATACCCAAATTTATAAACTTGAATGTTTTTTCCCCGCCGAGAATTTGCCATGGTTTCTGAGCTCTTGAATATCTCAGAAATTGTTAATGCGATAAATTGCACATATAAAGTCGGAATTCAGAGCAGAAGACTGGTAGGGAAATCTCTGTTCGGAGGAGGAAGTATGAAAGGTAAGTGGTAAATGTTTAATGTGGCAATTGAACTTTAGAAGATATTTGTTTCCCGAGGGTATAGGCAGTGGACAAACTTTCTAAGCACATTTTAGCTTTACATCAGCTTGCAAATTGCTGTGGATAGATGATGGTATGTAAAGCCATCTCGCCCAGGAGAGAGATGGAAGCACACAGGTGGTGAGCTTGTTCGTAGAAGGTAAATTCTAGCAACTGTGATATCACATCTCCATTCCCTCTGTATGAGCGGCCCGTGTGGTGGTGAAGAGGAAGAACCAGTTAGTGCAGCCCTCTTTGCTTCAGTGTCTTCATCTGTAAAATGGGGACGATAATAAGAATGCCTGCTTCGCAAGGCTAGGATGAGGTTTAAAGAAACCATGCAGTGCGCTTCAGATGGTGCCTGGCACGTTGTGGACTTACACTCAATCTAGGTTATTGTCATTAGTGTTTGCACACCTGTTGTGACACATAGAATGAAGTAAGTTTTAAGTCACAAGAAGGTAGAGTTCTTTTTAAAACTGTTTCTTCAGCACGGTTTCATATGTGGTTCCAGTTAATGGAGTGTTAAATGATTTGCTTCCGTAACCGTCTGTTCTGCATCCGCCCTTTTAAGTGCTTCCGGGTCACCCACGCTGAGGCCATGAGCTGCACATAAAAAGTTTCATGAATCCCTCATGGAATTCCTCCTCTATCCGTCTGCACTTTCTGAACCACTCCGTGCAGTCTCAGCCTGTCTCTGCACCTTTGACGGTGGAGCTGGCCTGCAGACCTCTCGGATGCTGCCTTTGCGAGCAACGTCCCCTCAACACCCCAGGCCTCAAAAGAAGGCTGCGGTGCCCCTAACCCACAACCCTGCCCGGGCTTCCGAGGGAACAACACTGCCAGTCAGACCCACAGCCTCACTGGTCCCCTCTCTGCCATTCCCACCCGCAATGGTCCGCCATGACTTCAAACCACTGTCTTCTCAAATGGAGGTCCTCCGACTAGGCCCCAAGGCCAAAACCCAGCCCTTTGCCTGTTTTTGTATGGTGCTTGAGATGACAATGGTTGTAACCTCTTCAAAAGAGTTGTAAAGGGAGGAGGAGGAGGAGATACAAGAGAAGGAAGGAGAGGAGAAGGAGAAAAAAGAGAAACGAAAAAGAAAGAGAATACGCACCAGGGACCGACCGTAGATGGCCCTCAAAGCCTAAAATGTTGATCATCTGGCCTTTTACAGAAAACAGTTAACTGACCCCTGTTCTAAAGCCCGTATGTCATCTTTTCAAGCCTTTGCTGAAAATCCTTTGGTGGTTCCCCGTCACTCTCAAGATGAAGTCTTACTCCATCGCCCGACCCTGCCCTTACGAACTTGGCCTCTACATGCACTCTCCATCCAAGGAGCCCTAAACTCCTTAACTTTCCTGAATACCCCATCCATTGTCATTCCCCATTGACGGGCACCTGGGTGGCTCAGTCGGTTAAGCGTCTGACTTCTTGATCTCTGACTTCTGTCATGATCTCACGGTCCATGAGTTCGAGCCCCACGTCGGGCTCTGTGCTGTCAATTCGGAGCCTGGAGCCTGGAGCCGGCTTCGGATTCTGTGTCTCCCTCTCTCTCTCTGCCCCTCCCCCACTCGTGCTCTGTCTCTCAAAAAATGAATAAATGTTAAAAAAAAAAAAAAAAAGAAATATCGTCAAGAATGTAATCCAGGTCCAGAAAATGATTTGAGAAATAATTGAAACATTACGTGCGGTTCTAAGACACCTTAAAAGATATTCTTGGGAGAAAATGAGCCTTCATCTTACAGATATATGAGGCCCTCCAGTCCAAGAAAAATGATGCTGTTTGAGAGAGTCTCCTCCCTGGAGTTCCTATATGATTTAAGGGATAAAGGGGAAATGGACAAAGATAAAAATAAGTGGCTAGAGTGAATGGAGGGAAATGAAAAACTGCACATGAATGGCTATAGTGCTCTAAATGACATGATTATTCATTCTTAAAGATCAATTAATTAAATAAATTACAGTACATGCGTACTATTGACTTCCGTGGAAAATTAAATAGGATGAGATATTAATATGGGAAAAGGTTTATGGGGGAAAATATGCTGAAAGTCTATATACAATATGACATGTCATTTACTCCTAATACAAGACAACACACCCCTTTGTGTATTTGTGTGTGTAAATGTATTTAAAATTGTGCAGAGTGGGGCGCCTGGGTGGCTGTCGGTTAAGCGTCCGACTTCGGCTCAGGTCATGATCTCACGGTTCGGGGGTTTGAGTCCCTCATCGGACGCTGTGCTGACAGCTCGGAGCCTGGAGCCTGCTTCAAATTCTGTCTCCTCTCTCTCTGCCCCTCTCCAGCTCGCACTCTCTCTCTCTCTCTCTCTCTCTCTCTCTCTCTCTCTCTGTCTCTCTCTCAAAAATAAATAAACATTTAAAAAAAATTTTTAATGTGCAAGGTATGTCTGATTAGTAAAACAATTTCCTCTGTGACAAAGGGAGGGGCAGGGAAAGGATGTAGTACTGAGAATCCAGGACAATCAAAGGGCACTTTAATTACCACCTCTATTTGTGAATTGCTTGGATTTTCTAAATTAACAAGCACATTTGCCTCTTGTCAACTTATTTATTTATTTATTTTATTTTATTTTTAAGAATTAAAAAAAATGTTAATGTTTATTTATTTTTGAGCGAGAGCATGAGTGGGGGAGGGGCGGGGAGAGCGGGAGACCCAGAATCCGAAGCAGGCTCCAGGCTCCCAGCTGTCAGCACAGAGCCCCACGCGGGGTTCGAACCCACAAACTGGAAGATCATGACCTGAGCTGAAGTCGGACACTCAACCAACGGAGCCACCCCTCCTTTTGCTAATTTAAATTAAAACTAATAAAATATCCATTCAAATCACATCCGGCTCCTGCAATGAATAACATCTCGATACGGCCTAGAAATATAGGTGACAAACTCTAATTCGGTTATCTTAAAAAGTAATCCAAAAAAATTGTTAAAGTTAAAAATGAAAGAAAATTATAAGTGTGGAAATGGGGAGTCTGGGTCTCAAAGACAAGTCGAGAGAATCAGAATTAAACCAGACAGACTAAAGCAATGTCTATGAAAGTTGCACGTGAAAGGCAGGTGTCCATGGAAGCAATAGAAATGAACACATGGACAGAAAGAGGCGGGGGGTGTTATGATTGGCCACAACTAGAGATACCAGCTTAGACTGAATCGGCAGAACTATCCTATTTTTTATCTCTGAGAATTACTAAAGCTGTATGGTTCACTTCAGTGTCGCCTAAATTGAAACACAAAGCGATTTTCTCCTCTGTGATTCATTAATTCACTTATTCATCCATTCATCAAAGCTGTGCTGAATGTCTATGAGGGGCCAGGACTCAGGGAAGAAGTGACTCGTGCTCTTTCTTGCACTTACAAAGTTCAGAGTCTAGTCATGGCCTTATGTTGAGCCTCTACGGGAGGTCGACGTCGGTCTCGATAATTCCTCTAAGAGTTGCTAGAGATCCCCCTAAATATACCAGAGATCTAATTCCTCTCATGTAGCAAAGACTGGCGATGTGGAATGAAGCTGTTCACGACCTGTCTACCAGCTCAGCTCTCTTAAATTCTGGCACGGGGAGCAAACGTTGCCTGTAAAGGACCAGATGGGAGATATGTTAGCTTTTGTAAGCTAAGAGGTAAAACACGGGCGTTACGTAACCATTTAAAATGTCAAAACCCATCCTCAGCTTGCGGGCCATACGAAAACATGGCAGGACTTGATCCATAAATTTCCAGCCCCTGTTCTAGCAGAAACATCGGGATGGCAGAGGGGGACTCTGGCCGCTCTTCCTCTCACTTAAGGCCAGGTGGTTGGCTCAAGCTTTGATTATACAGTGGAGAGAGAGCAAAACAGTGATGGCCCTGGCCTTTACAAAGTTTACACACTAGACACATGCCCGCCACATAAGGGTGGTCCTTGGAGGTCGTAGCAACTCCAGTGCCTTGCAAAGCATTTCTTATGCTTCTCCCATCATACCAAATGAACTGTTGTCATGCCTGCGTTCCCCACAGGTGCAAACCTGTGATGAGCCAAGAAGCATGGTTTATTCATCTCTGTATTCTTAGCGCCTTGCCTTACCTGCCCCTCGTCCATGTCACGCACTCGATAAATGCTTGTCAGGATGAATGGAATTTAACTGCTTTTTATCATGTTATTTGGGCGCCTTTTGAGGTGACCATTCTTCCTTTGCTGCATTTAACTGTGTTGTAAGAAAGGCTTTGAATTCAAAGCTTTCATGTTTGAGAATGGAAGGGGGCGTATTTCCACTGCACTTGACATCATCATAAGGTCCAAAAAAAATCCTTGTGACATCCTATGTTTTCAGCTGGAGTTTGCAGCAAACTATTGTTTTCCTCCTCTCCGAGAAAAACTCTACCAAAACCACGATGTTCTCGCTGGTTTCACCAGGAGGCTGTTTGTTTGCACACCCCTCTTGTGAGATCAATCGTGTCTTACATCTTTTTTATCCTTTATTATTTCATAAAGAGAAGGGACAGCTTTTTCTGATGTTGGCTGTTCTGCCTTTGTGTCCTGTGGATAGAACTGAAGACACAGACGGTGACTACTCGGATGCCCATCTGGATGGCTGAAGCTGACACTTGTCGTCTCTACGAGCAGGTGCGAGGCTGAACGTGTGTCCCAGTCAGCATGAAAGATGCGAAAGCTTTTAAAAGCATACTCTATTTTTACCAGTATAAAAGGGAGGCATGTTTATAATAGAAAATGTGAAAATCTAGAAAAATGGAAAATAAGAGAGTATCCCCACCATCTAAATGCATCTGTTATAACCTTTTATGCCGGTGTTTCTTCGCCTACAGAATGGACTTGTAACAATACCCACGGAAGGGTAGCAGAATATGCCACCCCAAAATACGCCACTTTGACATATTGATGCTTTTGGGCTGCGGGCACTTGAGAACAGCAAGTGCAAGAAGAGGCTTTCCCTGACCTTCCCTTACGTGCCTAAAGACAAGATCATCCGAAAGGAACTCAGTGGTCGTAGACCCTCTCCCTGGGAGTTTCATCAACCAGGGAAGATCGGCTCTTATCACAGGAGAGGAGACCAGAAGTCAACGCTATACCCAGATAAACTTTGTCACAGACCGTCATACCTTCCATCTATTCTCCTTCTTCTGTTTTTTAATAAGAAAGTCCTAGTTTTTAAATTTTTTCAATGTTTTATTTATTTTTGAAACAGAGAGAGACAGAACATGAGCAGGGGAGGGGCAGAGAGAGAGGGAGACACAGAACCCGAAACAGGCTCCAGGCTCCAAGCTGTCAGCACAGAGCCCGACGTGGGGCTCGAACTCACCCACCATGAGATCATGACCTGAGCCAGTCAGAGGCTTAACCGACTGAGCCACCCAGGCGCCCCACCATCCATTCTTCTTCTGAGGACCTAGCCAACTTTCCTAAATATTATTTACCCTCTTCTGAAAGGCCTATATCCCCCCCTCCTCTTTCCCTGTTAAGATGGTATTAATCCTGAATTCTAAAGGCATCCCTTTGACCGACTCATTTTTCCTGGATATCTATCTCTCCTGTATGCCTGAAGTATACATGCTAATAAATTTGTTTGTTTTTCTCTGTAAATCTGTCTCTTTTTTTTATAATGTTTAGTTATTTTTGAGACAGAGAGAGACAGAGACAGAACACGAGTGGGGCAGGGGCAGAGAGAGAGGGAGACACAGAATCCGAAGCAGGCTCCAGGCTCTGAGCTGTCAGCAGAGAGCCCGATGTGGGGCTCGAACCCATGAACGCGAGATCATGACCTGAGTCGAAGTCGGACACTCAACCGACTGAGCCACCCAGGTGCCCCAAATCTGTCTTTTACTATAGGGAATCTCAGCCCATAACTGAAAAGGGTAGAGGGAAAATTATTTGCCCCCCCCCCAACACTACTTTGTAGTGCCGGGATGAGTATTAAAAAAATTAACACATGCACAATGCCTAGTGCTCATCACACTGGATATTATCTTTAAGCATCTTAACTTGTTTACATATCACTATAACACATATTTTATATGTAATTCCATTTTTTTAGTTAACATAATCATGACCCAATGCCTCCGACATATTATTACTCTTACTGGTAGTATAGGATATTCTGTAGAAAAGAATCCCCGACTCTTACACATTTTATAAAGTAACCTGAAGTCAGTCTACAAAATCCATGAATATTAACGTTATTTGAAATCTTAACTGACCCTATCCAACCACAATTGCCAAAATAGCCACAAAAAGTCTGTTCATGAAACATCCGTGCTTTCAATTATACCTACATGACTCTAAAAACACTTACAGAGAGCATGCTTTGAAATTGTCCAAAGAAATCTTCATTTGAGCTAAGCTTCAAATAAGTAATTGAATATTTGACTATTTCCGGAAACTGAATCTGAATATTCAGCTCTACAGTGGTCCATCCCAGCGTCATAATTATTTACACTGTTGCCATAATATTCCTTTGTTTTCTTGAATGACAAAAGGTCGGTGATTATTGTTCATCACTTATTAACTTCCTTAATGATGGCATTTTTTTTTTAAGTCTACTTCTTTCCTTTTCACAAATGACTTGCTTAATGGGCAACAGTAGCCAGTGGAGAATAGATATGCATCAAAATCGTGTCTGTGAATGCAAAGTATACTGGATAACTGTGGCAACTACCCAGACGAGAGCCATACGGATGAAGACAGGTAGGCAGTGACCCCCAAATCTCAGGCCAATAAATTATCAATTGACCTGAAGGGTCAGTTCTCACAAGAAATACAAAAAGCAAATATACGTAAAATGTAAGTTCAACTTGGCTAAGGAGTTAGAGAAATGCAAACTTTAGGGGTGCCTGGGTGGCTACGTCAGTGAAGCATCTGACTTCAGCTCAGGTCATGATCTCGTGGTTCGTGAGTTTGAGCCGCACGTCGGGCTCTGTGCTGACAGCTCAGAGCCTGGAGCCTCCTTCAAATTCTGTGTCTCCCTCTCTCTTTCTCTCTCTCTCTCTCTCTCAAAAATAAATAAACATTTTAAAAAAAGAAATGCAAACTTTAACAAAATGAGACTCACGTATAATAAAAAAGGAAATCCATGATATTTTTGATATAATAAAAAAAGGAAACATAAATATAATGGTAAATCCCAGCACTGGGCAGGCTGCGAGAAGTGTGCCCATTTATGGCCAGCACCACGTGAATGCAGCCCTTTCCGTGGAGAATGTGTGGCCCCTGTCAAGAGACACAGAATATTCCTACCCGTTTGCCCAACAATTCGGCATGTGGAAATTTATTCTAAGCGACTAATCAGAAAAACAAAGTTGTATAAGTTTTATTAAAATGTCTATGGTCACCTTTTTGATTAATGGAACAAAACCCGTAAACAACTTAAATGTTCAGCCAGAGATTTCAGCATATGGCAAGAATTATATTGGTATGGCATCAGATTAAGCAGTTATCATAAGGAATACATCTGAGAGTGATGTGAAAGCTTGGAAAATAACTTGAAGTTAATATTTGGTGAGACACAGAGGGACACAAAATTGCGTTACAATGGACCTTTGTACATTTCGGAGGAATCAGGTCTAAGACTTAGTGTATTCCAACTATGCAAGAAGCCATTATTGTAAATACTTTCCCTCTTAACATGCTGTAAAACATCTAACTGGAAGTTAAATGCCATTTTTAAATTTTTCACTGAATTGTTAATGGGGTGCCGAGGAGTAGTTCTTTGAATTACTTTTTCTTGTTCCCATCTTGAGCATTTACTGGGCCTATTTATGCCATAAGTTCAAACGGCTACTAAATTCTACATACCATTAATTATGTTTGCTCACAATTTCTGTTTTTGGACTAAGGAACTTGACTTGACTGGATCCTACATTTCCCTCAACAGCTCTAGCATTTGACTTTCTTTTCCAGCCTTTTTCTTTTCCGTAAAGAAACTTTATTTTTACCACTCTTTGGGAGCTATTATGTTAAGTAACAGTGAGTAGGGAACCACCAGTGGGGCGTGGAGAGGCTGGACAGCCGCCTAGGCTTGCTCACTAGCTGAGTGGTTTGCTTTGGTTCATCAGCCCCAGGGGGTATGGATTTCAGGTGCATGCCTCTGCACATCCCCTTCACTATACACGATGAACCAAATTTTTGCCATTCCTAAAATAAGCCAAGCACTCCCGTTCTAGAGATCTTTCTTTATACATACCGCTCCCTCTGGTGGGCTATTCTCATCCCTACCCCTCACATCAAATTGCTAGTCACCTTATAAGTCAAAGCTGAAGCGTAACTTTACTTATGAAGCCTTCTCTTACTCCTCCAGGAATAGCTAATCCTGGTATCATCTCCATGATGTTGAACGTGAAGTGGGTACACAGTCAAGTCCTGAACCCATGCTTGCTTGCGGGAGTTTTTAATGGTGTTGACTACGAAATGCCACGACAGCAAAATCAGGGATCTGTTTCCAGTTTCGGTTGAAATTAAGGGAGACTCTTCATGTAAGAGAACCACACGTTGTGTGCGATGAGTACTAAAATAAGTAATACACGTATAATGCCTAGAAGAGATTGTCACACATAGTTCATACCCAACAAATGTTAGCTCTTTCTACTATTGTAGCTTTCAAAGAAAAGGGCCACCAATCCCGAGGTATTCAGGTCAGAGACATGAAGACCCATGCCATTAGGTAGCCAGCCATCCCTGGTGTTGGTGAGCAAAGATTAAGAACCGTCCGAGATCAGTAATTAAGGTAGCCCAAATAAGATATAGATATTCCAACACAAACCGGGATTCATGGGCCAGAAGAATCAATTTAGAAAGGATGAGAGCTCTTCTCCCCGCCATTCTGGAAACAGGATCAGAGTCCTCTGCAGTCCCTGCAGAGTTTATTATACATAATTATGTAGACATGAGATTCTAATTCCAGAGTGTGGGCACAGTCCCAACAGGCATTCTCGTTCTCATGAAGCCTCAAGTTCAAGACCCCCTTGAGTGGTGTTACGAATAGCTACCTGGGTTGAGGAGACCCTCCTGGTTACGTCCAAGAATAAATCGGGTACCGAAGAGCACCAAGCTACGTGAACACGCCCACCCACGAGTACTGACGACTACAGACAATAAAAGCCTATCTAGGTGAGGCTTATTTCTGTCTGGGGGTGTTACGTAGCTCCCTTGTTCCTTCACGTGCTTTGGCAATATCCTGTGCTAGCCTCTACCTGGGCACTTCTCAGACTCCCTTATAGTAAGTTCTGTGCATGCTCATTGACCCAACTGTCTGCCCATTTTAGAAAATATTTTATGTCATGGAAAAGGACTGTTTTCCCTTAGCACACAGGACCCTTTCCACTGTCTCCCCGCTACTTTGAGGCGGACAAATCCCCGTGTGTGAAGCTGTCTCTAAGGCGCCTTGTGTCTAAACATACTCCAAACCATTCATTCTCTTTGGAGTGTGGCACCTCCCCAGAGCTCTCTACCTGGGAAGCGGAGTATCGACATCCTTCGCTGGGAGCTGCAAATGCCTCACTCCTCTCTACCCATGGAGATCTATTTTAGCCTCTGAGAAAAACCTATTTCCTCAGCTCCCTTGCTCATACAATGCTATTTTTCGCTCGTGTATCTTTTTTTTTTTTTTTTTTTTTTTTTGTTCCTATGTCAGTAGTCACAGCCATTCTTTAGGAGTATAAGATTTTGGAAACCAAGACTAAGAAAACCATTTCCCCTGCTTTGTGCCTTGGCAGATGGCTCTCCTGAATGGTGAATACAAAAAGGTTTAGCTACTTGCATTTGGGATTGGAGGTAGAAAGAAAAACAAACTATCGAGAGGGGGAAAAAACGGTTGATTGTATCTTGCCACATTCCCAAAGGCTCGTCCAGCCCCAGAGGGCTGGTACAACTTCGTAAGCCCCTGGTTGGCCTCTTTCCCTTCCTCGTGATGTCGGATGAGGAGTTAAATTTAAAAATTCTCTCTTTTGGGCAACGCTGCTGTGAATCCTTGTGTAGAATGGCTTTTGAAAATAAAATGAGTAATTGCCTTCTATTTTTTGTCTTAATACTGGGCAGTTTTCTTCACGTGAAGCATATCTTTGCCTTTATTTGTACTGGTGTGAGGTTTTATCATGGATAAGCAGGGTCACAAATCATAATAGAATTGAGAAAATAGATTTTTTTTTTTTTTTACCTCCGTCTTACAAGACCAGGTCACTAACGAAATCAATGCCTTAAGTGAAGAAAGTATAATTTCAGATAATTATGCTCAGCTATTTGAAATCAGTTAAAATTTTATTTGTGAGCTCTTTGCGAGGACAAAGGTCTACGCTAAAGTTCCTCAGGTCTCCAGGTAGCATGCTCATGACTGTCAGATTGAGTAGCATGTAGGTTTTTGCTGATTGAATTCATGGTAAGTCCACTATCATTATTTTTTGTTAGATATGTAAGCCTTGCTATAATTTCTCTCTTCAGGATACATTTTTATTATCCATTTTAATTGTATATTTCAGCAACAAAGCACATGCCACCTGGTGGCTGAAAGAAATATGTAACATAATAGATTTTGGAACTACTCTGAGGAAAGCCAAAGGTTCCAAAATTATCACGTTGAATGTGCTTCTAAATCAGTAGCAAACATGTATTTGGGGGCAAGGCACGCACCGTAGGGAATCCCACAGGTTCAAAACTGCACATTCGCTGGAGGCTGTCTCCAATGGAGACATGTAATGACGACACTCCATTTTAGTTATTTTTTCATCTCTTTCCAGAATTTTGTCTTTTGAGATATTTTAGTGCCATTATGTCAGGTGCACCTTATTAAGCAGCGGCCATATTATTTACATACAGAATTGCTTGGTCTGGTACCTTTCCAGAAGACCGAGGAAAATATTTTCTTTTCCCTCAGCTAACAAAGGAGGGAAGTGATTAGGTCATGTGGGAGGCATTCATTTCTTCCAGAATTTTTACTAGAGGAGTCCCTGTGTGCCAGGTGCCACGCTAGCAGAGGGTAAGGTGGGAGAGAGAAACTCCAGAGGAAAACCCTTTGGATCCATAATCAGGTCTGGCTTCCAGCTCACAGCTAACTGGCTGTGTGACCTTTGGATAGCGTGAAGCAACCTGGTTCACACAGAGCACATATGCAAGCCCTTCTTTTTTTGAGGCTTTACTATCCATTTTGTTTGCTATAGTCATAACCGCAGCCACAGAGGCTTGGAACAATGAACCCGTCAAACAATTCTTCGTTTTCTCTTCCCCCAGCCCCTGACAACCAACCATTCTATTTTCTGTTTCCAAGGTTTTGACCAGTCTGGATAGCTCGTATAAGTGGAATCATATAGTATTTGTCTTCTTGCAACTGGTTTATTTCATTCATCAAAATGTCCCCAAGGTTCATTCATGTTGTAGCATATGACAGGATTGCCTTCCCTTTTTTTGTTTGTTTGTTTGTTTGTTTGTTTGTTTGTTTGTTTTTGAGAGAGAGGGAGAGACAGAGCATGAGTGGGGAAGGGGCAGAGAGAGAGGGAGACCCAGAATCCGAAGCAGGCACCAATCTCTGAGCTGTCAGCACAGAGCCCGACGCGGGCCTTGAACCCACGAACCATGAGATCATGACCTGAGCCGAAGTCGGACACTTAACCGACTGAGTCACCCAGCCGTTCCAGGATTTCATTCCTTTTTAAAGGCTGATAATATTCCGTTGCATGTATATTCCTTTTCTTCATCCATTCACCAGACAATGGACATTTGGACTGCTTCTATCTCTCAGATGTTGTGAATACTGCAGTGAAATGGGTGTACAAATATCTATTTGAGATCTTGATTTCAATTCTTTGGATATATATCCAGATGTGGGATTGCTAGATCATACGATAACTCTATTTCTAACTTTTTAAGGGACCCCCATACTATTTTCATTGTGGCGACACCATTGTACATTCCCACCAGCAACGTACAAGGTTCCGTTTTCTCCACATCCTTGCCGGCACTCGTTATTTCCTGGTTTTTCCATAGTGGCCATCCTAATGGGTGTGAGGTAATATCTCACCGTGGTTTTGATTTGCCTTTCTCTCATGATTGTGATGTTGGCCATATTTTCATACGCTTGTTGGTCATGTGTATGTTTTCTTTGGAGAAATTCCCATTCAGGTCCTTTGCTCATTTCTAAAATCAGGTTACTTGTTTTTCCTTGTTGGATTGTGGGAGTTCTTTATATATTCTGGATATAAACCACTTATCAGATACACTATCTTCTGTCATTCCATAGGTTGCCTTTCCACTCTGTTGTTTCCGTTAATGTGCAGAAGTTTTTAAGTCCAATGAAGTCTCCTTTATCTGTTTCTGCTTTTGTCACTTATGCTCTTGGTATCATACCCAAGAAACTATTCCAACACCAGTGCCATGGAGATTTTCCCCTCTGTTGTCTTCTAGGAGTGTTAGAGATTTCGGTCTTATGTTTAGTTTAGCTCTTTAATTCATTGCGAGTTAATTTTTGTACGTGGTGTAAGGTAAGGGTCCACCTTCGCTCTTTGGTGTGTGTGGATATCCAGTGTTCCCCACACCGTTTGTTGAAGAGACTGTTCTTTTCCCAGTTGTGTGGTCTTAGTACCCTCGTTGGAGATAATTTTATTATATATGTGAGAGTTTATTTTTAGGGTTTTTATTCCACTGATCTACGCGTCTGTCTTTATTTTAGCACCACACCGCTTTGATTGTCTTAGCTTTGTAATATGTTTTAAAATCAGGACGTGTGAGGCCTCCAACTTTGTTCTTTTTCGAGATCGGTCGGCAATTCAAGGTCCCTTGAGATTCCATATGAATTTTTGGATTTTTTTTCTATTCCAGCAAGGGGCCCAGAACAATATGACATAAATACCTACGTTTTGATGTGTTGCAGTAAGTGTTCCTTCACCCACATCCCTCACTTGGACACCTACCCTGACCAGAGCAGATTCACCTCTCGTTTCAAAAAGATCTCTAGCACTGATCATTCATAGTTAATCGTCCCATTTGTAGCCATGGGATTTCCCTACAGTGGCTTGTACCCTAGGAGCACTGTCCCGTTTTATTTTCTACGTGTGCCTTTTATTCTGATTAGCCACCCAGTTCCTTCTCCAGGAGCTGGCCTTGTGCCTTATCTTCTATGCCCCTAGGCAATCGCTAATCTCTCACTAACTAACAAACCAGTCTCTAACCCACTGAAGCTTTCTTCATGGGGATTATGCCTCATCCCCCTGGCTTTGGCCCTAAGGCAACTGGACACTCTCCCTGTCTGAGAGCGTCACAAAGTTGGCCCCTACCAAATATAATATCCGAGAGAGTCACTGTACTACGCAGTGCAGTCTTCAAATGTATGGTCCCCTGAACTGAGTAAACGTTGGCCCCTTCCTCAGAACTCAGTCAAATCTGCTGCATGTGCCTGCAGCAGGGTCCGAAGGCCGATTGAGCCTTATTCTTCCATCGCGTTCATTGATAAATGCCTTGAGGTTACTTGAGAGGATGCATCTGCGGAACGCAGCGATGCAATGATTTCCAGATGCGATCAAGACACTTTGCAAGTTCCATTTGTTGTGCCTTATGAGACCAAGCCATGAATAGCGGAAATGACATCCATTTTATCTAAAAACTTAGTTGAGTGCTCCCTGGCTGTTCTGTTACGTTTGAGGAGCTTAATAAAATAGACCCGCCATGTAAACGTGATGATGTGTGAACAAAAGTAAACAAGTTGTGATAATGCTTCCTTTTGGGTGGTGAGATCACCGGCTGGCAAATAGTATACCGACTAACAAGAAAGAGATTCTCTAAAAAAAAAAAAAAAAAAAAATGGCGGTGACCAGGGGTGAAGGGGTGGGGGAAATAGGGAGATACTTCCCAAAGGGTACAATGTTGCAGTTACGTAGGAGGAATACGTCTGTAGATCTGGTGTGCAGCATGGTGACTACAGTTAATAACACTACACTGAATATTGGAAATTTGCTAGGAAAGTAGATTTCGGGTGCCCTCATCACAAACACAATAATGCCAACTACGTGAGGAGACATGTTCATTGGCTTGACTGTGGCAATCATTTCGCTGTGTATATGGATAGCCAATCATCGGGTTGTGCGCTTGAAATATACACGACTTTCACCTCTTAAAAAAACTTTAATCTTTAAAAACCAACGAAGCGATTCTGAACAACAGAACTGCATCAGGTTTTGAAGCACGTACATAGATTTTAAAGTGATTTTGGAAAACAAAACAATGCTACTGAGATAAAGGTTCATGGGCTTGAGTGAGAGACTCTCACAGCCGCGCGTGCAGACGTTTTGTGGTAAGCGGGCGCCAGGAAACTGGCATGCGTTGGACAATGATAACGTGAGAGGTGCTTTACCTATGTGACTTCACTTAATGATCGCCATAAGCCTGTGGCATGGATGATATTATTGCCCTATTTCATATGTGAAGCTGTTGAACCCCAAAGAGATTACGTGTAGCTGCGTGGCCAAGGCCACACAGCAAGTAAAATGAAGGGCCGTGATTAAAACCCACATCTGTGAGCCCTCTACCAAAGGTTACCGGATAGCTTTCGGGGGAAAAAGACACTGGGACACCCATGTAGCTGCAAGATGACTGAGGAGTCCTGTATCAAGCCGATGGTGAACGTTTTCAAAATTTGTTTCTGGAAGCTATATGTGAAAGATTTCCAGCATGAATGTTCTCATTACAAGTATCTGCATATAGAAATAGAAAACTCATTTTTCGAACCCTCTATGTTTTTTGTCACTTTAGCCAAATGTACCTTTTTAAGGGCAGGGTGCCCACTCGATACACAGCTGACTTGACCTCTGACTTACGTAAAATGTATGCAAGCCGCCCAAACGTTCGTGTTTCCCAGGGGATAGAGAAAAAGGTACGTACACACTTAGCATCTATGTACCCTACCCCCGCTCTGGACGGATCTCGGACCCCTAGAGACCCATTCGCTCATTCAGCAAACCTTATCTGACTACCTGTTATGGGCAATGAACTGTGCTAAAGGCAGTAGGAAGTAGACAGAGATAAAAAATTAAGTTAAAAATGTGGCCTCTTTATACTATTGGACCTATTGATCTTGCTGGAGAATTTCCTAGCTGTCCTAGGCTCGTCAAATTCATCCCAGGTAACTGGTTAGGGTGGTTAAATATTATAGTCATTCATTTCTCTCGAAAAGGTTGTGAGGCCCATCCCACCGCCATGCTGTAGGAATATAAGAATCTAACTTCAACTCATTTATAATTATTATTACTGTGACAAGAACATTTAAAAATCTCCCAGTGAATTACCAGTGGTAGCAGTTTTACTCTTTAACACGAAGCAGCAGTTAAGAAATCATATTAGGTCTTCTGGCAGTCTGTTTTAATACTAATTAGCTAATAAAGTGATTACCAAAAGTAAGAAATATATTACTACTATGCTGTATTATGATTTAGCTGAAATTGCATATCCAGATGCATAATGTGGAATTTCTAAAAATTCCATTTAGAAAATTTAGCAGTGTATTTAAATATTTCTCATTCACAGGCAACCAGCTGTGATAGAGGAAGCTGTATTTAAATAGTTAGTCAAAATTGAAGGTGCCAGCAGATTTCACACAGAACACGTGAAAAGGAACTTTTTATAAACTTTGTTTACCTTCTTGGCGTGGACTATCACAACATACCAAGACCGAGGCGTTGGGTTTATTTTAACCATCTGAGTACATTGACGAGCTATGTGATGTGCACTCTTTTCTAAGTGCCCGATAACAGTCGCTGTTGGTGTGAGCGGTCATGACCTTAGTGTACACAGTGCGATACGCTTGGAACACAGCTTTCGCTAACATCTGAGCGTACTCAACGATAACACGTTCTTTGACCTGACCGTATACATCTTTGGTCTAGGATACGGTTATAGACTAAAGTGGAAGCAAGCTTCCTAATGTCGAGTCAGCCACAGAACAAACAATGCAAGAAACCTGTGAAGACATTTTCCTTTCCCTTTCTTCTCCTTTCTGGAAACACATCATAACAAGTCATAACAGGACAAATACTAATCCAGTCAAATCCCTTACAGCACAATGAAGCAAACCTAGCCAGCAATCGATATTAAATTGAAAGAACCACAGTTCTTGTTTGCCTTTTAAAAGGGAGCATTCATCATTAAAAATTATTGGGAGCCTAATTTTGCACGGCCTTATGCAAAGTGAATCACGCAGATGGTTTCTTGGAACCTCGCAACCTTTATCAGACAATAAAAAAAAGAATTAAAAACCCAAACATGGAATCAAATCATCAAACCAAGACGTGTCCAGAGAAGAATGATCACAAAGAAAACACCGTCCAATAGCATTTGAGAAAACTACATGAGTAGGTGGATTGTGAAGCATGTGAAGAAGCCGTATGACCCCACAGGGCTGGAAGAGTGAAAGGTTGGCTCTTCCATGAGCAATCTGGGTAAACTCAGCAGAAATTGTGGAACTTCGGGGGTGTTTAGTGGGCTAGGGTGGCCAAAAACATTTAATGTAAAAAAAAGCCTGGACAAGGGAAAATAGAGACAGAGAATAAAGAATGAAATGAGATCTGTTGCAAATACGAAAAAAGAGTATTTTGTGCTTCGTGGTAGAACTGATTATTGCAAAAAAACAAAAACAAAAAACCTTTGCTAAATTAAGTTGTGATTTTACACGCCTAAATGAAAGTAAATACAAATGAATACGCAGTAGTAATTTGTGGGCTTAACTCTACCTACAACAGTTGCTAATCTCCACAACTGGTCTTGCCTAGATGCCTATCATAAGCTCGAAACAGATGAAAAACAAAAGCGCTGGGATTTAACAAAAAAACTCAAAGCCAGACATAGATTTTTAAATTGCTGAAACATAAAGATTCCTCAGCCACCATCTATGACATTTTTAATTGCATGCAAGATTGTATAATGTTGGCTGATTAAAAATTACTTAAAGAAAAGATGATTCAACTACTTTGAATTTACCACCAGAAACCTTCTACGATAATTTGCATGGAACCACAATGGGATGTATTTTGAGGGGCTACAAAAATCATTTAAAATTCTGATGCTGTCATCACCATAATTCACTGATAAGTATTAGAAGTTATCTAGGAAACAGTGGTTTAGCCTGCTCTTCTGAGATACCTTGATTTAGTACAGAGCACGGAAGCTGTAATTATTCACTGAGAGGCAAAGGGAAGAAGAGAAAAACTCCCTGCAGGTCACAGCCACTGGCAAAGAAATCCAAGTGAAGACAAACAAGCCCTTGCCTCTAGGTGTGAGCAGTTTGGGTGTAAAAACCTAAACTGGCTCAGACTTGTTTTTCTTTATTTTTCCAAGTTCTTTTACTGGACCTTTATGTGTGTACCTTGAGATGGATTTTCCAGAGAAAGGTCCCCAAATGTCTATCAGCTGCTCATCCCGAATGAGGCTCAGTCTTAGGACTTCTGACCAGTTACCGCTGAGTCAGGTCCACATCTTTACGTATTAACCTTTTAACCCGATGACCTATCATTCCATTCCATTCACCCAACATGCACTGAGCACCCAGACTGCGCCTGGTGCTGGGATATATAACCTACATGCTGCCGGGCGTGGAGAAGAGGAGGAGACAAATACAAACACGGATTAAGACAACGGTCCCATGAGAAGTCTACGAGTTGATGGGGGAAAGACTTAGGTACGATCGACTCTAAAAGGTAGTGACTACTTACACTGTTTTGAGGAAGCACGGTCGGTTAAACAGCTCAGGGAAAGGCTTTCGTTGAGGTGATGACATTTGGGATCCAGCTCAAAGCATTTTCGCGTGATTTCCAAAGGCATGGATGGGACTAGGTAAGGCTTCCAGGCAAAGGGAGCAACAGAGGCAACTACCTAGAGATGCAGAAAAACAAAACAAAACAAAAGAAAAAGGTAAGAAGTGGTTAGGTTTGGTCAAAGGGTAAGGAAAGGTTCAGGCAGTGAGTAAAGACGAGAACTGTCAATCTGCCTTCTGGAAAGAGTGGGCATGAACGGTGCATTTGTTGTGTGCCCATATGCTAGGTATTTATCATATATCAGTGCATTTCATTAGACATGACTAATTCAATACTGGATCTCTTCTTCAATGTTCCCCAAAAGTGATGTCTCAGCCGACTGAAGCCTGCAACAAACAGGTAACTAACTCTGATGCTGCAGCCCATTCATTCCATCTGGGGACGATTCGAATCCTAAGAGTCTACCTTAACGTGAGTTCAAACACATTCTTCTCTCTGGCACGCCTTTACGGTGAATAGTTCTCCCCTCTGTAAATGTACAGAAATTGAATCCCTTTCCTATAAGATATGCCTCCAAATGACTCTAGACAACTACCCTTCCAGATTTACAGGTGAGACACCGTCCGTCTCCTCAGTGGCTTCTCATCTGATGTGCTTTCCCAACTTAAAGGTTCCC
Organism: Neofelis nebulosa; assembly: GCF_028018385.1. Lineage (NCBI taxonomy): Eukaryota > Metazoa > Chordata > Mammalia > Carnivora > Felidae > Neofelis > Neofelis nebulosa. Next base: position 118,273,892 of record NC_080800.1, on the reverse strand, counting down.
TCCCGGATATTTTCTGGTTGTAATATCCCTCGGGAAATACAGTAGTCAGAGTGGCACGTCCAACAGAGAACAGAACAAAATGATCGCCTTCTTTATTACAAGCACCGCGTGTCACGAACGAAGCCTATTGTACAAAGAATCCATATACTACAGCTGTGGGTTATCTCACAAGATGGAAGGAGCAAGACCTTGAAAACAAAAATACACCAGCCACTAGGATCACCTAGAGCAGCTCATCTCACCTTCTCTGGACCTCAGTTCCCTCTTCCATAAAATGGAGCTAGTGGAATCACCTTCTTCATCAGGTTGTCATGAGGATAAGGTAGAATTACACATCAGACAAAAACACCTAAAACGGTGCCTGATACAAAGCAAGTTCGATGATAATTAATGCACAAGAGGCATAGAGAGATCAAGACAACGGATGAAGGTCCATTAACCTAGAACAAGAAGCGAAAGAAGTCGCAGTTTGCTTGAATACAGAACCAGTCTTAAAATATGGTTACCTAGTGTTTTTTTAGGAAAAAATTATTCATTTAGTGTAGAGGCCAGAAACAGGAAAGAGAGTAAGACTTCTTGGATTTGGAGACTTCCCAGAGAGATGAAAGAAACGTAGGCAGGCAGGAAGCCACTTGCCTTAAGCAAGGAGATCATAAAAGCAAACTTTAGGTGGCAGACAGGGACATACTCTGAGATTACGAAAATGATCCTGGAAAGACAGAGAAATTTCCACAAACTCAAAATTACAACCAAACTCCCCAAGTATAATGATGGCGCAAACCTGAATCTACCACTGTGGACTGGAGTCTAAGCAGTTAAGCCCGACAGCCAACGACAATAGGTTACAATTCTTTTGAGACAGTTCTGATTTCAAATGATCTTTTAATATCAAACTGGGTGGTGGTGATTTACATAGACAGTATCGTAATCTTGCAGGAGAGCAAGAAATTACAGAACAGGGACAATGACGATAATAGCTGAAAGATATCTGAGATCTATCTAACCACCATCATGTGATTTCCCAAAGCTGTAATCTCCATGAGGGCCTGGACTGTTTGGTTCTACTGCTAAAATCCTAGTGTTTAGCATAGTGCCTGGCACGAAGCAAGTGTTCAAAAATGATTAAACGAATTGAAGCGATGGTACTTCGATTTACGTCAATCTTTTCTCTCTAGTAATTAACAGGAAAGCACTTTAATTAAGAAGGATAGTCAAGGGGACAAAAAGGAGAGAAACTGCTAAGTCCTCTTCTGCAGCTAGTCTTATCGTGACGAGGACCTTCGTGGGCTACAGGGGACGGCACACACAAAAGAGATGAGAGAAACGCAACGTAGTGCGTGAAGCCTCTGTAAGGGAAAAAAGAGGAAGGTTCAGACAGCCTGCATGGGCCAAAGGTATTGAACTTGTGGAAAGCCAGTGTGGCTTTCCCTAAACCGACCCATTATTTAATTGTCAAATCTACCTGCTGTCCTGTAATCAACTAGACATAGTCTTAGTGTCTTATTATCACAAATGAGAGGTGAATGTAGTCTTGGAAATCACTACAATTATTTTCAGTCTTTACCAAAAAAAAGTCTAAGCAACACCAATCTGCTGAGCTACCCACATCTTTCACCAGGGTGCCCAGGACAACGTGTGCTACTAGTCTCCAGGATACAGTTCATGTTGCCTCCTGTGGCCGTAACAGGCCGGGAGATCTGGAACGCTGGATCAAAAACAGCCGTGATTTCATTAGCTGATACTATTGAACGACACGCCAGTGAAAGTCACCTGACACTTACACCTTCTCCCTTGCAGAAGATTAATCCTGATTACCGAGGATAATTTTGATTGCCGTAACACAACGTAAGTAGAAAGCCTTATGTTTGGACCTGCCTTCCCAGTACTACCATGCTGTCTCTTAAGACTTTCATGACCAGGGGCGCCTGGGTGGCGCAGTCGGTTAAGCGTCCGACTTCAGCCAGGTCACGATCTCGCGGTCCGTGAGTTCGAGCCCCGCGTCAGGCTCTGGGCCGATGGCTCGGAGCCTGGAGCCTGTTTCCGATTCTGTGTCTCCCTCTCTCTCTGCCCCTCCCCCGTTCATGCTCTGTCTCTCTCTGTCCCAAAAATAAATTAAAAATGTTGAAAAAAAAAATTTAAAAAATAAAAAATAAAATAAAAAAAAAAGACTTTCATGACCAATAGAAAAGATGGATGGAGGGGCGGCTGCATGGCTCAGTTAAGCGTCTGACTTCAGCTCAGGTCATGATCTCTCGGTTCGTGAGTTTGAGCCCTTTGTCGGGCTCTCTGCTGTCAGTGCAGAGCCCGCTTCAGATTCTGTCTCTGTCTCTCTCTTTCTCTCCCTCTCTCAAAAATAAATAAACATTAAAAAGAAAGAAAAGCTTAATGGAAAACTAATGTTTTTAAAAAAGGAGAGGGACAGGACTAAGAATTCAGAGTTTTCAAGAGCGAAGGTTTGGGACACCGTGTCAGGGAAGGAACACCTAGTTGAGTCCTGACTTAGAGCAAAGGAAACCTGGAAGGGGTGGTGTAGAAAGTACTTATATTATTTACAGCCTCATGAAAGAAAAAAACTGTAGCAGCTTTCATAACAACCTTGCTTGTTGTGTGTGTGTGTATAAACGCACACACAGATATATATTGCGTAGTAACAATTGTACATAGATTCACACACACAATTTTTCGCCCTCTCCTCTTCTCCCCTTGTTGTTTTATATAAGGATGGGTGCTGGAAATTAATTACAATTAGTCTTTAGATTATATCATGTTTAGGTGCAATGAGAAGAGTATTGAATGGCAGCCAGAGATGGACAACATGACTGTTGGAACTTTGCACTGACGATAGGAAGAAGCAACTTCATTTGAGGAAGGACAGAAAGCATAGAGTGTTGTCGTATGGAAGGTAAACAGGTGTAGAAGGATGGATGTGGATACTAAGTATCCACCCAAGAGTGGGTGGTCCAAATGCACACGCTCTCTGACCCTGGCCCTGGGACTCTGCGAATTCCATTTCTCCTTTGCTAGCTGGCACCCTCTTAAGTTTCACCAAGGGGTTGAATTCTGCCCGACAGAGACTGCAAGTTGGGAGGAGATACAAGGGACGTAGGATCGCTGAACCTGTCAGCAGTGCCCAACGACCGCTCTTGACCCTGACAGTAGCAGCTGATTCCAAAGCCACCTGCTCTCAGCATCCCAAGACCCTTCTTCTGTTCGTCCATGATGACAGTATTACAGTTACCTGCCTTACAGAGTCACAGAAGAACATCACAGCGCATCAGACTGAGAGAACCAGGACACCCAGGATTTTTTGTTTGTTTGTTTATTTTTGTTCTTTCCTAGCTCCTGACTTATCAATCAATGTCACCTTAATCAAGTTTGCTTTAGTCTGTTTCTTATATTGTAAACTGTGTTATTGCAGTGTATTTTATTATGATCTACAAGAGTATTAGGAGCATTGATAAGAAAGTATTTGTGAAGCTTCTTAGCTATGAAAAAAGATATAAGTTTTGGCTAAGGTTTAATATGGCCAGAGAAATAATTTTCCATATTAAACCTTTGGGAAAATACACAGGCACCAATCCAGATGAATGACTAATAAACTGAAAATCAGTCAAATAATAATACAGCAGAACAGCAGGGAAATGTGTTGTTTTTCTTCCCAAATGATTTCATGAAGAAAAACTTAAACCTCAAGTAGATTGAATAGCAAAACAGGATTTCAGGGTAAGATGCCAATGGCTGCCTTTCTGGCTTTCCTTCTATCTTCCTTCTTTTCTGGAAGAGGGAGCATCGGAAAGGAGAAGACTGATGGCTCTTCAGTAATCCTGACTCTCAGAGTTCTAATGAATCTCTGCTCAAATCCAAATGCAATATCCCCTCAAGAATTCTTTATCGGGGGTGGACTGAGCAAAAGCACAGATTAAATACCACGTTAGAAAAGAGAGTCAGAGCAAACCAAAAACAAAAACGAAAGAAGAAAGGTGTAAAGCCCCGTGACATCCATAAACAACAGTTAGGAGGCATCACTGTCAGATTGCTGTAGGAGTCCCAAGGCTAAACAGCTCTCTAAGAAGCAAATTCACATGAGGCTCCTGGGTGGCTCAGTTGGTTAATCCTCTGACTTTGGCTCAGGTGATGATCTCAATAGTTTGTGAGTTCAAGCCCTGCGTCTGACTCCGCTGTCAGCGTGGAGCCTGCTTCGGATCCTCGTTCTCCTTGCCCCTCCCCTGCTCTATTTCTCTCTCTATCTCTCAAAAAATTCCTGCCCCTCCCCTGCCCTATTTCTCTCTCTCTCAAAAATAAGTATTTTTTTTTAAAGTCAAGTTACAATGTGTTTTGACCTACTAAAATGGTCCAAAAATATAAACGAACCCACTTTTCAGCCTTGGTAAAACAATTTCAGTAAGATTCTTCTCTTTCTTGAAATGTTTTTCAAATGACCCATTGGAATATTGAAATATTGTGGCAATTTGTGCATATCGGTAAAAAATAATACTAAGAGTAATAACGTAAAACCAGACATGCTTATATTTAGGATATTATTTCCAGCACCTCTTATTTCCCAAGAAGAAGTTGGGGGTTTTTTGGTGGTTGTGTCCTGATCAGTCCCTCTCTCTATATATTAAGTAGAGATGACAGTTATATTGTGTTCTCTGTTCCACTTGAGAAGCCAAACAACATGAGCTTCTCTTCTTTTGGGTGTCATTCTTCTTGCAGCTTTCACGGTTTGGACATCAAATTTGAAAAGATTCTATTGTTTTGGTGTCTTCTTTCATTTTGTTTCTTTTGGTTATATTGGGTGTTTCAATTTCTGGCCCTTCCAAATGATTTAATTTCTTATTTTATAGAACATTTCCTGTTAATGTCCTCTCCAAATATGTCTGGCACACCGTAAATTTGACTCTGTATTCTGGAGGAATACCAAGGTTTTGGACTATGTCATCTCCAGAAGGACATACAAGTTGTTGACCTTGCCATTGGATGGAAGGCAATGTTCCGATTTTCTTAATTCCCTTGAATATGCGCCATGGAAGCCTACCACGACTGCCTTCAACTATAGGATTTCAGTGCTAATGAAAGTGAGAACTTTGGTAAAGTTTAAAAATGAGCATTTGGTGGTTCAAGGGCATTTCCCTTCAATACATTCGAGAATATTATTTATTACAATGTGGTCTCATCTGCTTTATCGCTAAACTAAGAGATCTGGGAGGACAGAGGCAGTGCCTTTCACCTTGGTATTCAGAGCCTCGATGTGTAACAGATAGTCAATAAGGATTTAAAATGAACTAAACTTTACGGTTGAGCAGATTACTTGCAGTCGGGCTATCTCATATCTTAACTTCATATGTTCCTGAATTCACAGAGTTCTTGGAATCTGAAAGGAAAGGCAGTGTTCTATTCCCAGGACAGATTGAGTAAAATATGTTAATTCATTTTTCAATATACATTTTGACCCTTTCAATGTGCAGCTACCAAGTCAACAATTGGGATGGGGATGGGAAGAGGGAGTGGTGTTGGTTTGTTTTAATTTTGGAGAGTTTGTCTGTGCGGTATTAGATGAAAAGTGGCTCTCTAGGAACCCTGAAGGTTAAGCCTGCCTTTTTCCAGAAAAGCTCTGAGGGTAAGTGTTTCACAGTCAGTGGGAAAGAGGGGAAAATGCATGGTTAAAAAGAACGGAATTACTTGAAGTGGGTAATGATTTGAATGAGGAAAAAACCTACCTGAGGGTCATGTGTAATTTATATGTTATATGCATAGCTATGCTAGTTTCTCTTCATCCATTCTTCCCCTCTAGGCCAATCTGTTTTTGCCACTAGTCTCAATAAATGATAAAAGCAGAGTCTCTAATGGATTGAAGACATCTTATATAATAATATTTAATAATGAGCTGAAAAAGAGACCCCAAAATATTTACCTTTGGAGCTAAAATCCACTTTCCAGTTCTTGCCAGTCCTTTGTTACTATGGAATTAACGTATGAAATTATTTCCTTGTAGTTTCCAATATGTTCACCAAATTCAACTTCTTTTATTTGCAGGACATCTTTTAGAAATCTCTCTTTTATAAAATCCTTCAACTTTTTACACACACGTATTAACAAAATGGAAGCTTTGGTCAATCTGTTTAATTTCAGGTTGAAATGTTAGCGCTTAGAGAGATTCAACCCATCGGTACAGGTCTCTGGGTTTGCACGACACAACTGGCCAAATGACCAACGCAAGTCTGACCATTCACCAAATTTTAAACCGGAGAATGACATGTCCTACACTTTTGACCAGAAACCCTCTTTAAGTGGCCACAGAGGGGTAGGAATGGAAGACCAGGCTCCCCGGGCCGCTACTCCAACACAGGCAAGCCCTGCTACTTGTCACCCAGGACAGATTCTCAAGGAGAAGTGAGAGTGTCTATCGGTGAGCCTCCTCTCCCTTCAAGGTTCAGGAAACTCACATCTCTGGAAACGCAAGCAGAGAAATGAGAGGAGTCATCATTATACGGTCCGTTTGTACTCTTTTTCTCATTGCCCTGAGTACTTGGATCCTATAGATTTGGTTTTCTGGATATTCTTTCATCCATAAAGATAATAAAAATGAAATTTTATTGAGTAGCTTCAGCTATAAGAAGTAAAATGCCCAAGAACTTTTACTCAGTGCAAAAGTTGGAGGTCATGCATTGAACATTTTTTTTTTTTACATTAGAATATTTTACCACGGGGAAATACAAACAGAATCCAGATAATATGAGTTAGAGTTCAACATTTCCAACAATGAGTATCCTGAGAAAGGTCAATTAGCGATAGTGCAGATACGTGGCTGTAGTATCTGTCTGAATAGTTATTGGATGATGGGGATTGAATTAATTTATACATAATTTATCCTTCGATTGTGATCTTAGATATAATTGCATCACATCCTGTCAGATCTGAATTTCTTTTCTCTAAACACAACACATGCCACTCTCATGACAAAATAATCTTATGGATAGAAGAATGCTAGTTCTTTAAATCACTAAGTTTCTAAAAATAGATGTTTTCTGCAGATAAAATGGTAAAGTTAGTGCCCCTAAGTCACTTGGACTTTTTTTGCACATATGGTACAAATAATGCTACAGATGACATTGTACGAATAACAGCCGCATATACTGTGGTTCCTTTTCCCCCTTTTTCTTTCTCCCTCTCTGTTTTCCCGAAAAGATATTCAGTAACAGGATTCGGGAAAATATATTTTTAATATTCTCTCCTGGGCCATTACGAGGAACCTCACTGGAACAATGGTATTTCCCACTTCTTGTGGCTCTGGAGTGCGGAAGATGAAATTCTAGACTGGAATCTCATCTAACAAAAGCAAGACTCTTTTAAAAACAATGATGGTGTTCGTCATGCTCAGCTCTGTAGAGGTTGTCATTGAAATGAGTGGTTAAAAACCGGATACTTGATGACAATAGAAAAGTAACTAAAAGATACCAGGAAGTATAAGCACCCATGGATTCATTTTAACCTAATGGTTCCTGGCTTTTGAAAGAATTAAAAGTAAGCAAAACAAGCAAATAATCCCATCATCCTCTTCTACTCATCATCCTTATAGAGACTTAGGTAGAAAATGCACATACAGGGGCGCCTGGGTGGCTCAGTCGGTTGAGCGGCCGACTTGGGCTCAGGTCATGATCTCACGGTCCGTGAGTTCGAGCCCCGCGTGAGTTCGAGCCCCGCGTGAGTTCGAGCCCCGCGTCGGGCTCGGTGCTGACAGCTCGGAGCCCGGAGCCTGTTTCGGATTCTGTGTCTCCCTCTCTCTCTGACCCTCCCCTGTTCATGCTCTGTCTCTCTCTGTCTCAAAAATAAATAAACGTTAAAAAAAATTTTTTAAAAAAATTAAAAAAAAGAAAATGCATATACAATCTGCATTTTTTTTTTAATTTTTTTTTTCAACGTTTTTTATTTATTTTTGGGACAGAGAGAGACAGAGCATGAACGGGGGAGGGGCAGACAGAGAGGGAGACACAGAATCGGAAACAGGCTCCGGGCTCCGAGCCGTCAGCCCAGAACCCGACGCGGGGCTCGAACTCACGGACCGTGAGATCGTGACCTGGCTGAAGTCGGACGCTTAACCGACTGCGCCACCCAGGCGCCCCTGCATTTTTTTTAATATCTCGAAGTTTCTTTGACTTATGAGTAAAAGGAAGTAATAATTATCTGTGCCAGAAAGGCACCCTTCTAGGTGTTTTGTAAACATTATCTTAGTTAATCCTCATAAAACTCAGGGAGATTGAGTTTGTCATATACCCATTTCACAGAGGAGGCAATGAAGACTCAGAAATGTTAACTGTGGGGTGCCTGGAGGGCTCAGTCCATTAAGCATCCAACTCGGTTTTGGCTCAGGTCATGATCTCATGGTTCATGAGTCCGAGCCCCTCCTCATGCTCTGTGCTGATGGCATGGAGCCTGCTTGGGATTCTCTCTCTCACTTTCTCTGCCTCTCCCTCCCTCCCTCTCTCTCTCCTCTCTCTCTCCTCTCTCTCTCCTCTCTCTCTCTCTCTCTCAAAAATAAATAAACATTTTTTAAAAAGTTAACTGCCCTAAATCATAGAGCTATTAAATGGTTTACCAAGAATCTCACCCCAAGTCCTTCTGGTTCCAAATTTCGTATTCTGTAAAATCCTCATATGTCTAATTTTATGTTTCTTTCACATTTACACATCAGTAAAGATTTCAAAAATTCCATAATTAATTTTCTAGGTGATTCACTGGAGCTTCTACTCTCCGTGAGCTCCCCATCATTGAGTCTATTCCAGCATTGGGTGTTTATCGATGAATATTTCAGCTTTGACTGGAAGTGGTTCAACCATAAGAATTTTAAGGTCCCTTTAAACACCAAAATTCTGTGATTAACAACAATGCTATGCACATACAACAGCTATACAGGGGATCCTCTGTGATGACAGTTGTTCCTATACTGTGATCCCCTGGCACAAGACTGAGGCCAGTTTTCTCATGAAGACCTTATGTGAGTAGACATTACTCAATTTGAGTCAGATCAGGGAAATAGAGCTCCAATTTTGAACTGAAAAAGAAGATAGTCAATCACAGATCCATGACACTGGCTTATACAGATGTCCTGCTTTCCTCTGACTCACCCTTGGAGCTTCAGAAAGAGATAAATTGTATTTTTGATATAGTAATCGGGATACAGTCACACCATAACTCATATCTTCAGATTATGCCTTTTCAGCCTTGCTTTATGTCCCTGATTTTGACCCACGTTTTGAACTGTCCAAAGGGAATCTCTACAACAAAAGATGTGGGGCTGGAAACAAGAACAATTTTGAAGGAAAGTTTTAAGTTTAAATTTCTCGGGAAAAATGATACTCTTATAAAAGCATGGGACAAAAAAGACCCTCAATATTTTTGCAAAAAAAAAAAAAAAAAAAGGTTTGCTGGCTGGGGATAGGACTCTGGCTCCTCAGATAGAATTGAGCACGGTAAAAATGGAAGGATTCTCATCCCCTTTCTGTCTTTCTGACAAAGCTTTGGTTGGTGTTTTGGAACTTGTACAGCCCATGGGAGTAATTCTCACAATAGATTGTTTGGCTATTAACTTCCTATTTTTTATTTCACGATCTTTATTATCTTTGAGTTGTCCGAGGGCAATGGAGCTTGTTTCCGGGCTCTAATCTTTGACAGAGAGTGAGAAAGATGACATTTTTTTCAAGTTAGAGAATGCTCAGAAAGAGAATGAGGAAACAAAACACATGCTATTATATCAGCATCGGCTTAGAAAAATGTGAGTCTAGAGAATATAGGTGGTATGAGTGAGCTGTGTGAACGGGTACTCGTTAGGAGCCAAAATTACAAAGAGCCTCTGAAACAACATACTCTTCTTTATTAATCCTCCAGAAATAATTTGTGAAAAATCAGCCAATGCCTGGAGTACTCAGACTTTAATACATTAATAGCTGACACCTTAGATTCTGGGGGATAAAAAAAAAAACACGTTACCTGCTGTAATATAAAGAAGTACCCCGGAAAAATGGAATATCGGGTTGGCTGGGTATGATCTAATCAATTAATCAACTAATCTCACCTTCTCCAATTCCTCGGTGCCCTACTGGATGACGGAATAAGTTTACAGGTGAACACTACCACTTTGCATGGCTCCATTTAGCAGCAGCAAAGGCAACTGTCTCTAGTAAGAGACAACTGAGACATATCACGCGTTCAGAATCAAGTCAAGGATGAGAGTCGAAAGAGCAAGATGAATGGAAGAAGCCCACCATTGGCAAAGGGGGAAACCAGCTGATTTAAGAGACCCTGTCATATATAATTGATGTGAACTGTTTTCCATGTCCTTTACTGGTTTAACCAAAGGTTGAGTATCAGTACTTTACCACTTGCAAACATTTATGTCCCAAGTGTTCATCTTTGGGGGGAAAATCTATTATGCTTCCAAAATTACCAGTGCCTTGATTCCTTTGTGGACAAGGACCTATGGAGTACCTGGAAAACCTCAAGGACGTGAGGTCAAATCTTGACTGTCGCTGACTACCTTGTGACCTTGGGCAAATCACTAATTTCCCTGAACCTTGACTTTTAAAGAAGAATCTCTCCCTTGTAGTATTGTTCAGAGAACCGAATGAAATAACGTTTGGAGGCAATATGGCTAAGAAGAGGCACTCAGTAGATAGAAGCTACTATGGTATGGATTAGATTATGATCTGAAAGCTACCGATTTCCACAAAATTTGCAAAAGTGAGCAATTAGTACAAGGTTTCTCAAAGTGTATATGATACCAAAAAAAAAAAAAAAAAAAAAAAGGTGTCCATTGGGAAAGACTACGTGCTATATCCCTTTCCCCCTCGTAAGTCAGAATTCATTTTTAACATAACCGAATTTGCGGGAAAATCCCAAAGTTTAAAAACCTGTTTAGCTTTGGAACACCTGGGTGGCTCAGCCGGTTGAGCAGCCACTTGGGCTCAGGTCCTGACCTCACAGCTCAGCTCCTGAGTTCGAGCCCCACATAGGGCTCTCTGCTGTCAGGGCAGAGCCCCTTTCAGGTCCTCTGTCCCCCCCTCTCTCTGCCCCTACCCCGCGCACGCTCTCTTTCTGAAAAATAAACTGTAACAAAAATACCGCTTAGCTTTATGGAAGCAAAGGTCTTCTAAACTTATTTGATCTTAGAAATGTCTCTTCCCAGAAGATACGTTAACATATTAGCTCTCAGGGTTGTGAGTCTGAGCCCCACGTTGGGTGTAGAGATTACTTACGGAAATTTAAAAAACAAAACAAAACAAAACAAAACCAGCAAGGCAGGGCAAATGAGGAATATGAGAGTGAGAGACCCCTGATGAGGGCCAGAGTTCCGTTCGCGTTTTATTCACTTGCGATTGGTAGGGTTTGACTGACTAAAAGTGCCTCGGGAATGAAGGCTCTCCAGGAGGTTGGTGACATGCCTTGGTGCAGTTGTTTATTTGCACGTCGGTGTGGTCCTATGGCTTCACTTGTACATTTGTAGAAAAACCGTGAGGCTATTGCAAAATCTGTCTCACAATATTTGCATTCGTGTATTTTAGGAAGAACATCAACTTTGTGTTTCTTTCCATTGCCATAAATAGTGCTGGAGTTTTCTTAACGCTTTTATTTATTTATATATTTACTTCCCCTTTTTAAGCTAGCAACTTCCTTTAGTTTACTATTGTTCTATATGGATATCACGTGTCCTTCTAGGCGCTGCAAGAGAGACGGCAGGACTAAAGGGTTGGGTTTTTAAATTACTTTGAAAGCTAAAGAAACAGAAGGCATGGAAGCTGTTACTTCTGTTATCTTTAGGAGTATCCACTTGGTCATTTTTAAGCAGCAAAATATTCTGTATCAAAGCATTCATTCTCATGACTTGGATTTTAATCACCGATAAGTTTTTAGCAGTATTATTCATTGTAGTTTATTCACATTGTAGCCGTACTTGTTTTCAGATTTCTGCCTCCATACCCATACGAAAAAGAACGTTTCACCGTTATTGCAGTCAAGTACAGTCAACTCTCAGAACAGTTTCTAAAGTTGAACAAAGGTAGGCATTTAAATCGTCTGATATTTACTGTCCAAATCTGGCCTTTTCAGCTATCACAGTCCTTGGAATGTGCATTATATTTTCAGGTAAAAATTTTTTGCTCATTCTATTGAATCTTGTTAACATTTATAGTAAAGGACAAACAATTCCTCTATCCCGATAAAATATATTGTAGCTTCCCGAATCCTTTGCATCTAGAATAAATGCCAACTTGTTTTGGTATCCATTACCACTTTCAAATTGCATTACACAATATAATGCAAATGTGAGTTCTTAATTAGCAGGATCTGTTTTGTTGAAATGTACAACAGTAGAGGGATTTTTCAACATACTGCAGCTGTTTACCTAAGGAGGAAACAAATTTCACCCCACTAAGAGGAGCTGAATAAGTGCATGTGTTGTTATGGACAGATCCTTTAGTGTTTCCCTAAGTAATGCTTTTTCATAATGGATTTCACATGGAATATATAGCAAAATTTGCCATTGCTGCCCACTCAATTTCTGCCTCTAGGTTTTTAAAAGAGAAGAAGACGAAAGTTGTAAGGGCAATGAGGAGTGGGGATTGATTATTAACAGAGAAAGGATTCTTTATGAAAGATGCAGTATTTACCAAGGCCATAAGAAATATGCCTACATACACATATCTACTTAAATATTCATTTAAATACCGTACATGCATCTGTATATACATGACAGGCTGCACCGAGCAAACAGTCGCATGAATATAACCCGAAGGCAGCCTCATGAAATGACAAGAATGAAAAAATCTGAACTTATATATGAACAGATACTAGAGATAATATCGAAAATGGGACGGTGTCCACAAATAATGCAATAACTCCTTTGCTCATCGGATTTTTTGCCTAGATTTGAGGCCTTTAAACATCCACCAATTATGGTAAATGTTTAACTGTAGGAGTTCAGGCAGACAGCCAAACTCTGGTTTCAAAGCTATTGCTAGCTTTAGTTTAAAGAGTTTTTCATTTTTAAGTACAAGCATTTCTGGGTACTGGCTATACCCTATTGTGGCTAGAGCCACTGGAATTTGAATAAGTGGATTAGGCAGGACCTAGGTCCCAAAGAAATGGGCCCTGCAGCATTACCTGAAGTGTGCCAAAGAATTGGCTAGGGAAATCCCTGCCATTTATAACTTAGCTCTATTTACCTACAGCCAGTTTATCCCCACCGAGACAAAGTAAAGAGAGAGCCTGGTTTTGCTTACAAAAACAGCAAGGTTGGGGGGAGGGGTGTAAAATGACCGTTTGAGCCTTTCCTCCTTAGAAAAGCCAGGTATGTGAAATACACAGAGGATAGCCAAACTCCCCCGCCCCACAGGTACGTCTGCTTTCTTGCCAAGCTTATTAACTCAATTCCCAGTCTGCACGACACTGGTTTGAACATTAGCTTTTCCTCGGGATATTCCCACTCTCTTGTGCAAGCACTAGCAAAAGGGTACAAGAAAGGGGCCTAGACAATCCCCGCGCTGGATTTGCAGCCTCTGGATATTTGAGATTCAATTGCTAAAGCCTCTTTGGTATAGACAAGACGGTGAGGGGGCTACTGAACTGACTTTTCGTAGTCCCTTCCGTTGTCTCCTTTTCTGACTCCCCAAGGTATCCCGTGGGTGTCTTCCCGCACAGCCCCAGAGCTCCAAACCTTGTCCCCCTTCCCTAAAGCCTCTCATTCACCAACACCCTCCCCGACCAAAGTCCCCTCCCGGTCACCACCAAAGCCCGGAGAAGTGGAACGCACACAATGCCTCTCTTATAGGGCTCGAGCTGGGAACTGGGCATGCTCAGTAGCCAAAGCAGATTTTTTTTTTTTCCCCCTTCTTTTGGTCGCAAGTGCGGCATCTCTCCCAGTCCCACACCTCTCTTTCCTCTATCCCTATCCCCCTCTCCCCACCCCCAGCTCTTTAATCGTCCTGCTTAACCCGTTCTACACCGAAGGCATGCAGAGTTCTAAGATGCGGGGGATTAACCCGTCTCCTCCTAAAGCCACTAAATAAGTCTCACTCTGGGCTAAAGCTTTTCACTTTTGCCTTAAAGCCCCCAGCCCCTTACGCGCAGACAGGTAGGGGGAGTGAGGCTACTACTGGATCCCAGGAAACTGGTCCCAAGAAGGCTCCATCCAGGATTGCCTGCTACCGAAGAAGTATTCCCGGAGCCCTCCGTTCTGCGAGGTGACAATTAGCCAAAGGTACCGTACCCGTTATACAAAGCCCAAGTGCGATTGTTGCCTTTGAATGTCATTGTTGTTGACTCACCCCCCTCGGTCCTGGAATTATTCAATCCCGCGTAGACTCGACGCCCCTATCTACCTCCCTCGGCCTCCCCCACCCCCTCCGACGTTTCTTTGGCTTTGCCTGGGTTCTCGGTTGCTCTCTCAAAGGAATGCCCCGGTTGTGTGTGTGTGTCTGTGTGTCTGTGTGTCTGTGTGTCTGTGTGTGCCTTCGTTCTTGGGGGGCTGAAGGAGGAGAAAGGACTCGAGTGTGCGTGTATGTGGTGGGAGGATGGAGGTTGGCGCGCTCGCGTTTGGGGACTGGGGTCTCTACGCGTGAGGAAAGGGGTCGCTCCTCCCCAGGGGGTGTTTTAGGCATAAAGAGGGGGCGGGTGCGGGAGGAAAGTGCTTTTCTCGGCGTGTGGGCAGCAGAGGAATCAAGTGGAGGTGTCTGGATAGGGGACAGGGGGCCTCGGCAGTGTGCGGGGGTCGAGGTGCCTGAGTGCGGGGAGGGAGGCTGCGTGTGTGCGGGGGGTGGGGGGGGCGGGGGCGGGGATTCGGCGCGTGTATGTAAAGGTGCAGCCCGTGTGCGAGGGGCTGGGTGCGCGCGCGGTGTCTGGCCGGGTGCGCGCGCGCGCGCCGCTGCCCGCCTGCTTGCCTGCGAGGGCTGCTCGCTGGGTTTGACGGGCGAGCCGGCGCGGAGGAGCTGGATCCGGGATCGCGTAGAGCCCATCGCGGAAACTGCAGAGCGGATCGCGGCGCCGCGGGCCCTGCGAGAGCTGCGGGGCTCCGGAGGTGGGTGAATTACCAGCGGGTCTGCGCGAGCTGCACCGACACTCGCTGCCTCTTCCCGCTTGGCTCGGCAGCGCGCGCGCGCGCGCGCGCGTGTGTGTGTGTGTGTGTGTGCGCGCGCGCGCGCGCGTGCGCGCGGAGGGGGGCAGGTAGCTTATTATTTTTAGTTTGGGTCGTGTTGGTTTAGGGCCGGCGGAGTGGCCAAAGCGACCACAGTGGCTACTCCAGCACCACCCTGCTTGCCTGCCCACGGCGCGGTCGCGGGTCCCCGAGGACCCAAAGAATCCGGTGTCCTTAACATCGCTGCCTCCCCGGCGGGGAAAGTGTCCTGGTCTAGGGCGGCTCGGGCTGTCGGGGCCGCTGCGCTGGCTTTGTTTTCTGCGCCCCCCTCGCAAGCACTCTAGGCGGACGTGGGTCTGGGGCTCCCGGCAGTGGCCCGGGAGCTGGCCCGAGACTGCTGGCACCCTGCAACACCGGGAATACGAGAGAAGCCGGTAGCTAACTCTAAAAGCCCTGCAAAGCCGGGCAAGTGCTGGCAGCGCGACTTTGCAAGATGCCCAAATGTTGAGCTGATTTCTGGCGTGGTGAGAGCAGCATTTTGTGCCTGGGCAGCGGGGGGGGGGGGGGGGGGGGGGGGGGGGAGAAGGGGGAATGTGGGGGGGGAGGGGGGGTGCCCGGACCGCCGCTCTCGGCCACGGAGCCACCGGGTCACTCTGCCTGTGTGACAAGCGGGCCAGTGACGCCCCAGTGGCCCGCGGCCTCGTGGCTTGGGCTGGCGGTCTCTTACCCCTCAACCGCCGCACGCCGGGGCTAGAGGCCGACGGAAACTCCAATAGCTGCCCCTTGTGGGACGGGAGCGCGCGGAGAGATGTGTGCGCAGCGGAGCTGAAGGCCCCCCGCGACATCCCGAGCGGTCCCCGCCTCCGCTGCCCGACCCACGAGGCCGCTGCTTGGGCCCGGGACCCGGGAGGGGGCTGCGTGTCGGCTCCGGGATGCGGCAAAACGTTGCGGTACGCGCCACCGCCGGCAGCCCCTCCGGCCGCGTCCCCGCCGGCCCGAGGTAGCGCACAGGGGGCGGCAGTGACCGCGTCTCTCCGCGGAGCCCCTCACCCCCGCCTAGGCGGGCGGCCGGAGGTCTCTCCTGCCCGCGCCCGGGGAGCCACCCCGGCCCACCCTCGGCAGGCATCCGTCCCCCGCAGGCCCGCCGAGCGCCGGTGGACGCCGGATCCGTGGTAAGGCTCGCTGGCTTTGTGCGGTCCTGCCGGCCGCGGGAGCCGAGCGGCTTGCGGGGCGCGGAGATCCGGAGACCGAGAGGGAGATGGGGACACGGGCCGCTTTGGGCAGACGCGCCGCTCTCGGCAGCCCGAGACATGGCTTTTGGTACCCAACTCATACTTTCTGGGTTTTGGTTTGTTTTTTTTTTTTTTTCTTATTTCCCCTTTTTTTTTTTTTTTTTTTTATCCCTGATTTTAAAATGTGCATGTTTTAGTGGTGCCCTGGGAACGTGAGGTTTCTTTCGCTTGCGTTCAGCGCCCCTTCCCCTCTTTCTAGCTCCCTTCTAGCTCTCTTTCCTCCTCTCTCCACGGTCTCTTGCCCCTTCGGTCCCTCTTCGTGGGCGACCGACTCCCCTCTCCCTTGCTTGCCAGTCCAGCTGCCTGCGGCTTTCTGTTTCACAGGAGATGCATTGGGGAACTTCCTAGGTCGTCCTTGCGCCTTTTTTCTCCCATGCTACTTAAAGTAGAAATTACGAGGAGGAGGGCAGCTCCTTATGCAATTTCAGATCTGCTGATGCTCCCTGTTCTTGTTTTTGTACTGAATTCAGGTTATTCGGGGCTTTTATTGCTTTGTTTTGTTTTTAGTTTGGCTGATTTTTGGTTGGGGGGGTGTAGTAACAAGAAATGACTCAACTGAACCAGAATAGCTGTTGAAAACCACATCTATAGGAAGGCAAAACGATCATGTGAAATTTTGATTTTACAATGAAAGTTGGCTTGGATGATGTCATACTTAAGAATTTATGACTTCTTTTTGCACTGCCAGTCAAGCTCTCAGGGTGAATAGGGGAAATGCATGTCTATATGGCAAGCGAGGATCATCTCGGCGGTGCTGGCTGTATCCTGAACCGAACTATGTAAAATGCACATCTTTCTGGGTCGTGGCTAATGGATTGCCTACCTTGAGACATGCTTGGTTTTACCACTAGCTGATTCCTCGTGGGCAAACTAAACAAAGGAGTTTCTGTGTGACACTTTTTTGTATCATTCCCTCATGGTGGGTTCCTGGGTGATTTATTTATTTTATTAATATTTGGTGGTAACCATATTGAAATTACAGCCAGCTTCCCATGCAAGATGGAAAAGACACACATGGCTAAAATTGCATCAATAAAAATACACGGCGCTTGTTTTTCCTTTCACTCTTTTCCATGAAGCATTGCATATGTGTGTGTATATGCATGCAGTATTTCAGGAATTGGCCACAACGGGTTAATTTGCGAAGCATTCAACTCCACTAAGCGACTCGTGATTTGTTTATGGACAGAGACATGGAGTGGTGAGACTGGGAGGGGATGTTGGGAAGTGATGATTTTAGGAGAAACATTTACTGGACTAAATGTGTCTGGTGCTTCAGATAAACCCACTCAAGGATCGTAGCCTGTAAACTCTTCTTCCTCAGCGGTGCTAGTCGGTGGTCAAAGTGAAGGAGATAAGCATCTGAGCCAAGTGTCAGGCGGACCTGGGTTCAAAATGGCGTGTGAAGGAGTAGAAGTGGGCCAGGTAGGCAGGAGAGCCTGTTCTTGGGGTGGGAGAGCTGTCTAGACATCAGCTAGGCAGTGCAGGAGCAGGCAGGTTTCTCTCCTATTTTCAGGGACCCAGGGACAAAAGCACCCCCCCCCCCCCGTCCCCACTTTGGGAGATGACTGACAAAAGACTGGATACTGTGTGTTTACTTGAAATTAAAATTTTGGTCATTTCCTACTGGGTTGTTTTTCTAGAACCTCACTGGGTCATCCGTGTTTTTTAAGGCAGCCATGTCCAAGAGTGAACTGATTCACGGCAGTGTGCTTACCTGTGGGCTGAAGCTCAGGCAGATCTCTTCCTAGGGCTCCTTCTACCTTGATCTTGTGACTGTCCCCTCTACTGCAACCCAATCCTGGCTTGGCCATCCTCCACCGAACCCAGGGGTCTAATATCTCCTCTGTTTGGCCTCTTATCTAACTGAAGCCCAGAGAGTAGACTTCTACAGGTGGAAATGCCTTCGTGGTGCAAACTACAAAAGGCACAGTGGATGGTCTGGGACAGGTCAGTAGAGTTGCCACAGGTCTGTGTGCGGGGGGGCAGCATGTGATGGTCCACGTAGAGAAAAGATTTTCAGATTGTTAAGGTTTACGTACGATCGAGGCTTTTTTTCCTGTTGTTTGTTGTGTGTTCTGCACACGTAAAATGTGTATAAACCCCACGTATGGAAATAAAACGTATGGCATTTCTGCTGATTATTGTTCAACTGAGTGAGAGCACTTGCAGAAAAATACAAAGCCGATAATTACAGCCATGTGTTCACTATGGTATGATGTAGACACAAATGATCTTTCAAGTAATGATCATTGAAAAAATGTTTTCTTTTTATTTTTTAGATTGTTTCTCTTTATTCAGAAGCATAAAGTTGTTTGCTGATTGCCAGAAGATGTTTCTTTGGCTCTTTCTGATTTTGTCAGCCCTGATCTCTTCGACAAATGCAGATTCTGACATATCGGTGGAAATTTGCAATGTGTGCTCCTGCGTGTCAGTCGAGAACGTGCTCTATGTCAACTGTGAGAAGGTTTCAGTCTACAGACCAAATCAGCTGAAACCACCCTGGTCTAATTTTTATCACCTCAACTTCCAGAACAATTTTTTAAATATCCTCTATCCGAATACATTCTTGAATTTTTCACACGCAGTGTCCCTGCAGCTGGGAAATAATAAACTGCAGAACATTGAGGGAGGAGCCTTTCTTGGGCTCAGTGCATTAAAGCAGTTGCACTTGAACAACAATGAATTAAAGATTCTCCGAGCTGACACTTTCCTTGGCATAGAGAACTTGGAGTATCTCCAGGCTGACTACAATTTAATCAAGTATATTGAACGAGGAGCCTTCAATAAACTCCACAAACTGAAAGTTCTCATTCTTAATGACAATCTGATTTCATTCCTTCCTGATAATATTTTCCGATTCGCGTCTTTGACCCACCTGGATATACGAGGGAACAGGATCCAGAAGCTCCCCTATATCGGGGTTCTGGAACACATAGGCCGCGTTGTCGAACTGCAATTAGAAGACAATCCTTGGAACTGCAGCTGTGATTTGTTGCCTTTAAAAGCCTGGCTGGAGAACATGCCATATAACATTTACATAGGAGAAGCTATCTGCGAAACGCCCAGTGACTTATATGGGAGGCTTTTAAAAGAAACCAACAAACAAGAATTATGCCCCATGGGCACGGGCAGTGATTTTGATGTACGAATCCTGCCTCCGTCTCAGCTGGAGAATGGCTTCACCACTCCCAATGGCCACACTACCCAAACGTCCTTACACAGATTAGTGACCAAACCGCCGAAAACGACAAACCCTTCCAAGATCTCTGGAATCGTGGCAGGCAAATCCCTCTCCAACCGCAATCTCAGTCAGATCGTGTCTTACCAAACGAGGGTGCCTCCTCTTACGCCTTGCCCAGCACCTTGCTTTTGCAAAACACATCCTTCGGACTTGGGACTGAGCGTCAACTGCCAAGAGAAAAATATACAGTCCATGTCTGAACTGGTCCCGAAACCTTTAAATGCCAAGAAGTTGCACGTCAACGGCAATAGCATCAGAGACGTGGACGTCTCGGACTTCGCCGAGTTTGAAGGACTGGATTTGCTCCATTTAGGCAGCAATCAGATTACGGTGATCAAGGGCGACGTATTCCACAATCTCACTAATTTACGCAGGCTGTATCTCAACGGCAATCAGATTGAGAGACTCTACCCCGAAATATTTTCGGGCCTTCGTAACCTGCAGTATCTGTATTTGGAATACAATCTGATTAAGGAGATCTTAGCAGGCACCTTCGACTCCATGCCCAATTTGCAATTGCTGTATTTAAACAACAATCTCTTAAAGAGCCTGCCTGTTTACATTTTTTCTGGAGCGCCCCTGGCTAGACTGAACCTGCGGAACAACAAGTTCATGTACTTGCCCGTCAGCGGGGTCCTCGATCAGCTGCAGTCTCTGACGCAGATTGACTTGGAGGGCAACCCTTGGGACTGCACTTGTGACTTGGTGGCACTAAAGCTGTGGCTGGAGAAGCTGAATGACGGCATCGTGGTGAAGGAACTGAAGTGTGAGACACCCGTCCAGTTTGCCAACATTGAACTGAAGTCCCTCAAAAATGAAATCTTATGTCCCAAACTCTTAAACAAGCTATCCGCGCCATTCACGAGCCCCGCACCTGCCATTACGTTCACCACCCCACTGGGTCCCATTCGAAGTCCTCCCGGTGGCCCAGTGCCTCTGTCTATTTTAATCTTAAGCATCTTGGTGGTCCTCATTTTAACAGTGTTTGTTGCTTTTTGCCTTCTTGTTTTTGTGCTGCGACGAAACAGGAAGCCCACCGTGAAGCACGAAGGCCTGGGGAACCCGGAGTGTGGCTCCATGCAGCTGCAGCTCAGGAAACACGACCACAAGACCAACAAAAAAGACGGACTGAGCACAGAAGCTTTCATTCCACAAACCATAGAACAGATGAGCAAGAGCCACACCTGTGGTTTGAAAGAGTCCGAAACCGGGTTCATGTTCTCGGACCCGCCGGGACAGAAAGTCACTATGAGGAACGTGGCCGACAAGGAGAAAGATTTGTTACATGCAGACAGTAGGAAGAGACTGAGCACCATCGACGAGCTGGATGAATTATTCCCGAGCAGGGATTCCAATGTGTTTATCCAGAATTTTCTTGAAAGCAAAAAGGAGTACAACAGCATAGGTGTCAGCGGCTTCGAGATCCGCTATCCGGAAAAACAACAAGACAAAAAGAACAAGAAGTCGCTGATAGGCGGCAACCACAGTAAAATTGTCGTGGAACAAAGGAAGACCAGCGAGTATTTTGAACTGAAGGCAAAACTCCAGAGTTCCCCCGACTACCTACAGGTCCTTGAGGAGCAGACAGCTTTGAACAAGATCTAGGTCATGCAGTCTTACTTCGTACAGAGGACATTTATTTAATGATGAAAGTGCCTTTTGTTGACTCCTGACTTCCAAATACTATATTATCAATAGGCATAGAGGCAGGTGTTTCCAAGGGTGTCTCATTAACCATAGCTGCAAAAGGTGTGTCCGGTAGAAGAGAATTTCCTTAATAGATTTTACTATATAAAACCTATACTGTGGAGTCCTGTGGGGATACTGCAAACTCTATTGCCAAAGGGATGCTTTATATACATAAAACACTGAATTTAACCTCAAGAGGCAAATCTGTTTTGTACCCCAATGCAAAACCTTCGTCTCTTTGTGCTTTGTAAAGCAGACTCAAGAAAACTGGTACCAGTGTTTGTACCTCAGCTGGGTCTTTCATTTTGCACGTAGATTAAGTTGGTGGAACTGGAATAATCCTTTCGATTCGTGGCATTGTAACAATTCTGCGTAAAGATTATCTGAAAAGTAAAAACACAAAAAAACCAAAAAAACAAAAAAACAACAAAAAAAGACAAGAACAAAACAAAACAAAACAAAACAAAAAAAAAAGCATGCAAAGAGAGAACATTCGATAGTATTTGTAAAATTGGTAAACTTTATGGCCTGCATCTTGAAACCGCTGGATTTATAATGTTAAATTGTGCAAATATTTGTTTAAAATATACCATGCATTACATAACTATAAAATAAATTTGAACACTTTAAGCATTACCTGTCTATACATGAAACCTAAAAGAAAAAAAATCAACGTGAGTTACGTAGCGTTTGTGGTGATCTGAAGAAATACATGATGTTTATCAGAATTAAACAAGGCTCAAATTAAACTAACATTAGAGTTTGTTCTCAGTTCTGTGAAATACCCACAATCCTTAAAGTGCTTACCGTGTGAGCGCACCCAAAGCTATTTTTGTAACATAATTCATATTTATGAAGTACTTTGTATACTAAATAGGAAAATATGTACTCCTTAATATGTATTTAATATGCCTGACTTGTTTTCCTGATCACAGGGAATTTATCAGTTAAGTATCAATCTAGACAGAAAAAAATATACCAAACTGAAACCGAAGCTTATGTGTACAGAAATATTCTGGACATTGTGATCAGGTATCATTTAGAAACGAAACAAAAAACACAAAAACACAAAAAGACAAAAAAATAAAAATAAAAACCAGTTCTGTGCTATTCTTGAGAATTCAGCATATTATCTGCAGATTTGTTACCAACCGTGCATTTTAAAATAGGTTCCTTAGTTTTATAGTATCGTGTCTGGGGCAGTTGTTAGTTGCCATCAGTTGTCTTGCTTTTCAGGATTCTACGAGCTTACATCAAATAGTTTTCACTACAAATATTGACAGAATTAACGAGTAAGGTTAATAGCGATATCCTGTCCGCATCAGTATCCTGTCCTGTCATCGTTCGACTACGATCAGATAATCCAGTAGAGCCGTGAACATCACGGTAGTGTCGGCTATCAGAGCCACACTGGAAAATGCTTTCTTTGGTCTCCGATGGGTTCACAGTCTGCAACTACAAACGATATGCCACTGCGTTTGCTTGTGCAAACTTGTGTTAACTTGCTTGTTAACTTCGAAGTCAAAATTGGTCAAAGGAACGGAGGAGGACTTGGTAATGGGAGACATCTGAACATTTGTAGGAGCTCCCAATTAGCAAAGTGACATCCCGAAATGCATTACCTTCTTGGCCTGCCTGCATATGTATAATTACTGTGTTAATCAGTAAGATGACCAAGAAGGTAAACATAGACATTCTTCTTCGCGAACTTCAAGTGGCAGATGTTTTGGTGCAGCTTCCAAAATGATACTGTGGTTAAAGTTGTAACAGTAGTCCCTTTATTAAGTACTAATTTCAGGGCTTTATATGTTTGTTCCGAGATAAAACAAACAAACAACTTGGCATTCTTAGACGGTGTGTGTGCGCGCGCGCGTGTGTGCGTATTTGAGTGTATGTGCGTACATATAGATAATTTGGAGATTTTTTTTTTTTAAATAGCAAAAAAATCGTCTCCATATGTATGTGCTGGTGCTCTTAAAACTTTAATGTGTAATTTTAATTTTCATGACGATGTCTGTGAAAACTTTATATGAATATTAAAAAACATACAAACGAATACTTGCTTTCTGATCTTGAAAGAAAAGACACGAAGATGTGTGCCCAACAGCGTGTTTTCATCTAGTTTCGTAAGGACTTTGAATATGCCATTACCATGCTTGCAGGCATCCATGGATTAAAGGGCTCCTAATGCATACTGACAGGATAAAGATGCAAAAGCTTCAAAGAAAGTGTTTTAGTTTATCCTGTCAATAAAGTATGGATTGAGGAATCTTAAGTAGACACTTACAGGAGGAACCGGAAGCTCAATCCATGATCCGGGGATAATAGGTCATTGGGACGATGCCTTTTGTTCAGTGTGGCGAGGCTTTGAAGATGTTTCAAGGTTTCTGCCATTGTCAATGGCGAGAGGACCTGCCGCCATCTTAAAGCTTGCTGTAGCATATTGGCTATCTCAAACTCTTCCGCTGAGAGGTATAAATGTTCCACTTTCTTTCAAGAGTAATTTAAATGTGTGTGATTATTTGGAGGTTTTAATTGTAAGTGAATGACAGTAACAAATCCTTGGTTAAGGCTGATCTGTTTTCCTTAACTGAAGTCATTGTGCCTACATTATACAGTGTATACTATTTTGCACCTGCCTCTCATTAGTTCTGCTTGTACATTTTATGATAATGTAGTTAGGCATAAGTTTTGAGTTGAGTACAAGAGCAGTTAAAATACCGTATCTACATTTTGTTGGCTTCAACTATAACCTTGATGTTAGTTTAACCCCTTGAGGAGCGATATATACGTCAGTACAGCATCTTTAGTAGAATTTGCTTCTGATCTAGAAAATCCAAGAAGTGCTCACTTCTAATGTGGTCTGACACATCATGGGCTTCTTGGCATCGTATCATGTGCTCGGACTCTGTTAGAACGGTTGCAGAGAAGATTAGATCCTGTGAAATTAGTGGAGGGGTTGAGATAATATATTATGTCTGTGTAATATAAATCAAGTTTTAAATTATTTTTTTATGAAATCAATAAAGATGATTCAATTCTTGAAAAGTAAATCTTTGTGTAATTTTATGAGAAAGCAGCTATTAAAATACAGTGATTCAAGTCTATAAGGCGATTTATATTCTATATTTAGTTTTCCATTCTGAATAAATATATTAATTAGAAGATCATTTAAGACCGGCTTTCTTTTGTTGCTTTTTAAAAATATTTCATTTCTTTAAGCCATAAGGATGCATAAATTACACAGGGCATGGCCTCATGAGTAACGTCAGTGGGTACTGCAGAAATAACAGAACACATCTAGAAATGTATGGCAGTAATATTAATCTATGATATCTTTTGCATGATTTGTACTTTGACATTGTATGAAATGAGCACAGTGAGTTTTGTTTTTGTTTTTTGTTTTCTTTTTTTTTTTTTGTTATTGTTGTCGCATCCAAAGAGCTGGGGAGAAAATATATCAAGAATGTATTTATAATCACTATTTTGAAATAAAGTAAAGAAAACACATTGTATTGTTTTTACCCTGATTTGGTTGTTAGTATTTTAGGTTAGTTTATAAGATCAAAATCAAGCAGTTCTATAAAAGCTAATGTAAATCACAGAAAGAAACTGTTTTAATGACTTTTGCTTGCTTTTAATAGCATCAAGGTATTAGACAGAATTTATTAAATGCCATTTTTATGGAAGTATTAATAAAATTGTTTGCTAGAATGGTATTTCTGAAGCCACAGTTTGTGAAATATATTTATCTTTCCGTTATCTTTCAGAGGAAATAAAGTAGTAACCAAATTGGTCTTTTCACCTAGATTTGAGGGTAAGATACAGAGCTTTAGAAAACTGTTTGTATTAAACTTAATTGATAAATCTATGTTAAGAGATGCTTTTTCCCCCCCAAAACATCTTTGCAATCTGTATTCCTTTCCCCTGACAGCCCATTCCCATGAATCAGTTGGAATCTGACATAACTGCAGATAAGCAGATATTAATATTCAGTCTTAACTATTAAAATATGTTTAGAAAAACTTTAGAACCTCTATAATCCACGGCCAGCCTGGCAGGTTACAAGTTAGCTGCCCATTTATGGGCTGGATTGTGATTTTTATTTGGTTCTTTCAAAGATGATCAAAATCACCAATCCATCACTTTACCAGAGTTTTATGGTCGAGAAAAAATGAACCGAGTGCATTATGGTTAATTTGAGGCTAATCATGTCCAGCAAAGATTATAAACAGACCAATAAAGTGAACTGGAGGCACGTTTCCTTAGGGGAAGAGACGCAAAGAGAGAGGGAAACAGAATATAAACTAAGAGTATTGTGGCCTCAAGCCTATACCTAGCTATGCTGAAGAAGTCAACAGCATGGATAGCACATACAAGTGCTTTTGGGCGAAATGTTTTCCGTGTCACAGGCTATACATCCCGTGATTGTGTGACTTTTTAGTTCTTTGTGAGTTACTGAGCATAGGGCTTTGGGTCCCAGCCACTCAGTTATGTGGACAAGCGGTATCAGATGAAGGTTTGGCTTCATTTCCAGTGCTCATTCAATTAGTCACTATGGTCAGATGGGCTGAACTAAAATATCCTGTTTGTGGCTTCACTTACCGGGGATAACTGGCAACAAATCTCAAATTCACCCGATAATTGCTAACCCGCGATTTTGGATATGCTGAGGCTCTGTCCTTTGTTAAATTAAAAGCAAACGGGAGGTTAAGTGAGTTTTAAAACCTCATTTTTGGACAAAACTGCCCTTAATCTAATTTTGAATTTTGTTTTGTCTTAGTTTCCACTGGTTGTTAAGATTGCACTTTAGAAGGGGAATCAAGGAAGGCAAACTGTGCTGTCTCCCTTATTTATATGAAAGAGCCAAATACTGGCTATCGAGAACAAAAAGATTCAGGTTTTTCATTAAATCGTAATAATTATCAGATCCATTGACTGTAGCGCCAAGATCCAGGGAAGAATTTCACATTAGCTATAGAAAGGAAATAGTCGTCGTCCAAAGTTTCTGAACAACGCATTTCTCTTGGTTGGCAAATACCGGATCGTGTCCTAGGCCGCTGGTTAACAACCCAAGGAAGCCATGTTGTGCAGTGGCTACTGCTCGTGGAAGCCTTTGAAAATCCTAGTAAGCTCAATTCTCCCGACTAAGAATTGCAATGTATATTTCCATTATTGTTTCATGTAAACCGAACCGTTGTGGTAAAATTCTGGAGTTGCTATTCAGTTATTTTAATGCTGTTTTCACTAATAAAAGTCTTTTCTTAATAGGTCATATTTGTAGCCATTTAGTGTGTTTATTAGTGCGAAATTGGCAAAGCTCAACATCAAGAAGAAATGCAAATGATTTGGTTTTTAGCCGATGCCGTTGTTGTGTTAGTTTATACAATAGGCCAGGTCGACAAGAAAAACAAAGCAAAACAAAACAATAGGCCGGGTCTAAGTCCCTCCCTCACCACCCCCCACCCCCACAACACACACAGGAATCACACACGGGAATACACACAAATAGTGAATTATGCCCTAAGGGAATTACTTAGTTGATATAAACAAATAAAAGGTCTCTGCCTTGACTCCCTAGATGCACCAAATCCAAGTAGGTACTGCAGCCCAAACGATAAGTGTCTTGCTCTTCTCTTCACTTTATTTATTTATTTATTTATTTATTTATTTATTTTTCTTCTTCTCTTCGCTTTAAACGGAAACTTGGGATTTCAGTAGTATCCAGTGTCTTGAGATTTGGTTTTGATTTTCCTTGTTAACTTTATCCTCATTATCATCCTTTAATCTGTTAAGTATGTAATTCCCAGGTAGCCAACCAAGGTACATATCGATGCTGCCGTTAATATGTTTACCCACAAATATTATTCAGAGAACTGTGTAGAGACATCTAGATCCAAAATAACCCCGGGGTAAGGATTTGATTAGAGACATGGGAGTTAAAAAAAAAAAAAAAAAAACAAGTCCGATGCAAATTATTGACCAAAGAGGCCTGTGCCTGGGTTAAGATCCGGGAGCATAAGGCCAAAGGAGTATTCAGAGAAAAAAACGAGACGATGTCTGCTTATCAGGACTCAGAATCCGAGCACTGAACAAGAACCATGGCAATATATATGAAATCTGAGACTTCTTTCTCCTTATTCTCTGTCTCCGCTTTATTTCTGGTAAATATATGTGAAATCCAGGACGTATCAACACAACGCTAGGAATTCATGTTTTCAAGGAATTCACTGGCCAGCCAGTGAACAACTGCTTTACCTTCTCCACCCCCATGGAATAGTTTGCTGGGATAACTGACATCACGGGGTAACCGGTATCAGGGCCTCCTGGTAGAGCTCTAGCTGTAGAAAACAAAAAGCAGTATCTGTGTTTAATAAGAACAAGAAGGGAAACACGCGTGGTACATATAATGAATTTTGATAGGGAGCAAAATAAATCGATACAGACATTTGGGTTCCTAAAGCTGCTAAGCCGTTTGGTTTGTTTTCAGCAATTGGATTTCAATACAAATTACCAAGTGCATATTTCAAAAGCCATTTCCTGCAAGAACCCCCCGGGAAGCCATGTCTCTGCCATGGGTCTCCTTGTTCCATAGCAGGATGTATCACATTTGCCAACTCCTCCCTGCTGGAAATTCTTCTCTTCTGCTGCTATGAACAGCCAGCATCATCTATGGCACAGGCTAGCTCAGGGAAGTGTTTTTCTCACTGCTGTTTGGTCGTTAGTGGCAATACACAGAATAATCTAGGATCCTATGTCCAAGCATATATTTGCCATTGTAGGATTACCACACCCAGGGAGCTTTTCAATTGAATGTATTTGCCACGTTGCTCTCTTTTGTTTTTCTTTACGAGTCGTCTCCCAGCCCACAACAGCTACTAGTTTCATGCCTAGCTCCCCTTCAGAGTGGAATATCATTCCATCCTGGAAACTCACAGTTATTTATAGAAAGAATCATCACACTTCTATCTGCTCATTTCCTTCTATAACTTCCAGAAATATAGAAAATTTAGTACAGTAAGTGATGGATTTAAAAGGAAGTCCTGCTGGGGCGCCTGGGTGGCGCAGTCGGTTAAGCGTCCGACTTCAGCCAGGTCACGATCTCGCGGTCTGTGAGTTCGAGCCCCGCGTCGGGCTCTGGGCTGATGGCTCGGAGCCTGGAGCCTGTTTCCGATTCTGTGTCTCCCTCTCTCTCTGCCCCTCCCCCGTTCATGCTCTGTCTCTCTCTGTCCCAAAAATAAATTAAAAATGTAAAAAAAAAAAAAAAAAAAAAAAAAAAAAGGAAGTCCTGCTGACACAAAAATAATTATAAGGAGATGAGAGTGAATTATCTGGGGCGGGGGGAGCCAACTTTAGGAAGATAGGTCTTGCGTTTTGGATCGCCTTTGCATTGGAATCGGAGACCCGCGTTTTAACTCCCGAGCTGGACTCAAAGAAATCAGCTTGCACTCTGGGGTCCCCGCAATAACTAAAGAAGTTCATTATTGCTGACATGTGGGCAGGTTTGCCATGTGTTGCCATAAACATGGCTGTTGTTTTTTTTTTTTCTCCTGCACTATTTCAGCAAATAGTCGTTTGCTCAGATTTGGCACAGCTGCTGAAACGCTGCTGTATCAATTCTCACCATGAAAATTCACAAAGCATTTTTTTTTCTATATGTAACTAAGCAGTTACACAGAGATGTGTATTGGAAACTGGATAAAACCATCAGGATTAAGAAGAGAAGTAGTCTGTCCTCAGGAAAAGAGGGTTTGTGAGAGAACCAAAATGCAGGCATTTTATTAAAATGACATCAAGGTAGATTACCTTGCTTTGAACCTGTGGGCTTTTTGTAGGTTTCAGTATGTGCATTATAAGGGAAGTGGGACTCAGTGCCTAAACAACCTTTCCGTTCTCTGCACAATCATCTTGGTCGCTTAGATGGGGTTGCAGTGTAGAATGTGTGAGCACTCACTTGGTTATTTGATCTCAAATGCGTATCTTGATTTCAGCTGCTCATTTGAATATAAACATACTGGAGAAGGCCAGTTTCTACCGCAGTGTTCTTGCTGTGGAATGAACTGGTCTTTATTTGTCTTAGAGGTTATTAGAATGGGGTTAAAGCAAAAGCCTGTAGGTAAACAGTCATCTCCAAAGTTTAAGAACCATCACAGGAAGACTGGTGTATACCTACTCCTCGAATTTGCAAATCAGATCATTTCATCCCGATTCCTTTTCTTTTGGAAGACCAACTAGGGCTGGAGAGGGCAGGTGACTTGTCCAAGGTCAAGTAACATACGAAGACCAGTCTGGTCTACAGCCTGATTCTCCTGACTCACAGGATCACGCTATTTCCATTATGCTGTTCTATTTGGAAGTTCCAAAGAGGAGAATGAGGATCTGTGGGTGAGGTTCAGGGAGACGTTCCAACGTAGCATAAGGATATTTTCCATAAGGTTTTACAGCAGCCCATAACTGGAATGAGCTAGATTTCAAAATACAGAGTTCTTTATCCGTACAAGCGTCCAAAGTGAGAATGGTTTTGACAAGGAGGATGGATGTTATTCAAGAAAATGTATTTGAACGCAAGCTTGGACTAGATGATCTTGGAGGAAGATACTTCTTCTCCGGTTTATATACTAAAAGTCATTTGTCAAGCGAGTCAAAACCATCAAGTATGTATTTTGTCCCCAACATTCACATCCTTGACCCATCGTAGCTTAATTACAAATAGATGATATCTGCTGGATATTAGAATAACAAATCAATAACCCCAATTACTGGTTAGGGATGAAGCATCATTTTAGAAGAGACATATGTGTCCCCCTCATTTTTAGTGTTTTCATTTTGTGTCAGCATTCCAAAAAGCATAGTCCCTGCTATTTGATTTTTTTCCCAAAGGGAAAAGCAGCCTCCTTTGTACATCGCCCTGAAGACGGGGCACTGTAGTAACAACCTCACAGCAGCAATGATAAGATGTGCTTGTATTTATTATTTCAGTCCTCCATTTCAATTTTGAGCTTATTTCTTGAGCCTGCCAAGTGCAACACAAGGGTTACTTTTTTGTGACATCATCTTCTCTGATTAGGGTTGGGTCTATTTTTTTACTCTTCACCCTCAATTAGATAGAATTGAAAAGTATTTGAAAGCATTTTAATTCAGGTTACAGCTCAACAGACTATATAAAGAAGAGCAACTACAAATTACCTGA
This sequence comes from Neofelis nebulosa, assembly GCF_028018385.1. Classification (NCBI taxonomy): domain Eukaryota; kingdom Metazoa; phylum Chordata; class Mammalia; order Carnivora; family Felidae; genus Neofelis; species Neofelis nebulosa. The sequence continues at coordinate 118,243,353 of NC_080800.1, read as the reverse complement.
ATTACAAAAGAAAATACTCTCAGGAATACTCATTTCAATTTCATTCCATAGAGACAAAGTTTTCTTTAAAAAGAAGAAGAAGAAGAAAAAAAAGAAGAAGAAAGAGAGGCACCTGGGGGCTGTTGGTTAAGTGTCTGGCTCTTGATTTCGGCTCAGGTCATGATCTCATGGTTTGTGAGTTCGAGCCCCGCATCGGGCTCCACGCTGACCGTGCAGAGCCTGCTTGGGATTCTCTCTCTCTCTTTCTCTGCCCCTCCCCTGATTGCTTGCTCTCTCTCAAAAATAAAGAAGTAAACATTTAAGAAAGAAAGTAAGAAGAAAGAAAGAAAGCTCCAAACCTCAAGGGTTTTGGTTGTTTATTGGGTGCTGTTAGTTTTTAGAGATTTCAAATACATCCAAGATCACTCTGAAATGCAACTCAGATTTGGTACCATAAGCCAGGGCCCCCTTAAAAGTGGCACGGTGCATTTGCTGATCCCTTTAATCACAAAGAGTATTCTTTCAGGTACTGCTTAGCAATCCGTTCAAAATTAGCAGTTTTACACTTTGGAATCCTACTTCACTTCTAAAAATTTTTTTTAATGTTTATTTTATTTTTGACAGAGAGAGTCGGAGCATGAGCAGGGGAGGGGCAGAGAGAGAGGGAGACACAGAATCCGAAGGAGGTTCCAGGCTCTGCACAGAGCCCGACGTGGGGCTCGAACTCACGAGACCACGACCTGATCCCAAGTCGGATGCTCAACCGACTGAGCCACCCAGGGGCCCCAAGAATCCTACTTCACTTCTAAATGGCCACATTGTTAAATGTATAAACCACCTCTGCCTGATTAATGTTTAAGTAGAGAAGAATAGAAGAGAATAAAAATACTTAGTTTGATTTGTTGCTGGCACGTTACGATGGCTATGAGAGCAAAGCCCGTTGACCTTCTCTGGCCTCCCCCTCTCTCTTCCCCCCATGCCCATCGATGCCCCCACTTTACCCTGTGCAGCTCCATGGCTCCTTATCCAAACATCCTCTTTCGTGCCGGTGGCCAAGTCCTCCAAGAGGAACCGCCCCACCCCTAGTAAAATTCTGATGCTGTTTAATGCTTTTCTTTCCAGCTGATTCACATTCACATACCAAATCCACATTGCAGCTAATTCACATGTATATTAGTATGTTAATACTCTTGTAAGAGAAGATACTGAGGAGCAGAGGAGGAGACCATGTTACTGGAACAAACGGTGGCATTTCAGGCCTGTAACTAACAATGGACTGAGACCTCCCTTTGTATCAGTCAGACGCGTAGCTCAGATCCATTGGAACTGGCAGACTGGTTTAAACCTACTCTCCTAAAGACCCATGGATGTCCCGCAAGCGGCTTTCATTCATTCAAGCTTATTCATACCGAAGTGGGGAGGAGAGGGAATCAGTTAAGGCCGTCCTGTGGAAAGGATATTAAAAGTAAAGACCTAAAGAGCGAGTTCAAATGAGTCACTGAAGATTGGGGTTGGGGCAGAGCATTTACAATGGAGGAAGCGGGCTAACCCGGTGGCTTAGTCGTTTAATTGCTGACTTTGTGGCTCAGGTCATGATTTCACAGCTTGTGGGTTTGAGCCCCACATCGGGCTCACTGCTGTCGGCCTGTGAGTGCAGACCCAGCCGTTAGATCCTCTGTCCCCCCCCCTCTCTGCCTCTCCCCTGCTTACGCTCTCCCAAAGACAAATATTTAAAACTGAGCGAGCAACGCAGGCTCAGACCCTAAATGTGGGAATTAGCTCATATGGTGCCGGTGAGGTAGGCAGAGACCAGACCAGGGCTGGGCAGACTCATCGCGCAGAGGGCCGGAGAGCGGATACGTGAGGCTTCGAGGGCCACACGTGGTCTTTGCTCTAGCTGGTCCACCCTGCCGCTGTTGCGTGGAGGCGGCTGTAGCCAATAAGGATTCTAACAGGGGATTTGGAAAGCTGAGTGGAGGTTCATAAAGCATCGAGGTCAGTGGGGTGTGGGCTGTATTCTGAATGTAGACTCTGCGGGCCTCACCAATACGCTGGATATGTGAGTCAAGGGTGACAGGGGAGGCAAGGGGGATTCCCAGAGTCCTCTGCCACGAGCACCTGGGGCGAGGAAGATGCCATTCACTGCGATGCGGAACTCTGGGGGACTCCGAAATGGCTGCACCCTGCCGGTCGCCAGGTAGGTGGGTCCCTCGGGCCCACAGGGGCTCTGAGGAGAAGCTTAAGCCAGAGACAGCCTTGAGCATTGCTGTCATTGGCACCGAAGGTCACAGAAGGGGGTCAGAGAATGAAAGAACAAGCCCTCCCCCGACCAAAAATAGTAATCATAAAGGAAAGCAAAAACAAGGCCCAGCAATGATTGTAGCTGTGTCAAGCTCCAGCTTTCGGTATGACCCGTGCATCAACTGGGTCCAAATCGCCTGAGGTTCTTGTAAAAATTCAGACTCTCAGACCCCTTCTGAACCCGAATATCTGTGGGCAGGGCCCGCGAACGTGCATTTTCTGCTTTCCGGGCTATTCTTGTTTATATTAAATGGTGAGACCCTCTCCTGTTGTGGCAACTTGGAAGAGAAAGCACCTGCAAGACAAAAAGAAATTGGAACCAGGCAGCTAGAGGGAAAACCAGGAGGCTGTGGGGCCCCGGGAGCGCAGAGAAGAGTGTTTCAAGAAGGATGGGGTGACCGGCCGCGTCCGGTGTTGCCGAGAGACATCAGTGCTATCTCACCAGGCTTTGCTGGTACCAGTCCCACTTGGATCGCATCCGAGGCAGATGTCGGAACAGCTGTGGGACTCCATGCCCCGACAGAACACAGAATCCACAGATGGAGATAGTCTGAGAAATGAGACGAGAACGAGGGCCAGGACGCTGGGCAAAGTGGTGGCAAAAGGTCAGTGCAAGGAAGACTTCGGGGTTCCGGGGGGGGGGGGGGAAGGTATGTGAAGAGCAAGGCCAGCAGCAAGGTCATATCCGGGGCAGGAGGGGTGGGCTGTCACAGAAGGTCACCAAACGCCGGCCATTTTTGAGAGGCCTTATGCCCAGTGGTGCTGCCCCCCCAGGGATGAGGACCCAGTGTGGGGATCTTGGCGCTTCAGCTGTTTGCTGTGGGCTTTGAATTGGAGCGGATTCCGCCAGGAAAACTCTACTCCCGCCAGGGCAACATTGCCTCGGTCGAGTGTATTCTTTAAATTCAAGTAGGAGCGCCTGGGTGGCTCAGTGGGTTAAGCGTCTGACTTCGGCTCAGGTGGTGATCTTGACGTCCAGGAGTTCGAGCCCCGTGTCGGGCTCTGTGCTGACGTGACAGCTCGGAGCCTGGAGCCTGCTTCGGACCCCGCCACGCTTGCCAGTAAGTTCTCCAATAGGTGGACGCGAGGGTGAATAAACACTGCATGCCAGGTGCTGAGGTACACGCTTGGAAAGTGAACGGACAACGAGACCTCGTCCTTCCTTCAAAGATCTTGCCGCTCAGATGGTTCATGGCAGCAACGTTTCCCTTAATGCAGAAGTTTGGCACTGTTGGGGCGAAAGTCTCACCTCGTGGTTATGCCGCAGAGTGAGACTAAACCATGCACTGGCGTGCATTCCTGGCTGTTGATCTCCCAATCTGAATTAGAAAGGACGGAAGTCAAGGTGTTTTCTCAATTAGGTGCAAGAGTTCGCATTTCCTTGTAGCTCAGCAGAGCCCTTGAGGGAGTTTGGGGTTATTGTTTTTGAAACCTTGAAAGCTGGGCAGGCCTTGGCGTCGCTTCTGTTGGCGATCGCACCCTCCCAAAGCTCAGATGCAGCTTTTGTGGCTGAGACCCGTGCTGTTCTCATTCTTTCCAGGCGTCTCAAGGATGAAAGAAATGGGTACTGCAGGTTTGTAAGAACAGCTGTCAACCATTCCATTCCAGGCGAAGTCTCTGCACCCTCCTAGCAATTTCTACATGAGGTCTTTATGGATTCCAGTTCGCCCCAGCCGCAGGTTTCAGGCGCCAGGGACGGTGTCATTTCATTTCTTTCTTTGCCTCCCTTGCCCAGTTTTCTTCTTTCTCTATAAGGAACAGTCCGTTTCCGTGTCGCTTTGTGTGCGTGTCTGCTCTGCCATCTGAGGAAGGAGGCTCTTGGCGAACTGTCACCTTTCCGTGAACAGAGCTCATGCTTGGAGCGTGGCTCTGTTGCTCATCTTGGAAATAAAGCGACAGGCTGGGTGGTCCAGTCGGTTGCACTTGGGTCTCAGTGATTACAACCCTGTGGATGAAATAGCGACAGAGTGAAGAGAAGGAGCGTACTCTCTCTGACTTAAAACTGGGTTTCTATTTCAGCCTCCACTGGTATCAAAATAAAAACGGCCAAAAAAAAAAAAAAGCCACTCTTACTAAGGAAAATTCACTGTCTACCCCATCCTTCTTGCCATGGTGCTTCTACTCATAGAGGTAGAGTTGATTGTGCCCCACGGGAAGTGGACTTCGGGAGGAGGAGTCTCTACAGACGATTCTCCACTCAATGAGGATGCAGCAAAGAAAGGCAGGAAGCCCAGTCTGTCTTTCTTTCTTTCTTTCTTTCTTTTTCTTTTTTCTCTTTCTTTCTTTCTTTCTTTTTTTCTTTCTCTTTTGGAATAGAGGGAGAAGAAGTAATTGCTACACTCTTTGCCATGTGAATTTCAAAAGAATCGCTTCAATGTTCAAAGCATTCCCGCATTTGTCACGTTATGGTCAGCCGCGGTTATCCTTCCTTCTTGCTTTCTTGTGTGGCAGGACTCAAAATTATTTTATAGTCATGATGATCTCCTACATAGCAGCCCAGGATGAGGCTGAAAACTTTTGGGAGCAGGTAGAAAGAAGAAACCTAATAGCATTTGCCAGCATGAAACATCATTACCCACTTACACAGCAAAAATTGAGACATTTCACAGGGCGCTGAATTTAGTTTTTCCTCACAGGGGAAAGGTCAGAAAAGAGGAGCAAAATTAATTTGGAAAGAGACTGACTATAAATGACTTGAATTAAACAGAGTCAAAGGACTCATCATCCTAGAAAAGTTGAATAAAAATTTTAAAAGAGGACCTTTCCTGTGTTATGTTTTCATTAAAAAAATGGAACTGGATTTTTTTTTTTTCTACTCTCACCTTCCCCACGTCTGCCCTCACCTTCCATATGAATACACCAAAAACACACTTCAGACTTCGCTTCACGACCCTATATGTTCAGACACTGTTGCTTGTTTGTTTCAGTTTCCTGATAGGTTTCATTATGGAACACATGCAGTCTGTCTCCACCCGGAGCTGCAGTCATCCGCCCAACAGAGACAGCCCCTCATGAGGCCTAGAAGACAGGAATATAACACTTGAAAGGTCAAGTGTGGCTAACGCTTTTCTCCATCTGGTGACCTAGGTGTCCACTGTTGTGATTAAGTACATTACGCTGTCCAACTCAAGGGCATCCCAGCACATCGAAGAGGCTAACACCTTCTTGGCAAATCCCCACGTCTGAGCGAAGTAAGCCACTTTGTTGGCACTGGTAGGTCAAGGTGGGAAAAAGTGTCAGCAGCTCTAGAAAAGTCTAGTCTATTGGGATGCTGTGCAAAGGCCACATAGCTCTGGCACCAAGGATTCTAAAAATTCAGTGACACTGCTCTGTCAGACTGTAGGTCTGTCTGTATGCCACTGCCATACTGTTTCCATCGTTGTAGCTTTGTAATATGTTTCGAAGTAAGGAAGCGTCATGCTTCCAGCTTTGTTCTCCTTTCTCAAGATTGTTTTGGCATTTGGGGTCCTTTGTGGTGCTGTATAAAATTTGAAAATTGCTTTTTCTATTTCTGTAAAAAATGCCCTTGGGATTTTGATAGAGATTGCATTAAATTCATTGATTGGTTTGGGTCGTACGGACATCTTAACGGTGTCAGTTCTTTCAATCCGTGAACACGAGGTATCTTTCCATTTGTGTCTTTTTAAGCTTTCTTTTCATCAATGTTTTTGTAGTGTTCAGTATATAAGTCTCTTTATCTCCTTAGCTAAGTTTACTCCTAAGTGTTTTATCCTTTGGAATAAAATTGGAAATGGGATTGTTCTCCTAATTTCCTCTTCAAATAATTCGTTGTCAGGGTATAGAAATGCGGATTTCTGTATGTGGATTTTGTATCCTGCAACTTTACTGGATTTGTTAATTAGTTCTAACAGTGTTTGGGTAGAGTCTTTAGGGCTTCCTGCACACGCTTCTCCTCCTTCCTTTCCTATTTGGATGCCTTTTATTTCTTTTTATTGCCTAATCGTTCTGGCGAGGACTTCCAGTACTCTGTTGAATGGAAGTGGCTGTCATAAGAGCGGCATATTTTCGTTTTTCCTGATCTTAGCGGAGAAACTTTCAGCTTTTCACTATTGAACGTGGTATTAGCTGTGGACCTGTCGTATATGGTTTTATCATGTTGAAGTGATTTCCTTGTCTCTTTTTTTAAATGTTTGTTTATTTTTGAGAGAGAGAGAGAGAGAGAGAGAGAGAGAGAGAGAGAGAATGAGTGGGGGAGGGGTAGAGAGAGAGAGAGGAAGACAGAGGATCTGAAGCAGGCTCTGTGCTAAGAGCACGGAGCCCGATGCCGGGCTCCACCTCACAAACCCTGAGATCATGACCTGAGCTGAAGTCCGATGCTCAACCGACTGAGCCACCCAGGAGCCCCGAAGTGATTTCCTTCTATTCCTAGTTTATTGAGAATTTTTATCATGGAAGTTTGTTAAATGTAATCAAATGCTTTTTCTACATTTATTGAGATGATCATGTGATTTTTACCCTTCGTTCTCTTAATGTGGTTTACCACATTAATTGATTTTCATATGCTGAACGATGTTTGTGTCTCTGGAATTCATCCCAGACGTATATGATGGGTGTGTAGGAACCATCCTTCTAACGTGCTGTTGAATTCAGTTTGCTAGTATTACAAAGGAATTCTAAACAAAGTTTTTAATTCAAAACATAGACAATATTTAAAAGGTAAAAAGATTAACAATGAAACTGAAGTCTCTTTCTTATCTGTGACCCACAGAGTCTCTGAGGGTCAGGGATAAGAGGGATCAGAAAGCTGAAAGAAACAGATGAGGATTGTGCTTCCTACTCATCTATTAATTACCTCCTTGAACTCAGTGGGTCCCTTCCCTTCTTTGTTCCCAGTCTCCCAATCTATCCAATGAGGATACTAGTTTCTTTTATTTTTACCCTCAAAGGCTAATTGCTTTTGTAGTTATCAATGAAACGGCATTCAGGCAAAAGATAAAGACAAAACAGACAAACAAACAAGAGCAAAGAGATGATTTTGACCCAGAGCAAGTCTTCCCCCATCTGGAGCCTCAGCACCCCCGCCCCACAGTCAATGGCTGCTAAGACTTTCTTGGATATCTTTCCAGGACCTTTTTCAGTCATTTCCAGGCATGTGTACATATTTTCTGTTATGTTTTCCTCCAGTGGACGAATACACAGGCCTCTTTGCAGGAAGAGGCAGAAAAGCATAGCACTTCATATAGTGCAGTCTTGAAAGCCAGACCACCTGGGTTTACATCAGGATTCTGTCACGTACCAGCTGCTTGAACATGGCCCTGCCACTTAACCTTCTGTGTATCTCCACTTCTTTATCTGTCATATCGGGATGACAACAGAGCTTACCTCGCACGGGTTGATGTAAAGACTAAACGAATTAATAAGGAGCCAGTTCCAGTAGCTCGGTAAGTAATCATTAAATGCGAGTCAGGGGGCGCCTGGGCGGCGCAGTCGGTGAAGCGTCCGACTTCAGCCAGGTCACGATCTCGCGGTCCGTGAGTTCGAGCCCCGCGTCGGCTCTGGGCTGATGGCTCGGAGCCTGTTTCTGATTCTGTGTCTCCCTCTCTCTCTGCCCGTCCCCCGTTCATGCTCTGTCTCTCTCTGTCCCAAAAATAAATAAAAAACGTTGAAAAAAAAAATTAAAAAAAAAAAATAAATGCGAGTCAGTCTACCTCTTTATTGCTTTGCATCTAACGTATACAGAGCAGCTTGCCCACGAGCAGTCTCCCTATCCGCCGCCATTCTTTTTAGTGTCCTTACATATACATTTTTGCCCTTATATTAGTTGAACCAAAATTTATATAACCAGTCACCTACCGATGAACCTTGAAGTAGTTTCCAGGTTTTTGCTGTTAAAAACGTTACCGCAGGGGATTTCCTTGCAAATACTGCGTTTGCACACCCAGGCAAATGTATTGTTGGGATAATGTTTGACAGGAGGAATGGCTGGGTTTAAGTGGATATGCACTTAAAATGTTGATCTGTAATGCCTGACTTCCAACAAGTTATACCAATTTATTCTCCCATCAACATTGTATGAGAGTGTTAGTTTCCCAACAGCCACAAAAACCTTTGTGAACTATTAATTTTGTTTTATATATTTGCCATTCCAATATGTGAAAAACAGTATCGCATTACTATTTTAATTTGCATATCTTTAATTATGATTAAAGCTAAGCATCTTTTCTTATGTTTATAAGCTATTTATACTTCCTTTTATATTAACTGCTTGTTTATGTTCTTGACAATTGAGCGGTTTTTAAAGCTATCGTTTTTTTTTAAATTATCTTAAATCAATCCCATTGTATGGAAGTTTCTAGAACTTTGACGCCAAATTAAAGAAAAAAAAAAAAAAAACCCAAACACCTTCTGCACTACCACCCATTTTACAGAGGAGGTAACCAAGTCTCAAAAAATTTAAATTCCTAACATTATATTAGAGCTAGGTAATGACAGAGCTGGAATGTTAACACCTCCTTGTTTTTCTTTTTCTTTTTCTTTTTCTTTTTCTTTTTCTTTTTCTTTTTCTTTTTCTAATGGGAACAGCTGCACTGCTTTTTAAACAATACCACTTTCCATCTTTGCTTTGCTAATACCACACTCTGCTTCCCTGTAAGGCAGCCATATGCGTCAGTGTGTGGAATGTCCTATGGACTTGGCTTTCCTATAAACGTGTAGTGTCGATGAGTAAGTAATCCCACCACAGTCACCACGAAATATTTCCAAGAAAAGTCTTCTCACAAACCACACTGGTTCCTATAATAGCATTTTCAACACCTCCCCATATTCCCACAAAATTTATTTTGTTTCAGTGTTTCTTTATCAGGTCTTCTGGGGAGATTAATATGCTCACGTTGTATATCATTTCGTGGTATTCTGAAAATAACATATTAGGGACTAATAGGGTCAATGGAATTGTTTTTATGAAAACAAAATTTATCAGGATGATAATTTCAGACTGATATGAACCTGTACAGGTCACACAAATCTGGAGGGAAAGCACTGAGGAAAGGAGAAGGTTTGTATGTGGGCAGGGTGCGTCGGGGCGAGAACAAGACAGCATTTCCTTCCCTCAGTATTGAAATAAGCACTCCCTTTCCATTCTCATCTGTAAATAAAATGAATACTGCTATTTTTGGAGTACTTACTGTGTTCCCGGCACTGTGCTCAGCTTTTCACGTGCATTATCTCATTTAATTCTCACAACACTTGGTGAGATGAGTAGCATTTTGTATATGAGAAAAATTATGTTCAGGAAGACTAAATAGTATCCAAGGCCAAATAATTACTAGTTGGTAGAACCAAGATTCAAGCCCAGGACTTCTGACAGTAAATTTCACATGCGTTTCACTGTGTTACGTTGCCTCTAGATACAAAGCATGTGGCCTGGAGTTAGGTTATCAGAGAGATAGAAGACAAGATGCCGATCCATGTGTGAACAATTAGAGATGTCAGAAATAGAATTATTAGCCTCCAATTTTAGTGAGTTCTGCCAGAACGTTGGATAGGACATTCATGCATCAGATAAACAATGCCCTAGATCACTGTTTTCAAAATTGTTCCATGGAACACTGATTCTTTAGGCTGAGGGGTGATTTTTGTAAATAGGTTCTGTGCTCAAATAGTTTTGGGGAAATATTGATTTTATTAAAGTTAAACAGGTTTATCTGCTGCAGCACTTCTCAGAGTATTTATTGTGCTAATGTGCATTTTAATACTCCAAGACACGTGATGGAGTGTTCTGTGTTTCCCAGTCTAATTTAACTTGCAGTTCTCTTTTTAACAGTCTCATGTGCCATAGAACACACTCTGGGAAATCTCGACTAATTGAATCTCAAGTCTCTTCTTAACTCTGAGTATATATCACTCCATGATTCTGTTACAGGCTGTGAAGATCCAAGAGAAGGCTGCTAGGTATATGCATCCTTATCCTATGTTCTTGGCTTAATTAATATTGTTTAAGTGTCCTACTGTGTAAGTTCTTCACTGAGCTCGAGGTGATATTTTCTGTAAAACTTTTTGGAAACGTTATTGGTAGTTCAAATATTACCTAGAAGGTTGAACTGGATCACAGGGTTCCAAATCTAACTGCACATCAGACACAACTAAGGTATTTGTTATAAATGTACATTTCTGGGCCTAATTCCCAGAAATTCTAATTCTATATTTTTGAGGAAGGCTCTAGATACCATTTTGAACAAGTGCTCCATTTGTTCTGAAGTATACGTTTGCTCCATGGTGAACATTTGGAAGGAGCCTAAACTATAAAGAACTGCTATAGAGAAGTCATCAAACTTGTCCATGCACCAGTTTGAAGAGTCCTTGGAAACCAGAGAAGTGGGGCTTGTGAATGTCTTTTTGTGAAAAACTCTACAAATGAATCTAATGTTGCTGGGTCCCAGATACACACTTAGGGACCACTGGTTTAAATGACTTCTCACCAGCAATGAGATCCTTTGATTTTATGAGTGCGACATGACTTCAAAACATGTCCTTACTATATGAAGAGAAGCATGGTGTCCAGGAATGAGGCCTGTTATATCAACTTGGTACTATGCCAGTGAGACTAGAACTGGGTAGGACACTGTGCTCAGATATGACCATCACTCTAAGAGGAAGCAGAGACAAACTGGAACAAGGTCAGAGGGGAGGGACTGCCGATCGGGATTGGATATATAACATAAGTAAGACATAAACCATTCTCAATGACCATGAAGACCCAAGAGAGGGCTGCTATGTATATATATCTTTACTATATGTTCGTGGTCTAAGCGGTACACGTTCTGTTGTATAACTTCCTATTTGTCAGTGGGACTTGGGAGTTATTTGCTACTGTAGTGTAACTTAGCCCATCCTGGCTGATACACCTATAAGCAGAAGAGTCAGACTTCAATCTATTCTCCTTCCAAAATCTGTGTTCTTTTTTCTAATACAAGGCCTCCTAAATGGCCAGTAGAAGTTCTATAACAATGAAAAAGAGTATCTCATTGGCTCATTCATGCAAATATTTGATCAACTTGTGGGACCTCTTGTATGTGGGATTGGTAAGTCAGATAGATGAATGGTCTTTTCCAACTCTGGTATTCTACGATTGCCTGATTCTGTGACAGGCTATAAGAACCCAAGTGCAAAACGTGTGTGTGTGTGTGTGTGTGTGTGTGTGTGTGTGTTCTTCCTTTTCTTCCTTTCTAAGCCTAAAACATATCTGTTTTCTAAGGACATTGGCTTGGTCTTTTTAAGAAAACAGAGGTCTGCTTCTTTCCCAAACAGCTCTAAAATTTGGCAACATGTCACAATGACCTGACTATTGGCTTTTATGCCTAATGACTTCCCTGAGGAAAGAAAAGCATTTGCATTTTAGCTTATTCTTTTCTGGCACACGATACATTTTTACATTTATTTATAATTTGGGGATGTTGCACCTTCCTGTAGATTCTCCAGGGTCAGTGCTCTCCCACAATACCATTTCTCCATTTGATGTCATAATAGGAATGTGGCATAATTTCTGGCTTGAGACCGCCTCATCACTATAATCACTTTTGTGTCATCACTGAAGGAGGTATCATTTTAGGTGTCACCTTAGTGGAGGTAAAATGTGATGAAAACCAATAAACATATTTATCAGATTCTTATCCTCCCATGTTTTAAATATTCTTATTTCTTATCTTGGTTACTATTCACGTAACTCATTCAACTGCAGAGACACCTCTGGAAGAAGCGAGTGGCCTGTATGCACTTAGGTTTACATAAACAGAAACCAAAAAATTATATCATAAATTATTGTCAGCACCCTTGAAGACGGTTGTCAGTATGTAGGGCATGGATGCCTGCAAATAAAGACTTCCCCCTAGAACTTTAGGACCCAAATATCTGAAAATACCACTCTCTAAAACTGAACAAATATCGATCGGACATCTTCAAAATAACTTGCCATAGCGAACGGCATGCAGATTTGGTGTTGTTGAGAAAGGTCCACGTCCTGCATCTCGGCCATGAAGATCAGTGTCTTTTAATTGAACACAGAAACCAGATTGTCTTTCAATCTAATTAAGGCCAGCAGAGTATACATGTGCTCAGGAATGTAGTTATGCAGTTTGACTAAGTATGTTCTATGCACTTGCTGGTAAGACGCCCTGAGAAAAACAAATTACATCGTTAAGTTGCTAAATACCCACCTCCCAAGAGCTTCAAAAGGTACGTTATCATATCAAAGGGATTGAAGAGACCTATAGAAAAAAAAAATACCTCTTTAGTTTTTCTTAACCCCGCATTCCCCCAAGTATTTGCTAATGGAACTTTTTTTTTTTTTTTTTTTAACAATGCCTATTGAAACAGACCATGGAACTCATTTTGGCAATTACTGAGTTAAGGAAAATGTAAGCTCTAAATATATCAAGTATTTTATAAGTGTGAAAAGAGTGACAGGCTTTACATGGAAATTCTTTGTTTCGACACCTTACTGATTCTTTGCTCTGAGCCTCAATCTCCTCTTCTATAAAATGGAGATTAAAATGTTGAGGGAAGTAAGGTATGCCACAAAGGTTCTCTTCTCCTTACCAGGTCAGCCCCTAATACATTAGTCTGCCAAAGTTGAATTATACTGTTAAAATTCTTCAGCACTAATTTACCTTCGGGCCAGCTCCACATTTACCAAACACTTCTCTGGAAGACTTTCCAAGAACCATTCTTATGTAGGACACGGGTTAGGATTACTTCCTCTTCAAGATTTCTACCTCAGTACTAGTTCCCAAGGTATGTATTCTTTGTAGTTGCATGTTTCCAAAAGAGATTTACTATGCAGAAACTCATAGGAAAAGTACATTCAGAAAGGGTGACTTAAATAAATATCAGGAAGAGTTCAAACCCAAAGAGGGATGGGAGATAATTGTACCAGGAAAAGGGGAAGATACAATTATTGTAATTATGCACTGATTTTAGCTTTGAAGTCCTTAAGATCTGAATTCTACTTACTTTTCAAATTCAGTCACTTCATTCCTGGTTTTAATCACCAATCTCCTACCTTTATAAAAGTCAGAATTATACTGGCCATTCATCCAAATCTTCTTTGATGGTTAGCATCCTTAGTTCCCTAAAGCCCGTGTTTAAGTCTTTAAATCCTCAATCTGTGGTGGCAGTTTTTTAAAAGAACTATTATGCATTTTATGGTACACACACACACACACACACACAATTTTCTCCTTCTGTATATGTCATTGGAGCAGACCTCCTCTTTCCTAGATCAATGTACCTGATTACTGTTATCCTTGGATCTTCTCAACTTTCCTCAACCCACTATAAAATCATATTGTTCCCTCCTGTTGCATTGAAGCAATGGAAATACCTCTGGCAAGGAAAGCAATGGTCTCCGTCTTTTTCAAGCCCAATGGACAGACTTCATCCCACTTGACTTCAAAGCAGCATTTGATATAGTTGACCACTCTGTCCTCTCCTGTCTTGGCTTCTGCATAAATACTTTCTTGGTTTTCCTTCCTGCCTTGTTAACAGCTTCTCGATCTCCTATGCTGTTTCCTTCTTCTCTCCCGTATCTCTAAATCTTTGGATTCCTCAGCATTTTCTTCTAGGTTGATGGTTCCCCATCTCCCTAAGAGTAAAACCCAAAGTCCTAATACTGGCCTACAAGACCCTACATGATTTGCACACCTCACTCTATTTCTGACCAGGTCGCCCATTTCTGTCCTCCCCTTTACATCGATATCTTTGAAATATTAATTACCACTTATTGTGTCCACTTTTTCTCTTCCCATTTTCTCCTGAACTCACTCTAATTATGTTTACATCCAAACCACTCCAATGAACAGCTGTTGTCAAGGTCACAAGTGACTTCCTATTTGCCAAATATAAAGATCAGTGTTCATTCCTCCCCTTACCTGACCTGTCCACAACATTTGGAATGTTAATTGCCCTCTCCTTTGTAAAATCCTGAATCACTTGATTCTAGGACACCACTATTTCTCACTGTTTTCTCCTATCTTACTGATCTCTTTTGCCCTTTGCTTAGATCTATCCCATCCTGCTGCCAACTAAAGATTGGAATATCCCAGGGATTAGCCTTGGATCTATGCTTTTCTCTGTTTGCACTCATTTCCTAGGTAATCCAATCCAATCCAGTCCCATGGCTATAAATACCATCTATAGAGTGAGTGATGACTCCCAGGTTTTTATCTCCTGCCCAGAATTCTTACCTGAACTACAGATTTGTATGCATAACTGCCAACTATATGTCCGCACTAAGAGGCATTTCAAATTTAACACATGCAATACCAAACTACTACATAGTAGTAAATGGCAATGTCATCGTTGTTCAGTTGTTTAAACCAAATGCCTTGGGATCAGCTTTATCTCCTTTCTTACTCTACTAAATCCTGCCAGTTTTACCTTCAAAAAGTAGACTAAAATCAAATCAAATAAAAACCAAACAAAAACAGAATCCAGCCCCTTTTTACCATGACATCTCCATTGCTTTCACTTTTGCGGAAACCATTATGCTCTCTTGCTTAGATGGTTTCAAGAGTCTCAAGTCTCCTAGCCAATCGGCTGGCTTCCATTCTTGCCTCTCTATAAACTGTGCCCTACACAGCAGAGTGATCCTGTTAAAATGTGTCAGACCAAGTCACTTCTCTGCTAAAAATCATCCACTGGAGCTCATACCGTTCAGAGAAAAAGCCAAAGTCCTTACACTAGCTTTTAAACTTCTCCATAACCCCATACTTCGTTTCTCTGACCTCATCTCTTTCTCACTTTCCCCAAGTCACATTTGCCTTCTTGCTACTCTCTGAATATGAACATTGTTAGGCATGCTCCTGCCTTAGGATTCTTTCACTTGCCATTCCTTCTGCCTGGAATGCTCTTTTCCCAGATGGCCGCATTTCCTACACCATTTTGATCCAGTCTCTGTTCAAGGGTCATCTTCTAAGAGAGACTCTGGCAGATAATTTTATTGTAAAAGCATCCAATCACTCTCTAACCCCATTACGCTGATTTATTTTTCTTCATAGTGTTTATCGTCAACGGGAAATTATATATTTATGTGTTGGTCTTTATTATATCTAACTAAAATATAAGTTTATGGGGGTGCCTGGCTGGCCCAGTTGGTAGTGTGTCTGACTCTTGATCTCAGGGTCATGAATTCAAGCCCTATGTTGGGTGTGGAGCCTACTTAAAATTATATATATATATATATATATATATAATTATATATAAATATATATAATTATATAATATGTAATTATAATATATATTATGTATATATACATATATATACATATATACATATATATACATATATATACATATATTATATATATGTGTATATATATAAGCTTATGAAAACAGGTCCACTACAGTTTTGCTCACAAACATATCCCCAGTACCTAAAATTCTACCTGGCATATAAGAGGTGCTCAATGACTATTAGGCCAATGAATGAAATAAGTTTTCTTTTTACCTTATAGTAGAGTTCACAGATTCAAATACCTTCAGTGGCACTTCAAATATAGTAATTCATTTCACTCATTCATTCATTCTAGTATTTGTTGAGTCAGACACTGGGGCTATAATGATGAAAAATAGAGCAATCCATGGTTTCATGGAGTTTGATCAGTTTCCAACTTTCTTTTTCCCAGTTTTCCACCCCTGCCACCACTCCTATTGAAATGCGTTCCTTCTGTGTTTTATATCTTAATAAAATGTTATTGCTCACTGTATAGTCAGCCAAGCTAAAAACTAAGGGGTAGTTTTGACTCCTTTTTTCCTATACCCCCAAACCCAATCACTTATCATGTTTAGTCAATTCTACCTAGTAGTATCTCTACTTTATCATTTCTGTTCCATTTCTACAGTCAAATAAATTTCACTTTCTCCAGCCTGACCACCACTACCTTCTTAGGCCCTCATCATCTTTAACTTAAAAAGAATTTTGGGTGGTGGCGCCTGGGTGGCTAAGTCGGTTAAGTGTCCGACTTCGGCTCGGGGCACGATCTCACGTTTGTGAGTTTGAGCCCCACGTCGGGCTCTGTGTCGAGAGCTCAGAGCCTGGAGCCTGCTTCAGATTCTGTGTCTCCCTCTCTCTCTCTGCTCCTCCCCCACTCATGCTCGTTCTCTCAAAAATAAATAAACATTAAAAACAATTAAAAACAATTAAAAACAAAACAAACAAACAAACAAAAAAACCACACCAATTTTGGGTGCCTGGGTTGCTCAGTCAGTTGAGCATCTGACTCTTGATTTTGACTCAGGTCATGATCCCAAGGTTGTGGGCTCCAGCCCCGTGCTGGGCTCCACGCTGAGTGTTGAGCCCGTTTAAAATACTCTCTCTCCCTCTTTTTCTCTGCCCTTCTGCACACCCCCCCCCCCCCGCCGCTGTCTAAAATTTAAAAAAAAATTTTTTTTAACTAATTCAATGAATTTTCCTGCCTTCTTACCTGCCCCCTTCCCCTGCAATCTATTTTCTACATTGTAGCCAGAGTGCTGTTTCTCAAGTGCAAATATGACTACATTACTCCTCTGCCTAAAATCCTTCGATGGCTCTCCATTGGCCACAGGACAAAATTGAAATACTTTAATATGGTCTTTAAGACCTTAAATGATCAAGTCTCGACTGACCTCTCCATCTTTATGTTCTGTTGCTCTGTACACCCAGCTCACATAGGACTTTCTTCGAGATCTTTCCCAGACCTCCCTCTGCTCCTGTAAATACTCCATTTAGACCACTGGCATAATATGGTCAGACCGCATTAGAATAGAATGTCTAGAAGATAAGCTGTCTCTTCACTGGTGTGTTAGCTCTAGGTACTAGGTGATTTCAAATATATCTCCCCTGCCGAAACTGCTCTTGTCCTTCCCTGAACTCCCACTATGTTTCATCTATCTCTTGCCTTAGGCACCTTTTGTTACAGTTAGTTCTGTACTGCTATCACCACCACTAGGTGATAGGCTCCTGGAGGGCAGGACTCTCGTCTTAGTCAACTCTCCAATCTATGCCACACTGGGCCTGTTGGCTTGCACTCAATTGCGAGGCAGTGTGTGCTGAATGAATGAATATTATATATAGACATTTTTACTTACATTGCATTTCGATCACACCCTTTCCCTTTGATGATATGGCTTCATCATTGAAAAGATGTTATTATAATATTTGTCCACTGGCCTTTCTGCTAAAGAACTGCTTATTACTCCCTACTCTTCTAAATTTGGTAACAAAATGATCAAAAAAGCATTTAGTAAATTTCTCGCAGAACGCCATATTCTTTTATTATGTGAGGGACTTGATTTGTTGTGTTTAAACTAAGGCAATATGTGTTTGATCCCTAATTCACAGTTTTTTTTTTTCTGTTTCTCTTTATCAAAACTCATCTTTTATGACGGACTTCACTGTTGGTTGAACTAGCTCAGGAGTTGGTTGACCTCAGTCGGTTAAGGGAGACAAAAAATGGTACTATTATCAAGTATTTATGTCAAAAATAAATGAAAAATAAGCCAAGGCTTTGAATTGGTATTTTGAGATTTGAAAATATTTATTTATTTGCTTCTCAATGGAATTGTTTTTGGTAAAATCACTACCAAAATAGTCTGATTTCTTAAAGCTGCCAATATGAAGGGATGTGTCGAAGCCACATAGAAACAGTTAAATGCAGTTTCTCCTGGTGAAAGTCCTAGTTCAATGATGTGCATCAATTCTGAATATCTGCCCAACAATTCTCAGACACAAATTATGATTCTATTTTGCTCCTCATTTTTGGCTCTGTTTGTAACTCCACAAGTGTCTTGGGTAAGTCCTATGAGTCATAGATGTTGAGTGAGCTGAATCAGAAATACTGGATATGGCTGATCATTATAGAATGCACACTTTGACCTCTTAAATTATGCCAAGTGACAAGGCTCTTTTTGACACATGAAATGATCTGGTCTTTTCAATATTTAATTTATTACTAATGAGGGACTGCAATTGCTATGAATTAAGTAGACCGCATTCATCATAAGATCTGGCACATTTCTACTTCCATTTAAAAAAGAATATCTGAAAGAAAAAAAAATGGAGAAAATTAGATGCATGAAAATGCATTGTCTAATCAAGAACCATGATCATTACCAGCTGTCAAAGGATATCTTAAAATATCTAATGAACTAAATTAAGCTACAAAGACATGTCATACTTTTTTATAGAGATTTACCTGGATTTGACCCTCTGATCTCACTCCAGTGCAGCGTGAACCAAGGAAACAAGGGAGGAACAGGACATAATGGAAGAAAGAGCACCGATCGGGCAGGCAAGACACTCAGTTTGGCCACTTATTTGCTGCCTGACTGGGCAAGTCCCTCTCTCACCTGCCTATTTTCTATCTAGAAAATGTCTATTTTCTCACCTGTAGAACGAGATGATTGGACTAGATTGAGAGTTTCTGACTGCCTCATAGTCCCTATTTCATATCCATAAAATTTATATCAGCTCAAGTCAGTCCAGTCCAATAATCTTGAGGGACAGCTACAGCAGCATATGATAATCTTGTAAAGTATAATATAATATGGACATAATACAAGGCTTTAGAATCAGACAGACAAAAGGCACCTGGGTGGCTCAGTCGGTTGAGCACCCGACTTCAGCTCAGGTCATGATCTCACACCCCGTGAGTTCGAGCCCCGCGTCGGGCTCTGTGCCTGGAGCCTGCTTCGGATTCTGTGTCTCCCTCTCTCTCTGCCCCTCCTTCGCTCATGCTCTCTCTCTCTCTCTCTCTCTCTCAAAAATAAACATTAAAAAAATGAGAATCAGACAGACAAGAATTTGACTCTCAACTTCGTGTCTATATGACCTTAAATAAACCTATTTGCCTTTCTGAGCTTTAGTTTTCTATCCGTAAAATGGTGCTGATGACACTACATATGATTTCATGATTGTTGTGAAAATCAACTGAGGCGATGGGTATCTTGAATTATGATATTTGTTGTCTCGGACAATGTTTGGGAATATGAAGATGAATCTTACTCTGCTTCCCCTTAAAGTGATTACAGGTTGGGGAAAACAGCAAGTAAACAATGAACTTCGCCGAAATGCAGTCTGTAAACATGCCACAAGGGAAATAAAAACCAAGTGGTTTGGGAAACACAGAGACCGAGAGAGCAATTTCAACTTGGAGAATCAGAAAAGACACTCGTATCCCTTCAATGATCATTTACTGAGCACCTACTTTGTGCTCTGCGCGAGGGTAAAGAGATGGATAAGAACATACACCTGCATTTCACGGGTTCACAAAACCAGCGATGGTTAAACATTTTTTGCTTCATAGACTCCCTTTAAGAAGCCTATCGAAGTGAGGATTCTATCCCCCAAAGTATGGGCACATAGTTTTGCATTTAAGTTCAGAGGGTCAAGAGCCCTTCGGAAGTTCATTCTTATACTCCTCGGGTCTATGGACTCCAGACTGAGAATTCCTCATTCAGTTGGAGGGTTTATAAATGAGGTGGCAAAAAAATCTGTATGTATAAAAGAGGGGGCATTTGAGGCGAGTTCTGAAGAATGGCTAGAATTTCAAGTGGTGTGAAAGAACGGTCTTCTCCTTGGTCTTTGAACCTGTCCTCTCCAACCCCATACTTTACCGATAACTCACTTCTGCACGTATGTTGGCTCAGGACAAAGTACCTAGTTTCTGCTTCGCTGCCTTTCTTGACACTCGTCGCCTGTGTGTTCGCTGATGCCTGGATGTTTGGCTGACCCCTGAATCCAAGGTGCATTTCAAAGCCCTCGGGCTTCTGTGCTAGGCTAGTCTGCTAGGCACTACGTCCCCTTACGTGGTCTCCGCTTTTCTCTGCTGCTAATAATGTCTTTGTTCTCCTATCCTGCTTCCTGTTATGTCTCTCGGATCCACTGTCAGTAAAAGGCCCAATGGAATGAGTGAACATGTGGTGAAGAGGCATTTGTGGGCGGAGCGTCTTCCTCAGATCCAATACTTACTCTAGAAAAGCCAGCCTGGCCTATCACTTCTGCTTTTTCACTGCCCCCCATGCGTGCTGTCCTTTGACTTCACGTCTCATATCCATACGTGACTATATTTCACAGAGTAGAATAACCACAATAACGAGTGACTCCAAAATGTCCAGTGGGTTAACCCAATAAAGGCTGCTTCTTGTGCAGTTTTCAGTCCGGTGCAGGTAGACAAAGAGGAGGCTCAGCTCCAAGCAGTCTTTCAAGTCCAAGGCTGAGCATGTTCCACGCATGGCTCTCAAGATCGCTCTGAGAACTGACATCTAGATGGCAAAAGGAAGAAGGTAGTGGTCGTGGTGAGGAGTCTGGAGCAAAGTAACATATGTCACCTTCCACTGGCCGAAACACAGCTACAGGGCCCCACTAACTGCAGCCAGGAGGCTAGGAAAAGCAGTGATTTTGCCCAGAGCCCCAGAGCTGGTAAATGGCAGAATCTACAGTCAAACCCAGGCCATGTGCCCCAGTACCCGAACTCTTTTCTCTTTATACATGACCTGTAGGTCATCTAAATATATAACCCCTGAGTGTCAGGGGAAGAATCCTTAGGGCAAGTTATACAAAGTGAGATCCGGGGCCAATTTACATCTGAAACATATGAAGGAGCTCATTAAAATGCAGATTCCCGGGTCCCAACCTGCACCTACTCCTGATTCAGCATCCAGAGGGTGAGTCAAGGAATTTGCGGATAATTCTGTACAGGATATAGTTTGAGAACTCTGTGCCTTAGGACTTCATTTGATTTTCACCTATCCGCTTCAAAAGAAAACAAAGGCCCTTAGAGAAAGCTGCCTTTTCACGTGTTTATAATCTGGTCTCTGTTGGAAGACCTCCAAACCTGGCACTGGTGATGAAAGAGTCAGTTGTATTTTAATGTTTAAGGACAAATGGATTTCTTTCTAAAAATAGGCAAGTGGGGGTAGGGGTGGGAAAGGGTCTATAGGACCATTATCATTCAGATGGAGAAGTGCTTAATAAAAGTCTGGCTATCTCTATTGGCAAAGTGACTAAAGGCCTTAAGCAAATTCTATGTTAATCCAAGTAAAAATAATCTTACTTTCTCTTGAATTTAGAGCTTTATGCGCACTTCTGAGATAATGCCTTAAATTGAAGATAATTTTAGAATCAATTTAGGGGATAGGTTCTTTCCCCTGTCAAGTTGCCCAAATATTGAATATAGATTTCATTGCACATCTGGCATAAATACTGCATGGTCTGTGACATCAGGGGCATAAATATTTCATAATTAAGAAACAGATATAGCGACCAGTCATCCAGTTTAATAAGCTTCTGAATTCATACCTTGGCATTCTACCCCCAAAATGTGAGAATGCTGATAAGCCTCTTAATTATATTTTATAATATTTCACTTTAATGTAAAAATTATACATATTTCACTTTCATGTAGAAATCACTATTAATTTAAGGAATGTTAAGTAAGCTACCTAAAAGTCTTATAAAGTGCTATTTAGATAGTCAAAATGTTTGCTTTTCTCCCGTCAAGGTGGTTTTAGACACTAATTGTATAAATTTCAACTTTAGGCTTAAAATATCCTTGTAGTAACTATAATTTAGTGTGAATTATTTATACCCTTTAGAAGAATCATGCAGAGAGAAACGCTGAATCATAAAATGGTAGATATTATTTATGGCAGTGGCAATCATTGCCAAATTCCCTTGAATGGCCCTATCTTCTGCCTTAGTAGATATAGGTGGGTTGTTGGTACAGTTATGGCCACGCTGAGGGTGAGGAGAGCCCATCCTTCGCTCCTTCTGAAGGAAGTAGATGATTGAGTATCCTGATGTTCAGGGAACAGAGGCCAGAGTTTATTTCGTTTGCGGGATGAACGCGAGGACCCCAGTTTTCTGCCTGCCCCTACCTCTCACAGATGAAGCCTTGGTATTTCCACCGGGGCTTTAGGAGGCTGGTGGTTATGAAGGAGGTCGGTGGATGGCCTTCATTATTTCAGAGCCAGCGTTTGAGGCTAGCAGTTCACATCAAGGTCCACTCTTGCAACGTTACACCTGAGTACGTTGATATTTCAGTAAACTCTGTATCTGAGTTCCATTCAGGTCTAGTTTATTTTAATCTTACGTGAAGTTGGAGGGGGCACTATTTGGGAACTCTATTGTAGTGTGATGTAACGGCCAAGGGCAATTGTTTTCGAATTAGATAGGCTTGGGTTCCAATCAAGACTCTGTCATTTATTGGCAGGGTGACCTTGAGTAACTAAATCTGCCTGAGCCTCAGTTTCTCCGTGTAAATATAGATAATGATAGAATCATAGTATCTATCCCATAAGGTTGTCGGTGAGATTTTTAAAAAACCCATCCATCCATCCACCCACCCATCCATCCATCCATCCATATACATGTGTAACATAGTACTTGACACATCATAAACACTTAAAAATGGCCTTTGGAGTCAGGGAAATGGATAAGATTACACAGGTCAAGTGTAATTGAGGAGCACTGAGTCTGAGTCAGAGTCTCAGGGCCATCACTCACTAGCTCTGTGACCTCTGGCAAGAGGCCCTATTGGAGATACCAACTGCAAGGCGTTTCTTGGGTGTGATGACTTGGGTGGGAGCTTTTTCAATGGAGGGGCAGGTATAGGAGAGAGAATAAGTGGATGGGCAGTGAGGAAGGTGCCAACAAGTATAACAGCAACTGCTGTTCCTACCTCCACCACTACCACCACCAACACGAATGCGATGTTACTGTGAGCCAGGCTCGGTTAAGCACTCCTCAGGGACCATCTCATTTACACGATTACTGTCTCCATCTTACAGATGAGAACGGTGAGGCTCTACCGGCTTAAGGAACATGGGCAGGGTTACGGAGGTAGGTGTCATGCTGGAATGCAAGCCCAATTTCTTTTCATACCCCCATGCTGGCATAATGAAATGCCAGAAAGCTCTAAGGCATTTATTTAACAGCTTCTGCAGATGAGGAGATTCTGCGCGCTGAGTTTTCTTAGCACCAGGGCTCTGAAGAGAAAACAGATAACAAAGCAACCTTCTCTAGCCGTATTTCAAGTCTGGGACTTTGAACCCAGGGCAGCACACGTTTGCTGGGGTGACTAAGACTTTTTAGGTTTCCCCTAATGATGCAACCAGAAGGCAGGGCCGCTTTAGTTGTGTGCCCCTGACTGACATTCTTGGAGCAATGTCAAACATTTAGCTGGAATCACAGAAAACACCCAGCAAAAGAAAACTCACAGTGAAGATTTTTGCAAATGCGGCGTAGGTCAGAGCTATGATTTACCCGTGTGTTTTGGCATGTTCTCTTACATCTTGAATAGGGATGGATCTTTCCATTTGAACTTCCTCACGCAGCTCCTGTTGGGTTGGCTTTATGGTCAGTCACCTTCTCTGTTGGGTCCCCAGTCACAGCCCAGCTGGTCAGAGGCCAGTGAGGCTGTAATTACAATGACCGGGAGAAGGTCCTTGGGAAGCCGCAGGAGAGGGCAGAGGAGCTGTTGGGGACTGGGTCTAGTATCCATCCTACTTCGGTAGCACGTTACCAGGCCACACGCTAGACCATATCCTAGACCTCAGCATCACGCAAAAGGCGACTGACTTGAAATCACAAATTCAAACTCTCTTCTCTGCTTGGGAAGCAGAGAAAGCAGAGACCAAAACCAGACCGACCACAGCCGTACCGCTTCTGAGTTGTGTGACCTTGCACGCATGATTTAACCACTGAGTGCCTCAGTCTCCTCTTATATAAAAGATGGGAAGTGGGGCACCTGGGTGGCTCAGTCGGTTAAGCGTCCGACTTCAGCTCAGGTCACCATCTCGCGGTCTGCGAGTTCGAGCCCCGCATCGGGCTCTGGGCTGATGGCTCGGAGCCTGGAGCCTGTTTCCGATTCTGTGTCTCCCTCTCTCTCTGACCCTCCCCTGTTCATGCTCTGTCTCTCCCTGTCTCAAAAATAAATAAACGTTTAAAAAAAAAAGATGGAAAGTGATAGAATATGCCTCTTAGGATTCTTTTGAATTGATTACTTCCAATGATGGCTGGCCCATAGTAAGTGTTAGCTCTTGCTACTATGTTTCTTCTTTCTCCTTCAACACTTGCTTTTTTAAAAAAAATTTTTTTTTTAATGTTTATTTATTTCTGAGGCAGAGAGAGACAGAGCATGAGTGGGGGGAGGGTCAGAGAGAGAGGGAGACACAGAATCAGAAGCAGGCTCCAGGCTCTGAGCTGGCAGCACAGAGCCCGACGCAGGGCTAGAACTCACAAACCGTGAGATCATGACCTGAGCTGAAGTCGGTCGCTCAACCGACTGAGCCACCCAGGCGCCCCAACACTTGCTTTTTATTTTTTTATTTTTATTTATTTATTTATTTAATTATTATTATTTTTTTTTATTTATTTTTGGGACAGAGAGAGACAGAGCATGAACGGGGGAGGGGCAGAGAGAGAGGGAGACACAGAATCGGAAACAGGCTCCAGGCTCCGAGCCATCAGCCCAGAGCCTGACGCGGGGCTCGAACTCACGGACCGCGAGATCGTGACCTGGCTGAAGTCGGACGCTTAACCGACTGCGCCACCCAGGCGCCCCTAACACTTGCTTTTTAAAACCTGTTTGATGTCTCCCAATTCTAGACTCTTCCATTTTCTCCCAAACCATCAGTTTTCTTTGGTTTTCACCCCCTCTTCTATTTTAATCCAGCTGCTACATGTATCTCCTCAATTAGTTATGGGCCAATCCTCCAACTCCTTTGATTCTTCGCTGTCCTGTGTATCTGGAAAAACCATAACTCCGCATCAGTCCAACTGTCTTTAATGCGCTGGCCTCCTGCTCTGACCTCTCCCTACCCCAATCACAGTTGAAGAGGTCCTCTTCCTTCAAGGGGATAAGGCA
The DNA here is from genome assembly GCF_028018385.1 of Neofelis nebulosa. Classification (NCBI taxonomy): domain Eukaryota; kingdom Metazoa; phylum Chordata; class Mammalia; order Carnivora; family Felidae; genus Neofelis; species Neofelis nebulosa. The sequence continues at coordinate 118,218,214 of NC_080800.1, read as the reverse complement.
AATCCCGTTTCTTACTCCTCTTCAGGTCAATGATCCAATCTCCTCTATCTTCAATCTGTTCTGCTGGCTTCCTTGTTCCTTCTTACCAGCATTTAAACATGCTCAGTTTCTCCCACTCTAGAACAGAATGCAAAACAAAAACCAACCAAAAAAACGCGTGCTCCCACCATCCTGTATCTCTACTGAGCTACCAACACAGAACAACAATGCTTCTCGGTTCCAGGTTTCTAGAACTTAGAATAGTTTGCACAATGTTGTCTTCACATGCTCATTGGCATTAGCTCCTCAGTGAACTGTGGCCTGTATTTTGCCTCTCCCTCACCATTGACACTGCCCTAGCAAAGTCATTTGTGTCTTATGGTGGCAGTAATCAAGGGTAGAAAGACACAGAAAAAAGTTTTGTCTCCTCTACAGGGCATAGAATAATACCTGACACAGAATAGATCTCAGTAAATTCTTCTGGGAAGAAGGAAGGAAGATGTACAAAGAATTAGGCTCACGATGACAAAAGAGTTACTGGCAATATTTCTGTCTTGAGCCCAAGCTGGTACAAGTTCACATGGAATTGAGTAAGAGAAACCTTTCTTGGAAAGAATGGAGAGACGTGGGCTGACATTGATTAAGTAGCAACAAATGGTGTCAGTTGACTTTTCAATTTTATTTTCAGTAAATATTCATGAGTATATTGCTAATTCATTTCAGAAACAAAAGTATAGAGTGAGTTGCGGAGTGTTAAAGAGTCAAAGGCCCAAGATGGAGCCACTTTTGCTAAGCCCCACCAAGACTTACTACCTAACTTAATTGCAACATTAGCCTCTCCCGGGAGTGGAAATTCAAACCAATCTATCTGAAATTTCCTGATCAGCACTAATGAGGTAATCTGCAGGTAAGACCCCCACGTCCTTCCCCCTAAGGGAAGGTGACCTTGCCTGAAAACCCTTTCTCTTCTTTTGCCGATAATCTCCTCATCCCAGCCTGTATCTGGCTATAAAATCCTTCCATTTGGTGCAGCTCTATGGAACTCCTTTCCGCTTGCTAGACGGGATACTGCCCGATTCGTGAGTCGTTGAGTAAAACCAATTCGATCGTCAGATGTACTCAGTTGAATTTTGTTTTCTAACACAAGTTTAATGCATTAAGGTACTAGCCCAGGAAAGTCTGTGAGCCACAGCGTGAGAAACACTCCTCGAGAGTTCTAAAACGCACGCCCAGGGGCGCCTGGGTGGCGCAGTCGGTTAAGCGTCCGACTTCAGCCGGGTCACGATCTCGCGGTCCGTGAGTTCGAGCCCCGCGTCAGGCTCTGGGCTGATGGCTCGGAGCCTGGAGCCTGTTTCCGATTCTGTGTCTCCCTCTCTCTCTGCCCCTCCCCCGTTCATGCTCTGTCTCTCCCTGTCCCAAAAATAAATAAAAAAACAAACAAACAAAAAAAAAACGCACGCCCACCCGTTTTCCCCATTGTTCCTATCATTTGGATCCTAGCTCCACCCCAGATTTGTCTGCATCCTTTCGATTTACGGATGTTCACGGCAGCTTTTGATTTTGAGTTGAGGAGGGAGGCATTGTCCTTGAGGTCTGGGATGGAAGGAGTGCAGAGGATCAAAGGCAGTTTCCCATCAATGCAATGGGTACGTTGGCTCTGATCCCCTGGGCGGGCACCGTGCTCAGCCGCCTGGAGCCCTGCTGCCGGTAGCTCGCAGTTGCTTCTTCTCATTGGGAATTGCCTGGGTTACGCCCGCTCCTGGGGGCTGGCCAACTGGCTCATTCAGGGATACAACGGCTGGGCGGCCTTGCTTGAATTGGGACGACTCTGGAGCCCTCATTGAATCCCCTGAGGCCCCGTCTGCAACCACATCGCAGGTGGGCCTCTTCCACTGCTCAGCTCTACGCTCCTAACCTCCTCACAGGCCCATCGTCCGTCAAAGACAAAACGTAGGGCTGCCGCGCAGGCAGTGGAGGTGCGCGGAGGTGGGGGAGGGGCAGCGCGGAGGTGGGGGAGGGGCAGCGCGGAGGTGGGGGAGGGGCAGCGCGGAGGTGGGGGAGGGGCAGCGCGGAGGTGGGGGAGGGGCAGCACCGCGGTGCGCAGGCGCGCAGCCGAGGGCCTGAGAGATTTTGAAAACCAGGCCTAGTCTCTTCCTGTCTCGAGGTGGGCGACGGGAAGGCCTCGGCCGACGCCCGCTCCTTCAGCTCTGGCCCTTGGGGGGACTCCCGTCCGATGCCCAGGAGACTTCGGAGGTTGCAGTCCAGCGCCCGGAGACTGCTTCTGGGCTGACGGCGGAAGGCAGGGGCCTCGCACGCTCTCAGACTCTTCCGGAAATATTTGAAACAGCCCCCGCGGTCAAGGAGATGCCCCCCGGACGTGAAGCGCTCGCGAGCCAACTCCACCTTCGGAGGAGCGCTCGGCCGGGGCACGGCGCCCCGACCCCGAAGGGAAAGTAGGAAAGTTTGAGGCTGCCGCGCACTTCCTGGCCAACGCCGTCCTTTTCTGTAACGGGGCCCGAGCCGACGGCGCGACTGTGAGCGGCCGACTGCGTAGACCCGTCCCGTAGCAGAGCCCGCGGCGGCGTGGGCCTCGCGCTCTCTCCAGTTCAAGCTGAGACGTGGCCTGCTGCAGGTGGGCTTTGGGGCTGGAGCCCCGCAACGAGACCTACAAGTTGAACTTGAAGAGGGCGGAGCTCGGGCTTCCAGAGAGAGTCCCACCGCAGGTGCCGGCGGCTTTGAACCCCCAGCCCGCTGCACGACCCGAGCTTCCTGAGCGTGGCACCAGACCTCACGAAGTTCAACAGCTGTAAGTGACAACCATTCTCCTTTGAGTCTTCTTGTGGTTAAATTTCTTCTTCTTTTTCTTCTTCTTCTTCTTCTTTTATTGCGGTGAGATGTAGGTAACACAAAAACTTAACCATTTTAACAATTTTAAGGTTTACAACTCAGTGGCGTTACGTACCTTCGCAATGTTGTGCGACCATCCCCACCATCTAATTCCAGAATGTTCCAACACACCGAAAAGAAGACCTATCCCCATTGTAGTCACTTTTCAGCCCCCTCCCCAGCTCCTGGCAACCACTAACCCCCCTTCCTGTCTGCCAGTTTGCTTTTTCTGGACCTAAGACGTAAATGAAATCACGCTAAAAAAAAAAAATGTACGGGGCAGTTAGGAGATGCTTTTATGCTGGCTATTGCAATAGGTAGGATATTCGTTAATGAGAAACATCTCAAGAAAACGAAAGCGCTGATGTTTTATAAAGGCCAAAGACAAGGGAGTCATTTGCCTTATATAAGAGTATTATAAAGGCCCAGGGGAAGGATAGAGATTGTTTTATCTGGGTGTATGCAGGTAGGCCAGGGGGAGGTGATCCTTTGTGGTTAGCCATTTCCACAGCAAAGAAGAGTGGTGGTTCTGTTCCTAACTGCCACTGCCTTTTGGGAACCCAGGGCTCAGGTAAAGTTCCTTCCACATTGGCACTTTCAAGAGCTTTCCCCAGTCAGCCTCCTGTAAGCCACTCTCCATCTCACAATCTGTTTCCAGAGAACCACTCAAAGACGATGTGTCATCTAGCCCTTTGGATGGGTTTGAGCCCCTCTGGCTAAAAGCTCGTGCACCAGAAATCTATGGAATTGTGTTTTTATGAGATAACGAGATTCTGGGCGAGCAAGCGGTGAGACTCCAGCCAAAGTCCTCAAAACTCTTTGTGTGCATTGAGACAGGCTGCAAGTTGAGCTGCTCCAGGGTCATGTTGAGACCCTGAACTCAAGTTCTTGGAGGCTTTTCTTGCAGCTGTGCCGTAATGGGAACTTGGGAAAGCATCTGCGTATGGCTGCCTTGGTGTGGACCTTGGGCCTTGCAAGATGGACAGTGATAATGGGGAAGGCTTCCCCCCCCTGGCTTGGAGGGCAGCAACCTGGGAGAGATGAGGAGGTACAGAGCTGACCCTGCGTGATGCCTGCCATTGTAGGTCTCTTGAGGGGCCTTGGAAAGGAACCCACGATATCCAGACAGAACATTTTTGAAATCGAGGTTGGATTTCCAGCAACCAGGTCGGTGGAGGCTTGAGCTCCATGCCTGGCTCATGAAAAATAAAAACATTTCAGGCTGGTGAGGTCTGGGATATCTGCGTTACCTTAAGGTATCTTTAAGTCAGGCTCATTAAAATGAGAGTGTCGTTTCCTGGCAAGTTGGGTCCAAAATAAGATCACAGATCAAAAACTTCTTTGTAAACTACACGATACTTAAATAACGTAAGATTGAAAAACGGGTATTGTCCCTGTAAAAGGCTACTGGTAGGTCACCCTTGTGGTAACGTCTTTTGGTTTGGGGGTCTGGCAGATGTGGGTGATTCTGGATTTAATCAGTGGGGGAGCCAGCGAGAAGAGAGTGATTTGTAAGAACTTCAGCCTTCCAGATGTGATGGTTCAACAGCTGTGTACTTCACAACCCACCCCAAAGGAACACAGACCTAAGCATGAATAATGGCAAATTGCATGGGATACAGCTTCAAGACAAGTACTCGAATCTTAAGAAACTTCTACAAACAATGCCAATGAATTTAGAAAACAAAAAACCCACTGGGTAAAAACAGTAGCTTTCTGGGCAAATTTCACTTCAAAACAAGTCAGTCCTTTAGCCAACTCCCACCCTCAGCTGGTTCACTTTTGTGTTCTGCCTCTGTGTCTATCTGTCTGTCTCTCTCTCTCTCTCTTTCTCTCTCTCTCTCTCTCTCTCTCTCTCTCACATACACACACACACACACACTCGTGCAGGAGATTCCAGTGCTATATAAAGCTTTCTCTGTCATCTTCTCAACTGACAATCTGTAACTTTTCTGAGCCTCAGCTTCCTCATCTTTAAGATGGGAAAAATAAGTATTTAATGAGATCTTGCACATATGGTGCTTACCAGTGGGTGGTCCATTGTCAGCATGCATCTCTGTGTACAAAACAGTGGAATGAAATTTGTATTGGTGTCATATCTGGTAATTTATGTCACCTATAATAAAACACTCGTTTTAGTTTTCCATATGCTTACAGGTACAGAGAGGGCAGTGTTTGTGTCTTTGTCTCCCCCACTGTTCCCCTTCTGAATCCAGGATCGTTTGATTGCAAGGAACAAGAAACAGAAACTTTGCCAAAGAGCTCAAGTGAAAGGGGGATTTATTAATAAGGGGAATCTCTTGGAGCCCAATTTAGGATGCATATACTTCACCTGTATTAATTAACTTAATGCCCTAAAACAAGTAAATATTATTTCCAATTTGTAGATAAGGAAAGTGAGACCTAGAGAGAGAACATAACTTATCCTTTAAAAGTAATCATTTCCCTATTGTTGGACATTTGAATTGTTCTCCTATGTTTGCTTAAAAAAAAAAAAAAAAACTTTGGTAAATATTTCTGTGCATATTGGCTTTTTTTTTGTTTTGAAATGATTTTGTGAGTATGAAACTCTGAGAATTTATATTACTTAGACAAAAGGTATGAGCTTTTCAGTGACTCATTATGTGCTGCCCTGGTTTTTATTTCATGAGGTATTTACATTCACCAAGAAATATGCAGTTATTTTGTAAAGGTAAAGATGTCTTTGGCTGCTAATTATTTGACATATGTGTTGGATGATGAACATCAGAATTGAATCAACTATGGGCTCTTGTGTATTTATTTGCTCTTATGATACTGAGCATTTACAGAGTATGGGCCTCATCCTTTTTTGAAAAAAAATTTTTAATGTTTATTTTATTTTTGAAACAGCGTGAGCAGGGGAGGGGCAGAGAGAGAGGGAGACACAGAATCTGAAGCAGGCTCCAGGCTCTGAGCTGTCAGCACAGAGCCCGATGCAGGGCATGAACCCACAGACGGTGAGATCATGACCTGAGCTGAAGTCAGACGCTCAACTGACTGAGCCACCCAGGTACCCCAGGCCTCATCCTTGAGTGTCCAGAGCCATCAGACCCTCAGTCAGGCAGCTCTGATCTCTAGAATCCAGGATCTGCATCTTCAGTATGATGGATACTCTTCTCAAGTCATTCTGCAGACAATTTTAGGAAAGGAATTTGAAAACAATGGAATTTTCCACTTGCTTCCCCAGCCGGTTTTGATTCATTATAAGATAGAACTATTGGAAGGGTAATTAGGTGCTTGTATCTCCTTGGAATCCAGGCCACATAGGAAGAGGAGTGCAGGAAGAGAATGATGGCGGTGATGACCGGCACAGAGCTGGTGGATGCCGGACTGCAAGTGAGAGGTGATTACATTTCTGTCATTTTGGTACCTTTGCTCTACCCTGTGATCAGAGTACAGATGTTCAGTGGGATTAATGAGTTCAAGTGAGAAGTCTTCAGTGCGAATATCCTAATTTTTATTCGCTCAACAAATACTTATTGAGTACCTGCATTGTACCTATCTCTATCTCTGGTATATATGTGTATATATACACATGCGTATAATATACGTGTATATATATACACGTGTGCGTGTGCAGAGAGAGCGTGCACACCGGCACACGGAACACGCCAGGAATGAACAAGGGAAATACGCTTTGAGTGTTTCTATCCTACACTTTTGTTGCAAGGAAATTAAGGCATAGAGCGGTTACATGACGTGCCCAAAGTCAGACTCCTAAAAAGTAGTAGATCCAGGATTTTAAACAGAACCCATCTGGCTCCACTCTTCCTCCTCAAGGATACTGCCTCCTAATGTCATGAGAAACTTAGATAGCTACGGGAGTTTGGAGGAGGAATTGATGGACCCTTTCCCGGGGGTCAGAGGAGATCTCGGTTGGCGGAGTGGGCTCTGACTGGCAAGGGGTGAGACGGGTGAAGGGGTGCGAAGGCCGTTACAGGTGGAGAAAGGGGTGAGGGGTGGGGGGTGCGAAGGCCGTTACAGGTGGAAAAAGGGGTGAGAGTGGTGTGGGGGTGCGAAGGCCGTTACAGGTGGAAAAAGAGGTGAGAGGGGTGCGGGGATGCGAAGGCCGTTACAGGTGGAAAAAGGGGTGAGGGGTGAAGGGGTGCGAAGGCCATTACAGGTGGAGAAAGGGGTGAGAGGGGTGAGGGGGTGCGAAGGCCGTTACAGGTGGCAAAAGAGGTGAGATGGGTGCGGGGGTGCGAAGGCCGTTACAGGTGGAAAAAGCGGCGTGAGCAGCGGCGGTGAGCCGTCACCGCGTTCGAGGTCTCCGGGAAAGGCCGTGGCTCCTGTGCCCGGAGCCCAGGTTGGTGTGCCTTGGAGCTCCCGTGCTGAGCCCCTTCCCGTGGGGATTGGAAAGTGGGGACCGGGGATTTGGGATCTCGTTCTGTCTCTGTGCGGACCGGGGGCGAGGCCAGAGCGCGAGTGGTGCGAGCCCGATAGGAGGCTGTAGCAACGCGAATGGAAAGGCTGATGAGATTCCGGGGATGGCTTTCTGGCAGAGGTGGCCGAACCTCACGGCCGGTCAGATCCGGGGCCGAGAGCCGGAGGCGGTCCGGTGCCTTCGAGGCTCCGGTTTTGGTGAAGAGCCTGCTCCTTCAGCCGCGCTCAGCTCGCCCAGAGTCTCCTGAGCGCCTCTGTGCCTGGCACCAGGTGACAGAGAGGCTGGCCGTGGTTTTTTAATTTTTAAATTTGTTACTGAGCCGTGACCGATGGGTAACCTACTAGCTTCAGGTGCAAGACGAGATTCACCATTTGCATATATTGCAAACAAACGATCACCGCGGTAAGTCTGGTTAACATCTGTCACCACACGTACTCACACGTTGTTTTTTCTTGTGATGAGCACCTTCAATATTTACTGTCTTAGCACCTTCAGATATACGATACGGTGTCGTTAACTATAGTCGCCGTGCTGAACGTGACATCCCCGTGACTTATTTATTTATAACTGGAAGCGTGTACCTTTTGACCCCCTTCCCCTCCGTAGCCAACCGCCAATTGCTTATCTGTATCTGGGAGTTCCTTTTTTTGGTGAAGATTCCACGTGCAAGTGAGACCATGTGGTATTTGTCCGGCTCTGTCTGACTTGTTTCACTTAGTGTGACGCCCTCCAGGTCACCCGTGTTGTCGCAGGTGGCAAGATTTCATCCTTTCTGATGGCTCGGTAATCTTCCTTTTTGTTTTTTTTAAATCCATTCATCTGTGGGTGGACACGTGGGTGGTTTCCACATCTTGGCTGTCGTGAACGATGCTGCAGCGAACGTGGGGGTGCGTGGATATGTTTCTGAGTTGGCGTTCTCCTCCCCTCGGATCAACACCCAGCGGTGGCATTGCTGGGTCGTGTGGTTCTACGCGAGACCTCGTGACGAGCCTCCATGCTGATTTCCGCAGCGGCTGCGGCAGTTTGCGTTCCCACCAGCAGCGCACCAGAGTGTCTTTCCTCCATGGCCTTGACAACACTTGTTGTTTCTTGTCTTGCTGGTAATGGTCATCCTGACAGGTGTGAGGTGATGTGTCACTGTCGTTTTGATCTGCATCGCTGCGTACCCTCCAAGTGTCTTTCCTCACCTGTAACCTGGGGATGATGACAGCGCCTAGTTCGAGGGACTGTCGGGGGGGGGGCGATGACACACGTGACTTGGAAGCTCCTGGCACGGTGCCTGGCCCCGAGGGAGGCCCCATAAGGAGATGTGAGTCGTGTCACTGTTAGAAGAGCCCAGTGTAGACTGGGCCACACCCCTTTGGGGAAAGGTCAAGAGCAAGTGGCTGCCCGCGGTCAGGGGCAGGGAGTCTGTGTTCCATCCATCACAGACTCTAGAGGCTCTTGCGGCCCTGGTTGTCACGGTCATCTCCCTGAAGCAGTCCCCCAGGCTGTGCATCCGTAGGGTGCTCTGGGACACCCGGTGCCCACCTCATGGTGCTCTGGGCCCCTTGCTTGTCAGCGCACAGGTGCCAGTCCCGAACGCTGGAGCGATTGGACAGATAGGGGACGCCTGGGGCCGCACGGGCCTTGCTGGGTCAGAGTGGCCGTGGCCGCACCTCGGAGCCGGGCCAGACGGGTCTGAACCGGCTGAGCAGCAGCCCTGCCCGAGCGGCCCGTGCCTCGGACGGCCCCGTGTCTGCCCGCCTCCAGCAGGCACCTGGGGCACCCAGGCTCTGCTTAAGTCCTCGTGTTCCCCGGGGCGGTCCTGTGCACGTGTGACCCTCAGATCAGGTCAGCGTGGGACCCCTCCCCGTGGCACGTCTTCTGACAGAACTTGCCTGCTGGGCAGGTGTGCTCGCCGCATGGGCTCCCGCGCGGGGACTCCCTCCCGGCCGTCGTTCCCGAGCTGCGGCCGAAGAAGAGCGTGCGTGTTTGTCTGGGCGATGACCCCTGACACTGGCTGGCCGCGTGGGTCGTGGCTGGCGTCTGGGCCTCTTCACAGTACCCCTCTGGCGCGGGAGATGGTACTTCCCGCGGAAGCAGAGGCGGAGAGGTCAGTGGGCGCTGCCGGGCACACGCAGCAAGTGGCCTCCCCGGGGTTTGAGCCTGGGTCCGTGGACTTCGACGCCTGGCCCGGCCCTCCCCCTCGCCTGCAGGTTTCACCCAGCTTTTCCCAGGGTGCCGTCTTCGTTTCAGATGCACGGCACGGAACTCGATGGACACGAACACTCGGCCGTGGCAGGACACCCCTCTGCCGCCCGCACGATTATGACAGCCCCGTCTCCTACCCCATGATGAGGAAACGGTGGAAGATGACATGGTGTGACGTTCGTGATTTCTGGGGCACGGGATAGGAAAAGGCATTGCTTTGTCCCTTCTCTCCCTTCCCGTCTCTCTGATCATCACGGTCTAGCATGACGTCGTGTTTTCCACCTCAGGGTCTGGAGTTGGTGGAACTCGTGTTTGACTCCCAGGTCTACCGCCTCAGGAGCGTGGGCGACCTTTTTCTCTCGTCTCACTTTGTCCCTCGGAGCTTCATTTCTCTACTGATGCAACTGTGGGTCGAGCGAACATTGATGACCGTCTTTTGTACAGTTGCCATAGGCTGCTTTATGCTGGAGTTGGGGATAGGGAAATACACCTGCTGGTTCCCGGGAGGGAAGACTGAGGGAGACTGACAAGCACGCGGACGATGATACAGGGGTGTGATCAGTGGAAGGATGCACGGTGCTATGAGGATGTGGGAGAGAGTCAGCCTGACCAGGGTCCTCGTTCCCCTAAGCCGCTCCTTGAGTGGCTTCTTTCTTCCCCACGAAAGAGTATCTCCTCCATCTATAGGAGTCTTTTCCCAATTCCACCCCCTTCATAGACTCTGTCCGTCTTCTGTGATCTCTTCTTCTGGAGCCTCGATGATACCCCATATGTCTTCCTAACCGCTCTCCCTTGCTCATGCCGTAGCACACCAGGTTTTCCGTGGAGGCTCCGCATCTGATTCATCGGTACGTTCCTCGCAGCTCAGTGCCCGGCCCGGGATGGGAGCTCAGCAGACGATCGGGGACTTCAACTGGGAAAGTGTTATGAAATGGACTGTGCCGTTCCCATAAGCTTCTCTGGTGAGGGCGTTGGATGCAGGGCTAGCTAGGGGTAGAATGAGTTCTTGTTGCAAGTGCAACCGAAGGTCCAGTAATGGGGTACAGATGTCTTCAGGACTCGAATCACTTGTGTCTAGTGTTGACCTCATGGGATTCTCTTGCCATTTGTAATCCTAGTTATTGTCCAGAAATGCACCCACAAGTTTTCTGATGATCATACTGATCCTGGCAAGATGCAAGCATCGTCTCATGTAAGGACAAGATAAATGAACTGCACGCTTTCGTCCAAACAAGTCACTATTAGTGAAAATCCTATTTTCCTGTCATTGCCAGTGGTTGTCATTCATCCCAGAGCCAAGCTCAAGCCAGGTGAGAGCTCTGCTGATTCTCAGCCCAGTTTTTGGAAATCTGGAACTCTCCACCTTGACTTCCCTCCTCCTCCTCCTGGAGTCCCCCCAGCGGAGCGTGTGTTGTCCGTGGTTCGCCATATGACATCCTGGCGACTGTTGCAAATGATAGCTCTCGATTTTGACTGAAATGAAAGGGCTTCAGAGGGAGTGTGTGAGTCGCACATGAGAGATGGAATGTGTCCTCTGCGGCGGGGACAGAACGGCCCCGTTAGAAATGGAGGCCTGTGTGCGTTCACCGGCCGCACGTCATAGCGCCTGTTGCGGTGAATGTAGATGTGAAAGAAGGCCCCGCCCTCATGCTTCCTCTGCTTCCGTATTCCTGTGTTAGAAATACGTACTTCGTGAAGGACAAATGTTCTAGAAAATATACAGCTTATACGAGACAAAATGTTATATTTATATGTAAGTAAATACCAGGAAAAAGCTGCGTATCATGGAATGATTGGAAAGGCGATTGTAAAAATCGTCAGCGCATCTTACGATGTTTACGTTACTGAGGTGGTGGACCCAAGAGCCTCAAATCAAGGAAGTGTGTCTGATCGATCCGTGGATGTCTGCGAAGTGCGCAGTCGCCGTAGCCGTCAGCTGGGAAGAGGAAAGTAAGCCATGGGAAGCACGAAGAGCCGTTTTCCAAGCTGAATGCGTACAGCGCGGTGGCGTTGTGGCTTATGCATGGAGCAGTGGGGCTCATCTTTTATGCCGGCCTGGCGATTATTATTGGCTTTATGACATTTCTGCTTGGTATTATGATTTCCTGAAACGTACGATGTAATTAAGGCTGTAGAAATGGGTAAAATGATTTTTTAAATGTCAAACAGTTTAATTTTGTAGTCAAAAGAAAAAAAGAAAAAGCCGTTTGGTGGATACACGTCATTTCAAGGAAGAAGACGCCTCGGGAGTTCGCCCTGGATGCCAAGTGGCGACGGTGCGTGTCACGTTCTCTGTCTTTGAACTGACCCTGAGGCAGTGCCTTTCCATTTAGGGTTTTGAAGACCTAGGAGACACAGTTGATTGCAAACCATGGGAGCAACAGGAAGCTCTTCTCCTGAGGAGAGGTGTGGGGGTGAGGAAGGATGGAGAGGCAGACGACAGTGCTAGCGACTTAGAGTTGTGTTGCGTTAGCTTCCGCGTGGCCGCCGAGAGCAGGACAGAATTAAATTGGAAGGAAAATATGCGTCCTACATGCAGACAGATAAGTTGTACTTCGAGTAATTTTTATTGAGATAGAAGTGACACACGGCAAACTTGTCATGGCAGACTTTCTCCCTCAAAATACCTCAGTACCTCGCATTGTTTCCTAGAGAAGTTTCCCCGAATAGCCTTCGTGGAATAAAAGGGTAGTCTGCCAAGTTGTCAGCCAATGGGGTAAAACAAAACAATCAAAATGGTGTTTTTCCTCGATATGTACAGTTGGAGGTATTTCTTATTGCAAGCTAATATTTCCACCTACCATGTGGCACGAAAGCATTTTTCATAGGAGGCGTAGTAATAAAGGACCACACTCCTAGCCTTAGGCGTCTCAGAGGAAAAGACCTTAAAATGTTGAGCATTGTAGAAAATGTCTGAAAATTCAGAATGCGTGATTTTAAGGGTTGAGGTTTATTTTCTAATAGGATGGAAATTACTTTTCGCAATGCCAGATATGGAAGTGTACGTTCCATATGGGAAGGCACGGGGCAGAGAAAGTACGTTCCATACGGGAAGGCACGTGCTTCAGAAAGTGCGTGACGGGGACCGTGTCTTATTGGCGTGTGTGTGTGTCCCCGTGCCCAGCGCAGCTCTCAGCACAGAACGTGCGCTTCTTCAAGGGTTGTTGACTGAGGTAATGGTCTTTGTTCTACATCTCACTTCTGTCTACGGCACCCCGTCATTGAGCTAATCCTCCAGGTTCAACCAAAGGTGTTGTCCTTAGGTGCCAGCTGGGTCTGGTGCCTTCCAGTGATGACCGAATCAGAAAGAAGGGGAGGATACTTCAAGCCAGGATGGCCTCACACACAGTTTTATACTCTGGGGTTGTAGGCTGGTTGATTAGAGTCATAATATGATTAAATTTTTTTTTAACATTTATTTATTTGTCAGAGACAGAGTGTGAGTGGAGGAAGGGCAGAGAGAGAGGGAGACACAGAATCCGAAGCAGGCTCCCAGGCTCCAGGCTCCGAGCTGTCAGCACAGAGCCCAACGCGGGGTTCAGACTCACAAACCATGAGATCACAACCCGAGCAGAAGTCAGATGCTTAACCGACTGAGCCACCTGGGCGCCCCTAGAATCATAGTATGATTAAAAGCTTAAAGGAATGAAAATATTAGTAAAGATGAGAAGTATGGAATGATAGTGTATTTTTAAAAGTTCGCATCATTTATTCCAATTGCCTCGTTTCGTAGATGGGAAATTGAAGAGGAGGGAGGATACACCATGTACCCAGAGTCCTAGGTCGAACACGAGATTTGAGGCCTGAAGAACGGGAGTTAGAAATCCCGTTTCCCAACGTTGTGCACATTGTTCTCGGGGCCTTAACTCTGTCCCCTGCGCTCCTGAACCCTAACTGGTGCCCACTCCCGCCACTGCTGTCCGTCCCGCTTCTCTGCTGGACGTCGTCCCCTGCCCGTCCAGATCCACTCGCCGCTCTTCCTGACCCTGCTCTCTCTGTCCAGGGAGGCTGTTCCCTGTGGATTATATCAGGGGGCTCCGGGATCCTCACGAGTCCACTGGGTTTGGCTGATGGCGAGCCCCGAGGAAGTTGAGGAAGGACAATGAGGGCAGGGTACTTAATCTCCTGTCTTCATCTCTGCCGGTCACCGTGGACTGGCTGAGTGTCTTGATAGAGGTCAGTGTTCTTCTCAAGACGGCTTTTGCTCATGATCATTGACCTTTCCGGGTTCCAGAAACCACTCCCTCTTCTCATCTCTTTAGGTCTGAGGTAATAGCAATGCGGCTGCTACTAACACCGTGTGATTGCCGTCTCCCTGATGGTCTCCCCGTATCCACCTCTTTGTCACATTATTCCAGTTTGTGTTCACTGTTTCCTGTTTGGGTCTGACTGATACTATATGCCGAGAGAACAGAGTTTGGCATGTAGTAGGTTCTTGGAGCATGGAATCTGTTGCCATTAGTGGTAGCGGCCGTGTTCTAAGTAACAGGAGTGGTTGCAGCGCAGGCGATGGGGTTGGTATTTTCCAAAGCAGATCACGTGCGAAGCTTGTAGGAAGTGCCCCCTTTCCATCGTCCTCAACTCTTCCCAGCCTTTTGCTCTTGAGCTGCCCGTGCCGGAGAGGAAAATGAACTGTTGGCTTCTAACACCTTGCCCTTTGTGGCCGGAATGAAGCAAACTCTCAGGCAGATTCCATCCTGTGTCTGGTGTTCTGTGTCGTTTTTAACATGCCTCCTATGTTAAAAAAAAGAAAAATACAACACTGTAAAGAAAGTCATTGCAAACGTAGTTGAGGGTTATTGTCGTAGTGAAATCGGTGTCCCTTTACAATACCACTTATACGAAGGCCCAGAAAACAAGAAGTCCAAAGGGAAATAGGAGTCCCTGGTCCTCGGCCTGGGATCTGTCTTTGACTTGCAGTGTGACATGGGAGGAGAGTCGCTTTGTTTTGTTTTGTTTTTTTTCTCTCCAGATTCTTTTGTTTTCTTTTCAGGAATAGAATTTAGTGATTCATCACTTAACGTGTAACACCCAATGCTTATCCCAACAAACGTCCTCCGTGATGCCCCTCACCCCTTTAGCCCTTTCCCCCACCCAAAACTCTGCCAGAAACCTTCAGTTTGTTCTCCGTATTTAAGAGTCTCTTAGGGTCTGAATGTGTTCCTCAACCTGGTATGATGAAGAGGAACATTCTTGAAAACTGAGCACATCAGAAATGGAAAAATTGAATGCAAATGAACTCAGTGTACACTGAGGCCTTTAATTTTTTTCTCATTCATTTTTGGGGAAAATTTAAAAGAGAACCACTAAACAGAGCAACAGGGGTTATTCTATAAAGTTAATTACGATATTTCAATACAAAGTATGGACTGAATATGTTCCTGATGCTTTGATGAATTTTCATTGGGTAGCAGTATACCTTCAAGACATTTTTGGTAAGCAGATTTAGAAAACAGTCACTTTAGAAAATGGAAGGAGGTTATTTTCAGCAATTGTAATCATTTTGACCTCTATTTGATATAGTGTCTTGATCTTTTTTTTTTTTTAACGTATGTATATCATCACATGACGAAGTGGTATTCTCACTATTAATTGCAGACAAGGCTTAAAGAAAAACCTCCAAAATTGGCTTGGGAGCATTTAATAAATGGAGTGGTAATCGCTAGACATCATGTGGAGTTCCACTAAGAGAAAGGTATACCTTAGTGATAGCATTCTCTTTGTTTAGTAGCGTTTAGTCTGTGGTCATGGGAATGCTATAAACTTGTTGTGTCTGGAAGACAGCAGGGCATTTTGCTAGGTCTTTCTTGATGTTCTGGTATCTTAGATGAAGATGTATATGTTGGATGAAAACTGGATCAAGAACCAAGGCTCTAGTCCAGTTTTTCTTTCCTCATGATGGAGTTGTGTGAATTGCTGTTGGAGGACTCTAGGGGCATGTTGCTTCTACCTTTGCCTCGCTCTTGCTGTCTTTTAATTTTTTAATTTTGAAATAATTTAAGATTCAAAAGGAGTTTCAAAGTTATATACAAGGGAGCCCTGTGTATAACCTAGCCTCCTCCAGTGATAAATCTCACATAATCATAGTACATTATCAAAATTAGGACATTGACATTGGTTCGATCCACAGAGTTTATTCAGAATTCATCCCATTTTTTTTTTTAATTTTTTTTTTTTAACGTTTATTTATTTTTGAGACAGAGAGAGACAGAGCATGAACGGGGGAGGGTCAGAGAGAGGGAGACACAGAATCGGAAACAGGCTCCGGGCTCCGAGCCGTCAGCCCAGAGCCCGACGCGGGGCTCGAACTCACGGACCGCGAGATCGTGACCTGAGCCGAAGTCAGCTGCTTAACCGACTGAGCCACCCAGGCGCCCCAGAATTCATCCCATTTTAAGAGTTGTTTTGGCAGGGCGCCTGGGTGGCTCAGTCGGTTAAGTGGCCGACTTTGGCTCAGGTCATAATCTCATGGTTTCTGGGTTCAGCTCCTGGGTCGGGCTCTGTGCTGACAGCTCAGAGCCTGGAGCCTGCTTCGCATTCTGTGTCTCCCTGTCTTTCTGCCCCTCCCCTGCTCGCGCTCTGACTCTCTGTCTCTCTGTCTCTGTCTCTCTCAAAAACAAATACACATAAGAAAATAAAAATAAAAATAAAAAATAAAAGTTGTTTTGGCTATTCTAGGTCTTTTGCATTTTTATATGAATATTAGAATAACTGTGTCAATTTCTATTAAAAAGCCTTTCTAGGATTTTGATTGGTATCAGGTTGATGAATTGGAGAAGAATTGACTTCTTGTAATATTGTGTCTTCCTATCCATAAACAGAGTATATATCTCCATGTACTTCATTATGTCATTAGTTTATCTCCACAGCGTTTTTCTAGGTTATAGTGTGTAGGTCTTTTACACCTTTTGTCAAATTTATCCCCAAGTATTTCATATTTTCTAGTGATATTTTATTTTTTAATGTTTATTTTTTTGACGGAGAGAGAGCGAGCAAGAGCAAGCAAGCGAGAGAGGGAGGGGCAGAGAGAGAGGGAGACACAGGCTCTGAGCTGTCAGCACAGAGCCCGATGCGGGGCTCGAACTCACGAACCTTGAGGTCATGACCTGAGCTGAAGTCGCACGCTTAACTGACTGAGCCACCCAGGTGCCCCTTTCTAGTGATATTTTAAATCACAGTTTTAAATTTCAACTGTTTATTAATAAACAATTCTAGTTGTTTATTAATATATAAACATCCAATTGATTTTTGTGCCTTGATCTTATATCCTGCAACCTTGATAAACTCAGTTATTAGTTGTAGAAGCTTTTTTTCTCACTGACAGAACTTCGTACATAAACTGGCCTAGTCTTTGGAGGACACTTTTTAGTCCTTTCCCAATCTGAGTGTCTTTCTCTTTTGTTGCTGTGGGGAGAACCTCCAGCAC
Source organism: Neofelis nebulosa (assembly GCF_028018385.1). Lineage (NCBI taxonomy): Eukaryota > Metazoa > Chordata > Mammalia > Carnivora > Felidae > Neofelis > Neofelis nebulosa. The sequence continues at coordinate 118,201,325 of NC_080800.1, read as the reverse complement.
TGACTTGTGGGGGCACAAGTCCGTTTCAGCTTATAGTGTTTTGCCTTGAAACACACACAACAGCTTTTGTCCTATGAATACCTGCCTCTTTCCCTCTACACGGGTCAAAACCCAGGTCACGATTCTACATCTACTAACATGAACATGGCTTTCAGATTGAAAACAAGATGAGGATACCCAGTGGAGAAAGTTAGTCACTGGTCTTGACAGCTTGAAGGCAGTCATTTCAGACTGGAAACCAAAAACTGAAGAAATCTACATGGACACTGGGGAAAAGGAGGTGGATGGAAAAGTTGCCTGGTAATAGCCAAGAAGTAACTGGTCTTCAAGGTGCATAAGGGGGATTTGTAGTAGGGAAATGGGATGATTCAGTTCTCCTCATAGACTGCAGAGAGAGAGAGAGAGAGAGAGACAGAGACAGAGAGAGAAAGAGGGAGGGAGACAGACAAACCAAGAAACAAACTCTTTTTTAAAAAATTTATTTAAATTGAACTTAGTTAACATATGGTATAGTATTGGTTTCAGGAGTAAATTTAGCGATTCATCACTGCCATAGAACACCCAGTGCTCATCCCCACAAGTGCCCTCCTTAATGCCCATCACCCATTTAGCCTATCCCCCCTCCCACCTCCCCTTCAGCAACCCTCAGTTTGTCCTCTGTATTTAAGAGTCTCTTATGGTTTGCCTCCCTCTCTGTTTCTCTTATTTTTTCTTCCCTTCTCCTGTGTTCACCTGTTGAGTTTCTTAAATTCCACGAGTGAAATCATGTATTTGTCTTTCTCTGACTGACTGATTTTGCTTAGCATAATACATTCTAGTTCCATCCACATTGTTGTAAATGGCAAGACTTCATTCTTTCTGATTGCCGGGTAATATTCCATTCCATATATATATACCACATCTTCTTTATCCATTCATCTGTCAATGGACATTTGGGCTCTTTCCATACTTTGCCTGTTGTCGATAGTGCTGCTATAAACATGGGGGTGCATGTGCCCCTTCGAATCAGCATTTTTGTATCTTTTGGATAAGTACCTAGTAGTGTGATTGCTGGGTCATAGGGTAGTTCTATTTTAGTTTATTGAGGAACCTCCATACTGTTTTCCAGAGTGGCTGCACCAGCTTGCATTCCCACCAACAGTGCAAAAATGCTCCCCTTTCTCCTCCTCCTCCCCAACATCTGTTGTTCCCTGAGTTAATTTTAGCCATTCTATGGGTGTGCGGTGGTTTTGATATGTATTTTCCTGATGATGAGACTCTTAGCTGTAGAGAACAAACTGATGGTTACCAGAAGGGAGGTGGGTGGGGGGATGGGTGAAATAGGCGATGTGGATAAGGGAGTGCATTTGTTGTGATGAGCACTGGGTGATTAAAATAAACAACAACAAAATAAATGTCCTCATGGACTTAAAATTGCCCTATTTGGAGAAATCTTAGCTAAGAAATTCAAAATGCAGGGCACCTGGGTGGCTCTGTCGATTGGGTGTCCAACTTTGGCTCAGGTCATGATCTCTGCTGTCAGCATGGAGCCTGCTTGGGATTCTCTGTCCCATTCCCCCCCTGCCCCTCCCCCTGCCCCTCCTCTGCTCATTCTATCTCCCTTTCTCTCAGAATAAATAAACTAAAAAAAAAAAATTCAAAATACTAGGTAATGGTGAAGAGTGGGGAAGAACAGAATGAACTGCAGAATAAGGGTGTCCATGGAGCACGGATGGAAGAAACTGCCTCTCTGTGTCGTCTCTGCCGTCAGAATTGTACATGGGAGATAAAGAAGTAAGGCAGGTCATTTTGGCACCTATCTTTAGGGGTGTTAAAGAAACAACCACAGCATCAACCCTGTATTCCCCCACCCATAGAGATGTCAGAAGTAGTGCTTTGTGAAGTTGAAGTCACCCCAGGGCTACCATTGGCTGGAACAGTGCCTTGATGACCAAAGCCAAGGGGTGTGTGGCTCCTCATTGCCTGAGGGAGGGTATGTGTATATATGCACGTGGAGGTCAGGAGCCCTGGGATAGATCACTGGGAGGCTTAGCTACAGGGATGAGATCTGCACACCCAAAGAGCCTAGCATAAGTGCAGAACAACCAACCGTGAGAATGAAACGGCCAACCCCGTGCACCAAAGGAAGGAAGGAGCAGAACATTTCCTGTCAATCCAACAACAATAAAATTGACAAGGTAAGATGACTGTATCCATGTTTCTCCTCTTGTTTAGATTCCCATCCCATAAGTGCTACCCTGCCCTTGTTGTAGCAAAAAGCCCTTCCCCAACTCACACCCCTTCTCATAAAGCTCCCCCGCGGCCATCCACCGTCCATCCTCTTCCTGCAAAGTAACGTCCGTAAGACTTCATCAGTTTTTCTTTTTTTTTTTTTTTTTTTTTTTTTTTTTTTTAATTTTTTTTTTTCAACGTTTTTTATTTATTTTTGGGACAGAGAGAGACAGAGCATGAACGGGGAAGGGGCAGAGAGAGAGGGAGACACACAGAATTGGAAACAGGCTCCAGGCTCCGAGCCATCAGCCCAGAGCCTGACGCGGGGCTCGAACTCACGGACCGCGAGATCGTGACCTGGCTGAAGTCGGACGCTTAACCGACTGCGCCACCCAGGCGCCCCCATCAGTTTTTCTACCAGGTGCAAAAGGTAAGCATAAGGGTAACGTTAGGCCTTCAACAGACTTCGAAAAAACGAAGATAGCAAAAAAGCCAACAATAATCATCTGTTGCTACAGGATGACTAAGAAAATAAATCAAAATCAGCTGGAGTAGAAAAAAAAAGAGACCCCAGAGAGTTCCGATGATCCAAGTAATGCCCTGTGAGTGGCGGGGGCCAGAGATTTGGACCTGTCTCCTGTGTCTCGAGAGGATGCAGTGGAGAATTGTCAACTACAGAGAGAACAAATCAGGAAAATAGAGGGTATACCAGGGGTGATGATGACAATAAAATCCAGTTCTGAACAAGAGATGTGTGTTTCTGTAGGTTTTGTGATGATGTGGGGGAGGGAAGGAAGGGAAGAGGCAGGTATTCGAGAATGGAGGCGATGAGGCCCTGGAGGGTTGGGAGACATACCAAAATGTCAGCCAGAAAGACTGGAGACAGATCTACTTCTTAACATTTTATCTCACAGGTGAGGAGGAAAAGGAGTTGGTATTTCTTGAAGTTTGTGTGTGTCGTCGGGGGGGGGGGGAAGGAGATGGGGAGAGTTGTAATGGGTGTGGAATGACTCACACTCTGTTCAAAATGGCAGACAACAAAATTGCCCTCAGACCACCTACCTTATAGTGGTGTGTGTTGTAACCCATCTTAGGCTATAAGGAACTGAAGCCCTCAGGTCCAAAACCTTACCCTCCAGAAAGTCACTGACAACACCTCCACACACTAAAATCATGATATATGGAAGCCAAAAAAAATCAACACTAGTGTACTTTCTTGTTAAGAAGCTTGGGGTAGAGCAGTGACCTACCAAGGGTGGTTCAGCCAGAGTGGTTTATCCCCACCCTCATGGTCAGTAAAGGGTGGGGGAAGCATTGTGTGCAGAGAATTTAATACAGAAATAAAATCAAGTAAAAGCTGGTCTTTATGTTATCACCAACACACTTTAGTATGTTTAGTCTAACATTTAGTATGTTTAGTATGTTTAATGTCAGTGATTATTCTTCCCTTGAATAAAAATCTGTGTGTGTGTGTGTGTGTGTGTGTGTGTGTGAGAGAGAGAGAGAGAGAGAGAGCGAGCGAGAGAGAGAAGGATGATAGAACAGTTTTGGTATCGAATATAAGGATTGAGTTAATTACATTCTTTGAATGACTTGTTCAGGACCTTCTGTTTTGTTATTCATTCATTCCTCTTATTTCTCCCTTCCAACCCTATTCTCTTTCTCATAGGCAGTTGTTCTAATGCATTGGATGCCTATACTTTTCTTGAGTGATAATGAAATGTGTAGTATTGTTTCCTGGGCATTTGCTGTTTATTTATGTATCTGTTGTTAATATTATACATCAGTGTTTCTTAATGTTTCACTGAGCCTTGTTTTTAAGATCCATCCGTGTTCCTATGAGTGTGTCTAGTCTTTTGTTCCCTTGTAAATGAATGTGTCAGATAAATTCTTCTTATTTTATAAACTTTAGAAAGATATTTGGATTTTTAATATTTGCACCTATCCCTTGGTACATGTTTTGTTTGATTTATACCTCAATGTTTTCATTTTCTTTGGAGTGACTTGTAAATAATATCATGTGTTTAATTTTTGTTTCCACGTATTTCTTGGTTAGTATATATAAATGTGATTGATTTTTTTAAATTAAACTTTTCACTTTGATATAATTGTACAATATTGCAACCAGGAAATTGACACTGCTGCACTCCATCTGCCTTATTCAGACTTCAGCTTTATACCTGCTCATCTGTGTGTGTATGTGTGTGTATTGATGGTTTTATCACACATGGAAATTACTGTGACGGTCACCGTGGTGAAGGTATGGAAGAGTTTCATCAACACAGCCCCTCGTGTTGCCCTTTAGTCCCTCCCTGCCACTCCTGAGTTCATAATTCCTAGCCGCCACTATCTCTACTTCTGTAATTTTGTCATTTCAAGAGTATTCTATAAATACAGTCATTTACTCACGGTTTGTGGGGTTGAGCTCCGCATCAGGCTCTACGCTGACCGTGCGGAGCCTGCCTGGGATTCTCTCTCCTCTCTGCCCCTCTCCAGGTCGCACGTGCACTCTCTCTCCCTCAAAATAAATAAATCAACGTTTTAAAAAAGTAAGTAGAATCATTTACTGTGTACCCTTTTGGATTAGCTTCTTTTCACTCAGCAGAAATCTCCAGGGATTCACTCAGGTTGCCACATGTATTAATACTTCGTTCCTTTTTATCCCTAGCACAGTATCCCATGGCATAGATAAGATGTAACATAGTTTGTTTAATCGTTCTACCTGTCAGAGGACAACTCGGCTGTTTCCAGTGTTTGCCTATTAAGCAATAGGCTGCAGGGCACCTGGGTGGCTCGGTCGGTTGAGCATCTGACTCTTGATTTTCGGCTCAGGTTTGATTCCGGGGTCGTGGGATGGAGCTCTGTGCCGAGCATGGGGCCTGCCTAAGATTCTCTCTCCCTTGATCGTGCTCTCTCTCTCTAGTATAATAATAAAGAATTAAGCTGCTATAATCATTCACATACAAAATTTTGTGTGAACATAGATTTAATTTCTCTGGAATCAATACCCAGGAGCATAACTGCTGAGTAGTGTGGTAGTTCTGTGTTTAGTTTTATGAGAAAATGCCAAACGGTTTCCTAGCATGGTGTATTATTTCACATTCCCACTAGCAATGTGTAAGTAAACGAGTTTTTCCACATCTTCACTAGCATTTGGTTTCATCACTGCTTTTTTTAGCCTTTCTGATAAGTGTGTAGTGATACTTTATTGTGGCCTTAATTTGCTTCTCCCTGACAGCTAAAGAGGTTAAAGATCTTTTCATGTGCTTAATTGCCATCCGTGTGTTCTCAGCCCTGTTTTTTGGTCAGGGGCATGATGATGGCTTACAGCAAGGATATAGACTATGTATCAAGTCTGAAAATAACACAGGATTGGAATATTTGTTTCATAACAGACTCTAAATCCAATAAGGGTTTCAGTAGGTTAGACTTGGGACCGTTAGAATGATGGCTCTAATCAAACAAGGAAAAGCTTAGGGAAAAATGGCATGTTCACATCTTGGTGTCCTGAACACAGTATCTCGTGGATAGGATAGAAAACGTATGGTTTAACGGTAGTGTTAAAAGTCAACCTGGAGATTTTAATTGAGAGTAAGTATAGTCTGAGCCAAGGGTGTGACAAGGCTGCCAAAATGCAACTGGTAATTTTGACTAAGTTCATGGAAATGTAGTACCTCAGGTGAGAGGCGACGTTCTCCTTCTGCTCTGTGTTGATAAGGTCACACTTTGAGAACTATTTCCAGTAGTGGGCTTTATATTTTTAAGAAGAATAGAGGAAAATTAAGTATTAACTAGAAGAAAGCGAGGCAGTTGTTGATGGGACTTGAAATTTTTTGAAAGACAAATAATGAAAGGAACTATAGCAGGTAGGGTCCTTGTAGGAAACAGATTGTATTCAAATAGGATAACGAGAGAAGGGTTTAATAAAGCATTGATTACAAAGGAATGGAAGAGTGTAGGCAAACGACAAGAAGCAGTGACCTAACCTGGGACTGGAGGAGGAGGAGATGGTTACTGGAACCCGGAGAATGAGAGAGCTCTGCGGAAAGACCTGTCGGGGGGAAACGGTGTGTTGCTCTAAGAGATGAAACAGGACTCGGAAAACCCTGCATAAAAGGCTGCCAAGGAATAAGCATTCTGACTTCATTCTCCTCCTTCCCTCCAGTCGTCTTCAGGGGTTTCCCATTGATAAAAAAGTAAGTGGAAGTCCGGAGACAAGAGAGCCCATTGATAGAGTCTGTGGCTCACACGTGGCAGAGCGCTGGGCCAGGTGGAGAAGAGTGGAAGGTGAGTCTGGCTGGGCGCCTGCGTGGCTCTGTAGGTTAAGCATCTGATTCTTGATTTGGGCTCAGGTCGTGAGCTCATGGTTTTGTGGGTTTGAGCCCCATGTTGGGCTCCGTGCCGACAGGTCAGAGCCTGCTTAGGGTTCTCTCTCTCTCTGCCTCTCCCTGCTCATGCTGTGTCTCTGTCAAAATAAATAGAAGTAAAACGAGAGAAGCCAACTGTTTGTTCAGCTCTCCGACATGGGGTCACGATCGGAATTGTGTCATCACTCTGATCACCAGTATCACAATAAGGAACTTTGGGGGAAGTGGCATAATTCCGTCAGGCAATTGACCCGGACGATTTTGTCCTGGAAAGCCATTTACAGAATGTTCAATTGTAACTTACGGACAGTTTGCTCTTTCCTGTGGGCTTGAATGTCTTACCGTGCCAGTCATTCCCTACACCAAAATGTCCAACAACTGCAACGATATTTCCCCTGGCAGAAATCACAAAGTTGCGGTTTTTTTTTTTTTTTTTTTAAATTTTTTTTTCAACATTTTTTATTTTATTTTTGGGACAGAGAGAGACAGAGCATGAACGGGGGAGGGGCAGAGAGAGAGGGAGACACAGAATCGGAAACAGGCTCCAGGCTCCGAGCCATCAGCCCAGAGCCTGACGCGGGGCTCGAACTCACGGACCGCGAGATCGTGACCTGGCTGAAGTCGGACGCTTAACCGACTGCGCCACCCAGGCGCCCCAAAGTTGCGTTTTTAAATGTGATAGCACTTGAAAAAGAAGAGTTACTCAATGTAGAAACCTGAACAGTAGCAAGGAGGTGGGGTGGCCTGACCACCAGTTTCCTCAGTCTTGTTCGCTATGCCATCATCAGGACTTAGCATGGAGCCTGACACAATGGACAAGCAGTAAATATTTGCTGAGTGATGGTAGAAGTGTGGGAAGTAAGAATAGCAGAGTAATGGAGAGAAAGACTTAAGATAGTGTCTCATGTTATATGTGTTTCTAGTCCCAGCTCTAGCTAGAACTGAAGATATAATCTTGGGCTAGTTACATATGTGCCTTCGAAGAGGGTATCCGGATACCTGTTTCTTCGTATCTAGACGTAGTCAGTAAAAGTCGGGGTCTCTAGCTCCTATGTAGCGTATTAATCGGGGTTCGGAAACATCCAAAATACTCAAGATGATAGATTGAAGTCTCTTTAGCTGAGGTTTCAGGAGAACACAGAAGCTGATATGTACCCAAAGGAAAGTTCTAGGTAGAGACGGTAGATACACTTATTTTAATTTAGATTCTTGTTTTTATATCATGCTAGTTTAATATGTTTTTAAAATTTTGTTTAAATGTTTTATTTATTTTTGAGAGATAGAGACAGAGCATGAGCAGGGGATGGGTGGGGAGAGAGGGAGACACAGAATCCGAAACAGGCTCCAGGCTTCAGGCTCCGAGCTGTCAGCACAGAGCCCGACGCGGGGCTCGAGCCCACGAATCGTGAGATCATGACCTGAGCCAGTCAGCTGCTTAACCGACTGAGCCACCCAGGCACCCCAAGCCAGCTTAGTATTTAAAAGACCCCAAATAATTATTTTAGTAAGCTTCAAACCAATGCACATTTAAACTAAGAATAATTCCTTTGGATGGAAATGTTTCACTGACAGGAACACAAATACTAATAACACGTAACATTTTCAAATAATTGTGTCTATATGTCTAGCATTGATAGCACTTATTAAATATCAAGCACTTCACATATGTAATGTAATTTAACCTTCACAACCAACTTATGAGCCTAGTACTGTTGCTATGACCATCCTTAGAACATGAGGAAGAGAGGCCACATGGTAAGTAAGTGAAATGGGGATTCAAACCCAGGCGATCGTAAGAGTCTGAACTCTTGGGGCACCTGGGTGGCTCAGTCCGTTGAGCGTCCGGCTTCAGCTCAGGTCGTGATCTCATGGCTCCCGACTTCAAGCCCCGCACGTCAGGGCTCTGTGCTGTTGGTGTGGAGCCTGCTTGGGATTCTCTCCCTCTCCCTCTCTCTGTGCCTCCCCCACTCCCATGCTCTCTGTCTCAAAATAAATAAATACGCTTTAAAAAAAGAGTCTGAACTCTTGACTCATTATAAATTTTATTATCACTTGACTTTTCATCGGTTACATAAGGGCAAAATATGCATATTTGCTATAATACGAATTCAAAGGTATTACGATTGTGTACTCAGTTTTAGAGACTGCATTACAGAGTTTTCCCTTTTATGGCATTGACCTCTAAACATGAGTTCATGCATTTCAGATACTGCTTAGCAAAAATATGTATGCGTTTGGAAAGTTCGTTTACAGAATGCAGCAGCTGGGTTAAATTAGAACAATGACCATGAATCGATGGAGATAACTTGAAACCAGTTTCAGCACCAGCTGTCAACTAACAGTGTGCACCTGGGTGAGTGTGTGGCACACGCTCACACTTAGGACATCCTACAAGGGGCTTAATTCATCACAGGGCCTGTCTGCCTTCCAGTCTGGTGCTTTCACGTGTGGGGCTCCTCTCTTCCCGATTGTTGGCTCTGAAAAAGGTATTCTTCTTTTAAGGGATTTCATATTTTTTCCTGTGCACTTTGAAATTGTGGACTTTTGTAGGACCCACTTGCGGTGAGGCCTTTGCTCTAGTTGAAGGGCTAGCATTAAATCAGACATTTCTTAATTTATAATGATAATCATAGTAAATTTTCATTGTTTATTTTTAACGACCTGTGATAACATTTTAGGGCCTGGCCTGTATATAAAATTAATAGAAAACACAAGGCAGACCAAATTAGACACAGAGGAGGGTATCTGGCCTTTGGATTTCACATACATACAGAGGAAAGGATGCTGAAAAATCAGAGAAAGTTTCCTTCTTTAAGTTTCTTTTATCCCACAATAGTCCCTTTAGTAAGTAAAAATATTTTTTGCATTGTATATTACCTATAGTGCAGTATTTGCCAACTAAAGTTTTGGAGTGGCACACCTGGGGTCATGACTTTGGGCAAATAATTTCACCTCTCTCAGACTTGGTGTCTCTATCTATATAACGGGGCTATTGCTTCTTGTCTCCACTTCTCCGAGGATTAGGGGAGAATATATCAGTCTCTTAGATTAATGTGTGACCATTGGTATTGCCAGTAATGGCTGGGAGGTTCTTTATTTTTTATTGTAAGCTTTTTAGTAAACTGCCCAACGTGGGGCTCAAACCCACAACCCCAAGATCAAGAGTCCCACGCTCCACCTACTAAGCCAACCAGGTGCCCCTAGGAGGTTCTTTTTTACATGTCAATTTTGCAAAGAAGGGTGGAAGTCGTTCAGGGTCCCGTTAACAATTATTGTGGGCAGAGGACGCTTTAGGGAATTGTATCTGAGGGAATCAGGGGCACTTGCTACAGATTTAAAGACCCCTTTCCCCAAAGGCACCCATGGCTGAAGAGGGGAGCTACCTCTCCCGAGTTAACTTTCCTGACATAGTAAAGAATTTCATACCAGCCAGAGTTACCCACTCACAAAGCCAAAGGGCAAGAAAAAATGGCCATAAAAATATGCATTCCTTCCCCAAGGTAGAGAAGCCTAAACTGTAGTTAAGGAATTGCTGGACGCTGTGTGTGCACAAGTAGGAGAGTAGAAAAGACCCCAGCCGTGCACAATCTTGAAAGGGATTCTTGTGAGTTTTACCTCCAGGAGCCCTATCAGGTTCACACAGTGAAGGTTGGAAGAAAATCTCTGGCTTTGGGCTGTGGGGTAGGGTTAGGGGTGGGGAGGAGGAGCAGCCATTTTGGAATGTGCCCTGAGCACTCTGTTCTTGTTAACGAGGCCTGCCCTGGAGATTATTTTATCCTAGTCTAACATACGGGGCAGGGAGTGGGGGTTATGAAAGCCTAACTGGCCTGGGGGATGGGAACCATCCATCTCTAGTCCTCTTCAGCCTTTTTACTCTCCTAAAAGGGTGTGAGACTGAGAAACACTTGAAGAGGTCACAGCCTGAGGAGATTGGCTTACTCAAAGACTGAGACCTGTCATAACCCCGTAGACCTCTACCCCCCTCCAGCACTCCAGCACACCACTAAAGGCCTCTTGACCACAGTTCCTTTTATCCCTGTACCTCATGTCTAGCTTTTAACAAAAAATTACAAGGCATACTAAAGGGAAATTTCAAAACACAATGTGAAGCAGAGCAAACATCAGAACCAGACGCGTATATGGCAGCCATGCTGGAATTATCTATCAGACTAGGAATTTAAAATAACTAAATATGCTAAGAGCTCTAGTGGAAAAACAGACAGCATGCCAGAACAGATGGGTAATGTAATCAGGGAGATAGAAATCCTGAGAAAGAATAAAGAAGAAATGCTAGAAATCAAAAACACTAACGGAAATGAAGAATGCCTTTGATGGGCTCATTAGCAGACTGGACATAGCTGAGGAAAGAATCAAGTGAGTTTGAGGATATGTCAAAAGAAACTTCCACGAGTGAAAAAGAAAAAAAGATTGCAAAAACCATGAACAGCATATCTGAGAACTGTGGGGCAACTACAAAAGGTGTTCCATATGGATAACGGGAATACCAGAAGTCGAGGAAAGGGGCAGAAGAAGTATTTGAAGTAATGATTGGTGATTTCCTTGAACTTACATCAGACACACCAACCACAGATCCAGGGAACTCAGAGAACACCAATGAAGATGAAAGCTAAAACAAACCAACCGAAACCAACCAACCAAACAAAAAAGACTGTGCCTCGGCATATCGTATTAAAACTGCCGAAAACCAGAGATACAGAAAAAATCTTGAAAGAAGCCAGTGGAAAAAGCCAGCTTACCTATGGAAGAGCAAAGTTAAGAATTACATTTGAGTTTTCCTGAGAAACCATGCAAACAAGAAGAGAGTAAAGTGAAATATTTAGTGTTGATAGAAAAAAAAAGAAAAAAACTACCAGTCTAGACCTCTGTGTCCAGTGACATGATCCTTCAAAAGTGAAGGGTAAGTTCTTTCCTCGGTAAACAAAAATTGAGGGAATTTGGTGCCCGTAAGTCTGCCTTGTGAGAAATGTTGAAGTACTTCAAAGGAAAATTACATAGCTCAGACCTACATCAAGCAGGAAGAGCATTATAAACAAGAGTCAGTGAAGGCAAAAGAACTTATTTGTATTCTTAATTGACCTAATAGATAACTGGATAGACAGACAGCTGGAGGGGTGTTTTGGGGGGGGGGCCGGGCGGGGAATGAGCTAAGCAGGTGATGGGCATTAAGAAGGGTACTTGTTGGGTTGAGCACTGGGTGTTGTATGTGATGACTCACTAAATTCTATTCCTGAAATCATTGTTACACTTATTATGTAAGTGTAATCATTATTATGTTAACTAATTTGGATTTAAATTAAAAAAATAGCAACAATGAACTCAGTGGCTCTAGTTTATGGATAAGTGAAATGAGCGACAGCAGTGATACAAGGAGTAGGAAGGGTGAGTTAGGAATACTTTAATTGCTCCTGAAGCAGTACAGAGTTACTTGAAAATGGGCTTGCATTAGCTATGAGTAGATATTGCAGAACTTAAGGCCACTGCTAAAAAAACTTTCTTTTACATTCTTTTTAACGTTTATTCATTTTTGAGAGACTGAGAGAGACTGAGAGAGACAGAGCACGAGCAGGGGAGGGGCAGAGAGAAAGGGAGACACAGAATCCGAGGCAGGCTCCAGGCTCTGAGCTGTCAGCACAGAGCCCGACGCGGGGCTCAAACCCACAAACTGTGAGATCATGACCTGAGCCAAAGTTGGACGCTTGACCGACTGAGCCACCCAGGCACCCCTAAAAACAGTTTTAAAAAAGTGTAACTGATAAACTAAATGGCATCACATCAAATGCTCAAAGTACGGAAGGCTTAAATACAGTGGGAGGCCAGATAGAATCAACGAATAAGTGCAGTGAATAGAAAACAGGAACAAATGTGGTAGGTGTTAACCCAGCTTTGTCAGCAACCACTTAAACCATAGTTGTCTAAATATACCAAGAGGCAGAGACTGCCAGAGTGGATCAAAAATAAGACCCAGTTATATGTTGTTGACCAGAAACCCACTTGCATTTTTGTCTGTTTTTAATGTTTATTTACTTATTTTGAGAGAGAGAATGAATGAACGAATGAACGAATGAACGAATGGGGGAGGGGCAGAAAGAGAGGGAGAGAGAATCCCAAGCAGGCTCTACTTTCTGCATGGACATGGGGCTTAATCTCACAACCCCGAGATCATGACCTGAGCCCATATCGAGTTGGTCGCTTAACTGACTGAGCCACCGAGGAACCTCAAACCCACTTTAAACGTAAAAATACATAGCTTAAAACCAAAGGGCTAAAGAAACATATACCATGCTAACACTAGATAAAAGAAAGCTGGAATAGCTATGTTAATTTCAGGCAACGCAGACTTGAGAACAAAAGTAATTATCAGCGGTAAAGAGGAGTATTACATAATGATAACAGGGTCAGTTATCCCAGAAGGCATAGTCAATCCCGAGAAGCAGAAAGTAGATTAGTGGTTGCCCGGACCGGCAGGGGAAGGGGTGGGGAGGTACTGTTTAACGCTTCTGAGGTTTCCTTTTGGGGTGGTGAAATGTCTTAGAACTAGTTAGAAGTTATCGTTGAACATTCTCAATGTACTTCATTATACCGAATTGTCTCCTTTTGAAGGGTTAGTAATTCACTTCATGTTATGTGAATTTACCTTGAGAATAAAAAAGGATACGCAACAAAATTATGTACTTTCAAAATACTATTTATTGAATAATTACCACTAAATTGGCAATTGTCTGGCATGTGTGATGTCTCACCCCATCTCTTGTTCAAGGTGTACCATAATCAGCTGATCATAGTATATCTCCTTCCCCGAGCACTGTCTTTGCCTCAAGTCCTTCTCAGTATATACTCCAGAAAGCCACTATCAGGAAGGGAGGAACCCTTGAACCCTCATTCTGCTGGGACGGCCTCTCCCAATATTCACCCTCATTCCCACTTCACCTGCTAGCTAATACCGGACACTCCATGATTAAGGCTTCACTCTGCTTTGGTCTTTGACCTTTGTTAAATGTCCTACTGGGGGTGTGCTGCAGGTTGGGTTTCCAGAAAATGGACTCCAAGACAGATTTGTGTGCAGGAGGTGTAAGGGGGAGTGTTCTCAGGAACGACATCCGTAAGGGAGGGGGGGGGGAAACAGGATTGGACGGAGGGAGAAGTTGAAGTGTGACGCAGTTGCCTCTGAGGTTGCAGTTGAACCCAGAGAGAGTTCTAGAGCTGGGCCAGTACCTTGGAGGTACCCTGAAATGAGGCAAAGACTTTGTATCCTCACACCAGACAGTCTCTGTATTTGGGCTGCCTGCAAGGCAAGAGCCGTGACCTTGGACTTGGAAAAGTAATTTATCTGGATGGACTGAGTTCCGAACTGTCAGCCGCCAGCACTGTGGTGATGAGGGAAATAAGTATATCGGTTCTGAAAGGGGGATCTGGTGGCAAGCCACAGCAAAGATGCACCCGTTTTTGTTATCGGCCGAATTTACACATCGGTCTGAATGAACTTGTCCTCGTGGAAGCAGGGAAATAAAGCAGACAGTCAAGAGGCCAGGAGTGGGATGGAGGGCTATGAAGAGAAAGTAAGTATGTTGAGGAGAAGGTGAGCATTACTCTAGAACATGAGGTCGCAGTGTTCTCCAAATCCAGTTTCAACTATGTTGTCCCTAACAAAACAATCTGTAGAGTACTGCTTTGGCAACGATCGTGGTACTTGGAGATTGTTGTTTGTAGGAGAATCTGAACCTACTTTTACATTCGTTGGGCTTCCCTTACCTGTTAGTTTCAAGTTTGCCCTTCTGGAAAACTGCCTTCCTGAGTCAAAGCCGCTTGTTGATTTTCTCAGCCAACCTTCAGCCAGCTCATATGCCGTTAAAAAGAGCACCTTTCAATAGGCGGTATACACGTAAAGGGGACTGGCTAATCAAAGAATTGGAAGGTGTTCCACTACAACCTACTTTGACTTCCTGTCGCAGTTACTATGACCGTATAGCCAACCATCCCAAAACTCAGTGGTGAAAAAACAACCATCTGTTGTATTCGCGGTACCTGCGGTTCACGTATTCAGACAGGGCACCGTGGGTGCGGCTTGTCTCTGCTGCGTGTCTGGAGCCTCATCGGCCGGAAGGCTTAAACAGATAGAGGCTGGAATCCTCTGAGAGCTTACTCGCTCACCTGTCTGGCAGTTGGTGCTGCATGTAGGCTCAGACCTTTGCGGGAGTGGTTGCCACTTACGGGTGGTTTCTTCACGTAGCCCAGGTTACTCGTAACACCGTGGCTGGACTCCGAGGGTGCATGTCCCCGGAGAGGGAACCAAGTGGCAGCTTCATGCGTGTTAAACCTGGCGTCAGAGGTCACGGCATCGCTTCTGGCACGCTCCTGTTCGGGCGGTCGCAAGCTCCCACAAGGTACAAGGGCACGGAGTATAGACCCTGCCTCAGTGGGAGGGGTGTCACTCACACTGGTGAGTAGGGCACGTGAGACGAAATGAATATGTTGGTTTGGCCATCTTTGAAAAACACAGTCTGCCATGCTTATTTTCTCCTATAAACTCTTTCAGTTTCTAGAGGAATAGATTCGGTCAAATACTCACTTCGAGAAAAACGGAATTTGCGACGGGAGCTCCTGTGCCCGTGGGACGACACACTTATCTGTCTGGAGTCTTGTTCTGGTGACTGTTGAATAGCCTTTCATTTTTTTCTTTCTAATAGCTGCCCCGGACATGAAAATCCTACATTCTGAGAAAAAATAAGTCCCTTTATATTTACTATGACTTTCAAAATTGCTGATCTGAATTGTAACTATATAGGAAGTTGGGATATTCTCCTTAAGGATTTCTTGAACGTGAGATTACCAGGAGCAGCAGTGTGTGAGATGCCTTCGCTGCGCCTGGTGGTTCTGAACTCCACATGGCCCGGCCACAAAACTCGTCTGCTTGGGCAGTGTATACATTTCGGTTGCAGATGCCGCGTTGAAGACATTCTCTAAATATTTACACCATACAGTCTTCTTTGAGGTGAGTTTTGTGAAATTTAGCTTCACAAAGTAAGAGTGTATGTGTGGTGCAGTCAGACAGCATAGACTATGAAAACCAAGGTGACAATATTTATACTTTCCTTGCCAAAAAAAGCTAGAGCTAACATCAGTATCCACTTGTAGTTGTGTTATTTCAGGCATGTTCTGTCGTCACTTCTTTATTCTCTCATAAGATTGTATTCTCTCTTAAAAAAGTTTTCATCTTTCATTGACCCGTTTTCAGTATGTTGAATCTTGGAAGCTACGTTCTGTCCATTTACAGCGAAGTAGTGGTGTCCGTCGTGACGAGCGCATAGTTTCTTCAGTGTATTTCAGCAAAGGTGTGGAATGAGACTAATAATGCCAGCCTTTATCGGACATCTGCTACAGTCTAGGCATTATGCTAAGCCCTTCCATCTTCTGTGCCCACCACCAGTTGTTGAAAATATGTGTGCTTTTTTTACGTAGTTAAAACACTGCTTAGAGGGGCACCTGGGTGGCTCGGTCAGTTGAACATCCAGCTTCAGCTCAGGTCATGATCTCACGGTGCGTGAGTTCGAGCCCCACATCAGGCTCTGAGCTGACGGTGCAGAGCCTGCTTCGGATCCTCTGTCCCCCTCTCTCCGCCCCTCTCCTGCTTGCACTCTCTCAAAAATAAACATAAAAAAAAAAAAAACAAGCCACCAAACACTACTTAGTTTGCATAGTACTTTTCCCACCTGACATTGTACCAGTCATTTTCCCATGCTGCTAAAGACACCATAGATATGCCGTTTTCATTGTTTTATACTCTTTTCCCTTAAGTATTTAATTCTTTTCCTGTTGGTGAGTGAGATGATCATTTCCTATTCTACGTAAGCCAATCCTGAATATCTTTTGGATTCAGAGGGTGTGCGTGCCCCATATGAGGTAGGATAAAAAGGGAGTGGTCGGTAAGACCTCATTGAATACAGCCTTTCCTGGTGCTTACAGAGACTGTAGATTATTTTTTCAGAAGATCGTGCCACACTTTACATTGCCATCACCAGAGTAGAAATGCATTTGTGTTACCACTTTTGAATATGGTTATTGTATTTTGAATATTGGTGGCGGTGTATTGCTTTCACAAGAAGATAACTGCCAGGAGTAATTCTAAAGCTTTGTTTTGGATATTTTCAGAACGATTTTGGACTTCACTGTTATTTTGTGAAACTAGATGAAAATTCTCCATCTTTCTCAAGGCAGGGTGGTTGGGGTTGATAGACCCTAGGACCGAGGTTCTGAACTCTGCAAGCTTGTACCATAGGTAAATTCAAATAAGGGCCTTCGAGTCTTAGGCTCCTAAGAGTGGTTAGGGGACTTGGGAAAAGCAGACTGGGTGATTGTCTCAAGTGTTTTCCATTTTGAAGCGGATGTCTTACATTCACTAGAGTAATTTAGGACATTTAAAGTATTTACATAGCTGACAAAGTGAGAGCTTGGCTGACTGATGTGAATGCACCCGGTCAGTTCAGTCAGAGATCACGTTCCTTTCAGTGTTGACTGAACTCCCTTGATACTCCAGGATCAAGTGCTCAGAGAAGGAATACCTTGGTGGATATAAACAATAATTTGTAAGTTTATTGAGTACTCAATATATGCCAGGCAGGAGCCTAAGCACTTCACATCCACTTGGCTTGTCTAGTTCTCACTGATGGAGTATATTAAAATATTCATTTTGGAGTGAGTGGATTGTAAAGAATTTTATTTTCTACATTATATTTTTGTACTTTATGAATCTTTTAAATGAACACGTATTAATTTTGTCATCATAAAAGGTTAAAGAAACAGCAGCGTATGCACTCTGATTCTTAAACCTAGCATCCAAGGGAAGTTGAAGTTTGTGTTGTACAAGGAACAAAAGGGATTTAAAAAATTTTTTTTACATTTATTTATTTTTGAGGGACAGAGAGCGCCAGCAGGGTAGGGGCAGAGAGAGAGGGGGAGACACAGAATCCAAAGCAGGCTGCAGGCTCTGAGCTGTCAGCACAGAGCCTGATGCCCGGTTCGAACTCACCAACTGCGAGATCATGACCTGAGCCGAAATCGGACGCTTAACTGACTGAGCCACCCAGGCGCCCTAAGGAAAGGAATTTAAAGCATGTTTTTTATTATGGAAAATGACACAAACAAAACTTACAGAGAGTGATACAACGAACCTCCACTTATCCATTGTCCAGCTTTAATATTCATCATGAACAATATTAATTTATCTGTACCCCACCTAGTTAGAAAGGATTAGTAAAAGTTGCTGTGGGCAGGGTGAAAAGAGCATGCGCTCTGAAGACATATCTGTGTTTTTATCTTAACTGTGGGAGTCTAGACCCTTGGGTTTGAATCCCAGTTCTCTTGACTGAGCAGCAGGGGTCTTGAGCTGGTTGCTTACTCTTGGTTTCCTCCTCTGGCACAAATGATAAGCAAGGGGCTCCCGGTGCCTCAGTCGGTTAAGTGTCTGACTCTTGGTTTCTCGGCTCACGTCATGTTCTCAACGGTTCGTGAGTTCGATCCCCGCGTCGGGCTCTGAGTTGACGGTGCAGAGCCTGCTTGGGATTCCCTCTCTCCCTCTCTCCCTCTCTCCCTCTCTCTCTCTCTCTCTCTCTCTCTGCCCCTCTCCTGCTTGCGCTCTCTTTCTCTCTCAAAATAAATAAATGATAAGCAAGTGTTTCTGAGTCACTGAGGAAATGACATGGAGAAAAACACAAATATATATATGATATGGGTTATTGGGCTAATTGTATTGACCATGTACTTTATTTTTACAACCTGAACTTAGTTCAGACGACCAGAAATCTGGATTTTTTAAATGAAATTTATCTACAGCAGAGCTCATTCACTGACATTTGTACAGAGAGACCCCATGTTGCAGATGGTCTAAGGCAGTGTCATTTTGATCCTGTGGTAAGTGAAAACTATCATTAGGGGCCCCATTCACCCAAAGTGTTGGGTTTGAATAACACATTTGATAGTCACTGTTATATAGAGGAAATACTGAAGTTTAAGAAAATGTATTCAAGGAATTAAAAACAAATTGCAATAAACAAATCTAATAAATGAGTATTATGTGCTCTTTAAAAGCACAGACTTTTCAATGTGGATGAATAATTAAAAAAAAATAAGCATTTTCGTATGTTAACTGAGTTTCCCTGATACTCATCCATAATTTCATTTTTTTTTTTTTTAGAATAGCCTTCATGATTCCAGGTCATTCCCAGATGATTGTAGCTTGGTGTAAATATAAAGCTTTACATGACAACTCTTAAGCAGTGCTCCGATTTCATCTGTAATGCCTGTGTCTCCCTATTCTGCAAAGTCACGCAGGTTAATTCCCTCATAAGGGAAGGGCTGTTAGAGCCACACGAAGGAGACCTTGTGGCCAAATCAGATCACTGAATTAACCGCAGTGCTCGTGGCTTCCCCTTCAAATGAAATTCCAACTGCTACCATGCATGCTCCCGATGCCTGACAATTGTGAGGTATTTTACAATCATCTTTAACAAACCTCTCTCAAATCAACCTAGGGGGCACATGCTCAAATAGCTAGGCTTCCTCTCCAATGGTGAAATACGTTCATCCGTTCAGCTTTTATTGAGTACCTTCCATGTCCCACGGTCTATGCTAGGCATTAGAAATACAGACATGTGAAAGACAGAGTCAGTGGTCCAGCTGGTCACAAAGTGAGATGAGGAGTGTAATTTGAACTCATGGATTCTGGGGGATTCGATATTGGTTTCACCAGCTACAGTGTAATCACAACTTATTTTTTGCTCTCTAGAATCCGTCATTTTACTCATCTGCTTTTTGGTGTTTTTTTTTTTTCCCCAAGAAAAAACCATTGGGTTCCCACTCTGTTCCAGGTGCTATTCTAAGTACTGGAAATACAAGGAGTCTCTGCCCTCATGGTGCTTGCGGCCTAGAGACAGGACAGTAAGACATGGAGAGGAAGTCAGAAGGGTGGAAACAGGCCGTGAAGGGCCCGTAAGGGATTGTACAGAAATTGGATTTTATTCTGGACGTATGCTTGGAAGCCACTGGATGGTTTTGAGCAGAGAAGTGATATGATCTGCCTTAGGTTCTGAAGTGATTACACTGGATATTCTATTGAGAATGATTGTAGCGGGGCAAGGGTTGAAACTGGGAAACCAGTTGGGAAGTTTTTGCAATAAGTGAGGCAAGAGACTGACGGTGGCTTGTTGGGTTTTAGACCCAATTCAACTCGTAGAGCAGGGATTTCCTCCTCTGTCAAAGACCAGTGCTCCAGACACTACCTGGCTGTCCTACAATTCAACTCGCTTCTGACACCACCTAGAGACAACATCGTATTCCACAGGTTAGTGCTCAGTCCCACAGGACTGGCCCCCCCCCCCCCCCGCCCCACTTCAGATGCCAATAGCAAGCCCAGGTCATTAGCTGTACTTCCGAATGACTGGCTCTAATTTAGAATTACCACAACCCCTTCCTTGGGTTCGATTAATTTTTTAGACTGGTTCACAGAACTCAGGAAACCCATTTATTCACTAGATTGCCAGTTCATTACAAGGGATATTGGGAAAAAAGAACTAACAGCTAAATGAAGATACATAGGGTAAGATCTTGAACAAAGGAGCTTCTGTCCTTGTGGAGTTCGGAGCCTGGCCCTGTGGCACAGAAAAGTGTGCTGGTTCCCTAACCTGGAAGCTCTCAAAATCCCCTCCCTTTGGACTTTTAGAGAGGCTTCATTACGTAGGCACAATTGATTAAATCATTGGCCGCTGGTGATTGATCCAGCCTCCGGCCCCTCCCCCAGAAATCAGGGGGTGGGATTGAAAATTGCAACCCTCTGATCAAGGTTGGTGCCCCTGGCAAGCAGCTCCATCCTTAGGTGCCTTCTAAAAGTCACCTCATTAACATAAACCCAGTTGGGTTACATCTACATCTATTTCACCTTTATGGCTCGGAAACCTTTTCTTTTTTTTTGGAAACGGGGACAAGAGACCAGATATAGCAAAATTCTCATTGCTGAGGAAATTCCATGGCCTTTGGGAGTTGTGAGCCAGGAACCGTGGCCAAAGACCAACTATATGTGAGAGAGATATTTTGGTCATCTAGTGGCCAAATGTATATTTCTTATAAATCACAATATTGCGGGCTTGAACTAGCATGGCTGCAGCGGAGCTGGTGAAAAACACATCAGGGATAGAGTCTGAAAGGAGAGGCAATAGGCCTTGCTTGACAGATTGGACATGGCTATAAAACTCTCATTTCTTGCCTTGAGCTATTGGAAAAATGACGTTGCCACTTACTAACATGGGGACGACCGTGAGAGTAGATGGTTAAGAAATAGAAATCGAGGGTTAGACGTCGGATATATTAGGCTTGCGTTCAGACATCTTGGTAGAAATGTGAAGCAGGCACTTGGCTACGTAAATTTAGAGTTTAGGTGAGTGCTCTGGGTGAAGGTAAAAATGTCTGAATCATCAACTGATAGATGGCATTTAAACCGATAGATGTCACAAGACAGGAAATGCAACAAAGGAGTGAGTGTAGAACCTTGGGAGACTGAAAACGAATAGCCGGTTAAGTATAGGAGAGAATCCACCAGCTCTCCAGTATAGGAGAGGGTAGCATCCAGATACCAAGTTAGAAAGGTATTTAAGAAGGAAGGAGTGATCAGCTTTGTGAAATGTCACTTTAGTTATCCAGTAATCATTGACTCAGGGCTCACTCTTTTCTGCCCGCTGTGCTGGGTGCTTAGGATCCAAAACTGAACAAAATATGGTTCTTGCCCTGGAGGAGCTTAGAGTCTGACTGGGGGAGGTGGCCGAGGAAGCAGATCACGGTGGTGCAGTGTGGTCAGTGCTTAAAGAGTCACATGCACAGGGATCCATGGGAATATGTGCCTGCTCTACTATGTGGCTTTGCTCTCAAACCCTTAAGGCAAGTGATAGACATGAACAGATCTTTTTTATTAGCATAGCGCATTGACTGATTGCTGCCAGAGATGTACTGAATGACATTCCAGGTTTTATTTTCTAAGAGGTGAGTTAAGTATAAGCCAAGTCTCTTGAGAGATGTTTTTTAGAATAGGCAAGGTATTGTTACAGTTGCAAAAGAGATTGGTATTCATACTCTTCTACTTCTTATTCAGACCTAGAATTATACATTGAGAAAAAGTGTAAAAATATATACTGGTCTAAATATATGGGGGCATCAGACAAATGTTCTTTAACTAAAGCAACTGGGGTTCCTTAAGGACACTTTCACATGGATATGGTAGACCAGTAGAATTAGCAATATCCCCAACTTCCAAGGGAAACTGCCTGGTTGCTTAAGCAAACTATTTTAATTCAGTTCACTCCGATTATCAATTGAGTTAAAAAGTAACCATTTGCCAGACTTTGTTTGTTTGCCTGTCTGTAGGCAAATAGACCACGCAGTTGACTTAGTGGATTTGCTGATTGTCATGCTCCTTTCCCTGGCCTTCGGGTCCCCATGCGTACGCCTCAGTGTGACCCACAGAACCTATCGTAGAGAAGATAGAGCAGAGGAGTTCAAATCACTTCCTGCCCTGGTTCGAATCCTGGCTCCATTGGTCACTCTCTGGGTGACCTTGGGCAAGTTACTTGGCTTCTCTATCCACTAGTGTCCTCATCTGTAAAGTGGGGATAATAACAGAACGTGACTCATGCGCTTATTGGGAATATTCAACGCGTTATCCTGCGCAAGGGACTCAGAAAGTTGTCTGGAAGGTAGTGAGTGCAGTAGGTGTGTTTGCTGAAGTCCGCTGGTCCAGCGTCACCAGCGGCCACTTGCAAACATGCCACGTGGCTCTAGGCAACCGGAGGTGCTCCCCGGAGAAGAGCGGACAGCTAGACAGAAGTAGACTGCCTTGGATTTTCATTTGAAAGTTGAGCTGACGGTATCTCCTAATGGATTACACGGGTATGTGGGCTGAGGGAAAGAGAAGTCCAAAAAATGACCCTTCGCTTTGTAGCTAGAGCAGTTACGTAGAAGCAGCTTGGGAGAGGAGTGAGCGGAGAAGCCGGGTAGGCAGGTGGCTGACACGCCTGGAGTGCAGGGCACGAGTCAGAGCTGCCCATATAAACTTGAGAATAATCATCAGTGTACAGATAATACTTGAAGTGCAAAGCCGTGGGGATAGTTGAAGTCATCTAGGGGCGAATAACAGCATGTACCTCTGAGGATTGTCGTAAGAATGGCATGAGTAAGCCCTGGAGGGTACTTGGCACCGTTCCTGGCACATAGTAAATGTGCAAGAAATGACAATTATTATTACCGTTCTGATGATTCTTAAGAATAACTTATTGCTGGTGGGAATGATGGTAAACCTCCATGATTACTTAAGAGATGTGCCTCCAAACTTTTCCTTGGTCATGGTGCACACAGAAAACGGTAGTACTTGTACACCCCCCGGCAGAAGCTTCACTGCCGGAGGCTCAGGTGCGGTTCCTGCCCAGCTGCCCCAAGGAGGTGGAGGTCCGTCGTCAGTGCAGCCCAGCGTCACACTGCTGGAGAGGTTCTGGCCTGGAAGCATAGGTGTCCACGGGAGCTTGTTTTCTTTTTTAATTTTTTAAATGTTTATTTATTTCTGAGACGGAAACAGCTTGAGCAGAGAGGGGCAGAGGGAGAGGGAGACGCAGAATCCGAAGCAGGCTCCGCGCTGTCAGCGCCGAGCCCGACACGGGGCTCAAACTCGCAAACCGTGAGCTCCTGACCTGAGCCGAGCTCAAGCGACTGAGCCCCCCAGGCGCCCCTGGGAGCCTGTTTTCTAACGCACCGTGTCCGGCCCACGGAATCCGAACCTGCATTTTTACAAGCTCCCCAGGTGATTCCCACGTCCCTTAAAGTTTGAGAACCCTGATTGATAAAATTGTTGTGTCAGTCTTGAATACACGATATGCGTGTGTTTAAACCGATACATGTTAACTGCCAAATTTGAGACGATTATTTCTTCTCTTTTCCTTGCTTTCAACACAGTGTATATACACGGCATCTATTATGTGGTGGGCACAGGGAGAAACTTCCGGTAAGGTCGTTTTTGCATTGGAGGGCTTCTCTATAATGTGGGAAGAGCTCTGGGGTTGGTTGGTTGCTTAATTAAGTGTTTTCCATTTTACAAGGGCACTTTACACCCCCTTTGTGGCCATGTTCACACTGAGGACCGGCCTGGGACCATCGCTTACCTGGCAGTTTATCCCCGCGTTGGGGTTCGTGGAGGGCGACTTGACACCTTGCCTGGAGCCACGTCAGCGCTTCGTTCTTCCCACATCCGAGTTGTATTTCCTGAATTACCTAGTTAATTTTATGATTCAAAATTCTCATTTGTCCCACATAGATCAGACCAAAGGCTAAACTAACTTGTACAAAAATGACTCATTTCTATTTGTAATGTGAAAATATTTTTAAAACTCAAGCTAATAGCTTTAATTACAGTGCTGATTTTTTTCCCTTCTGTTTAGAAATGTTTAAATTTCTTCCCCTAGCAAGTGGGATCCTGGGGCTCTCACTCATTCCTGAGTGGATCTGGCCAGACTGACAACAGCGTATGTTGAGCCAAGGAAATGCTCGCATTAGACATTCTGAAAACAAAAGAGGCCGGTCAGGAAGCAAAGGGGAACATCAAAGGAAATATCGGCCCAGGAGGAGGAAAATGGTTGTTTCCTTCCTGGTCTTCCGCTGAGAATGGCCCGAGGGGCAAATAGGAAAGGAATCTTGCTTCGGTGTGTGTGGCTATTTGGGGTGGGGCAGAGTTTGGGGGACATTCTAAAGCATTCAGTCTTAGAAGAAAATAGTTAAAGTACTCACAAGTTTGGTCACAGTTTGGTCAAGGAGTTTTCAGCGGGCAAGTAAGTGTTTGCGTAAGGAAGGACTAGCACATCTTCAAAGTTCAGTCATCCTGGAGTTCAGTCTGGAAATTGCCCAGTCTTATGGCTGTCTGCCCCATAATGCTTGCAGCAATGTGGCTCTTGAAGGGTTTGAAGGACCGTGGGCTGCATGGGAAAGAAACAGGGGTCATAGATTTGGTACTTGTCATGTTGATCTATGATAAAGCCGGGTGGGATGGCAGGGGCAAAACTTTCCCAGTGGCAAAAGCTGACAAAGGGGGCTCACTGAGCAAAGGAAATCCAGCACAAGAGGGCTCTGGCTGGCTATGGGGGGAGGCAGCCACCAGTTTACCGTGTGACTGTGGACAAAGTCCTTCCTATCTGGGATCCTCAATTGGCCTATTCGTCAAGGAGTGTGAACCAAACGAACTCACGGGGCTCCATCGGCTCTGATATCCCATAATCCTAGGCGAGCTGGCGATAATGTCAATCTGAATTTCAGGAAGTGACCTGTCAAAGATTGCTAAAAATAGCCATAAAACCAAAATCTCTACTGATCTCCAAAAACGTTTCTTTTCCAACAGTCATTGAAGGAAAGAAACCCAGGGTACCCAAGTAATAGAATTCTGAATTGGGGATCCTTTAGGAGGAGAAATCAAATGAAGTCCTTGGTTCCATGCTGCATTCACCTTGAGGCACTCCAGGCTGTCACCATAGAGAGTGCCTGTGACACAGGGTAGTGTATGGAAGAGAGATGATCCTTGATGCTCGCTTCACAGTGCTCTTTAGACAGCCGTCAGTCACCGTGACCGATCAGAAACACACAGCGGTCAGAATTACCAGGGAGAAACAAGAAGCACTTGTGTGTTCAAAATACACACAATGAAATAAAAGCATGGCGTTTTTAATTACCTGTAGGAATTTCAAGAGAGCTGTTATCATACTTTTTAATTGGCCATCTTTGTTCACTGTGCATTTTCAGAGAACACAATGACACGACAGTAATTTTCACTTTTGTGGAAAGATTATTTTTTCAGGACATATTGCCCTAATTAGATTTTTTCCCCCAAATACTTGAAAAAACATGCGTTTAAATCACCAAGTACATTTCCCATTCCGATTAATATTCATGCAAGTGAGAAATCATAAAACTACAATGTGAAATCGAATCACAATAAAATGACTGAGATCTACTAAAATGAAATGTAAATATCGAACATGCTTCAGTTTTTCATTTCAAGTAGTTAAAAACAACACTAACTCATAATTATGGTACAAACTACGGAAATCCATCAGCCAAACACTAGGCAAGATTTGAAGTAAATCACATCTGCCTCTACAGTCTCTGTTTAAAAAGGGTTTCAGGAACCCAGGAAAAAGCTGCATCATCATCAGTTTTTATTATATCATTCTTCTCAAAGTCCTTTACTCTTAGGTGGGTGGTGGGGATAGAGCAACTTTTTCGCTTGAAATTGGAGGATCCGTGTTTGCATACCTCTGCCAGTACTCTTGGCTCTGTGACCTCTGGAAGGTCACTTAACTTCTTGGATCTTCCATTTCCTTAGCCATAAAGTAGACGACAGTATCTATTTTTCATGAGACCGTTGTGTCAAATAAGATACAACAAGATACAGTAAAAGACCTTTGCACACAACAAATCGCAGTAAAACCGTGCCATAGTGAATCTGTTATCTAAAACTGCATAACAAAGCACCCCAAAACGTAGTGGCTTCAAATCACAACCATTTTATTATTTTATTTCTCTATTACTATTATTTCCAAATTCTGAGCTTCCAGAATTTGGGAAGGCTTAGCTGGGCCATTCCGGCTTAGGGTCTATCATGTGGTCTTAGGGCCTCTCCATAGGTCCCTCCACGTGGGCTAGTTTGGGCTTCCTCAGCATGGCAGCCTCAGGGTGGTGCCATCGTGACATGGTGGCTGGCGTTCCCTCAAACGAGCGTCCCCTAAAAGTGAGGCAGAATCGCGTGGCACTTTCGAGACCTAGATCTGGAAGTCATAGAGCATCTCTCGTGGTGAAGGCAATCACGAAGGCCCAGGTTCAAGGGGAGGAGACATATACCTGACCTCTACATTCTAGACATATCAAAGTTGGCATAGGAAGAAGAGCATGTGACATTGGAGATACTACTGTGATAATCCTTGGGAAATACAATCTGCTACCTGTGGCATTAAAACCAAACTTTTCTGTCATTAATGCTGATGTGATTTAAAAGCTACCTAAAAGGCCTCATTCTTAAGTGAAAGCACTCCCTTGAGAGGACTACCCCCATTGGTTAGTTTCGAATAACAAGAGTACATCCCACTATCGCCTTTTAAGTTGCAAAGAATAATTTTAATACTATACAAGGTATCTTCTCTGCATCAGATAATATTCTAGATGATTTTTATATAGGATATTAGCAATCCTTAATCTGTCTTTGTAAGGTAGGGAGTGTTCCCATTTTGTGAAAGAGTGAGATTCAGAGAAATTAGGTAACTTCCCCGGGTCAAATCAAATCAAACCAAACCAAATTGGTCAGATCTAAATTTGGATCTGGCACTTATTTTACTACATTGTATGAGCTCTGTCTTTAAGTAACTACTTAAATAACACTAAGTTCCAGGCCCTTTGATACACACACACAGACACACACACACTCTTAATCTTCACCCAAACCTGTGAGGTACATACTATTATTGTCTCCATTCTATAGATGAGAAAAATGAAGCAAAGAGAAATTACATAACTTGTCCAAGGCTAGATAGATAGTAACTGGTGAAGCCTGATTTCTCACTAAGATCTGAATCCAAAATTTTTCTGGAATTATTAAGAGCTTAATTTAGCATAAACTAGCTTTTCAACTTATTTTTCTTTTCAGAGCGGAGGGATGGGTCTACACTGGACATTTGGCAGAGGGTGAGCTCAAGAGGAGATGAAAGGGACTATTTT
Organism: Neofelis nebulosa; assembly: GCF_028018385.1. Classification (NCBI taxonomy): domain Eukaryota; kingdom Metazoa; phylum Chordata; class Mammalia; order Carnivora; family Felidae; genus Neofelis; species Neofelis nebulosa. Next base: position 118,173,948 of record NC_080800.1, on the reverse strand, counting down.
AAGAAGCCTGTTGCCTGGGACCAATCCCAGTGGTGGTGGCGGCATGGAAGGACAGACAACACACAAAAGCCAAAGTCTGCTTACTCCCCAGTTTTTCTAGGGTGGGCCTTAATAAGATACCAGTGGCCAGAAATCACCTCCAGAGCACATTTGCTGTGGTGAAGGGGAAAATACAGATCTCTATCAAACATAGTATGCTGCTGTTTCTCTTTGTCAGAGGAAGCCAGGCTTTTTTGGTTGATCATGCATTGTTATTATGCAAGTATTTATAAATCAGGCTCCAAATCTTTGCTTTATCCGTACAAAAGCAATATCACACAGCAGGTGTTCATTCTTTGCCCTTAACCTTTGTAATGCAGAGTGTGGGAAAAGTCACTATTTGCATACTTTCATTAATACAAGAAACTTGAAATTCCAACTAGAAAGTAAGCAATTCGTTAAATGACAGGTACAAACTGAACCCTGTTATTTTGCATATTTCAAGTGACTTCTGCATTTGTGGCGCGGCAACTGTAGCTGCCTTTTCTAGAATTGGGCTTCAGGGACGGAATCATGCATTAGCAATGTGGAGCTGGGCAGCAAAGTAGAGTGAAAGCCTTCCCTAACCTCCTTACAGGAAACGTGAGCCAAAAAGAAAGGTTAGAGTACATGCAGATTGCATAAAAGCTTTGCTATTTATCATATTTCATATTAGATGTACACATTGGATAAGTGTACCCAAATATTTTTATTCATTTAAAAACACATATTTATTGGTGCCCACTATGTGCCAGGTGTAGTTCTAGATGCCAAGGACAGGTCAGTGAACAAAACGAAACAGAGTGCCTGGGTGACTCGGTTAAGCATCTGACTTTGGCTCAGGTTATGATCTCATGGTTCATGAGTTCGAGCCCCGTTTTGGGTGAACACGAGCCCCGCTTCTCTCTCTCTCTCTCTCTCTCTCTCTCTCTCTCTCTCTCTCTCTCGTCCCCTCTCCCCCTCCTCCTCTCCTCTTTCTCTCCCTTTCCATCTCTCTCTCTCTCTCTGCCTCTCGCTTACTTGCACCCTCCTTCCCTCTCTTTCTCAAAAAAAAAAAAAAAATACAACAAAACAGTCCTGCTCTCCTTGAACTTGCATTCTAGTGGAGAAAGAACACAAACAAGTTACAAAGTACAGTTCCTCCTCACCCTATGATCGAGTTATGTTCCAATAAACCTGTAAGTTGAAACTATTGTAAATTGAAAATGCACTTAATACACCTAACCTACCTTAAAGGTGCCCAGGACACTTACATGAGCCTACACTTGGGCAAAATCAGCAAACACAAAGCCTGCTTTATAATAAAGGGTTGACTCTCTCATGTAACTGAATACCGTACTGTAAGTGAGAAATGGAATGGCTGCATGGGGATAGAATGGTTGTCAGCATATTGGTTGTTGACCCTCGTGATATCGTGGCTGACTGGGAGCTGAGGCTCACTCCCCACCCCCACCCCCCGCCCCGCCCCGCCCCGCCCAGGATCACAAGAGATGATGGCACTGCATATCGCCAGCCCAGGAAAAGATCAAAACCCAAAATTCCAAGTACGGTTTCTCCCGAACGCGTATCGCTTCCACACCATGGAAAAGTCAGAAAATCCTAAGTCGGACCATTGTACGTCGGGGACCATCTGTCATGACCCTGCATGTCAGATGTTGGCAGTAGGTGCTGTGGGGACCAATAAAGAAAGGATGGGGGTGGGGGGTGTTGAGGAGAAGCACGGCAATGGAGTTATGACTGTGAGTTGGATGGAGGAAGGGGTACTAGTGTATGTAGGGTAACCTGAGCTCTCTCTGATAAGGTGCCATTTGAAATAAGAGAATAAATTTGAGAATTTGAATAATAATAAATAAATAATAATTTATTAAATTATTTATTATAAATTATTTTATATATATAATATATATAGTATAATAAATATAATATAATTATATTATTATATTTATTATATTATATATTTATTTTTATATTAATATATATTTATATTTATATTAAAATATATAAATATTATTTATTATTATATATTATATAATTATATATAATAAAAATATAATATATATAATTATATAATAATATGTTATATTATAATTATATATAATAATATATAATATATATAATATAATAATATAATAAAATATAATAATAATATATAATATAAATAATATAATAAATATAATATAAATTATAAATTATTTATTATAAATAAATAAATAAATAATTTGAATAATAATAAATAAATTTGAAATAAATTTGAGAATTTTATATCATGGCAGTAAGGTAGTCCAGAGTGATGTTTATTTTTTAAATGACTACATCATAAATGAAAATATATTTTAAAAAATAAATCATTTTTAAAACTGCACCCAATATTGGTTTGAAGAAAAGTAGGATTTCATCGAAGGGGCAGTAAGTAGTTTCATATCAGTTTTATTTTAATAATGAGATAAATAATTTTTCTCAGTGATATTTTTCCTATATTGTTATGTAGAACAGACCCAGGGTTTCCCTTTCTCCTAACGGCTCTGATTTATTGAGTGTCTTCTGTGTGCCATACATTTCACATCTGTTACTTTATCTTTCAACCCAGCAATGATCCTGAAAGGTAGGTACTGTTGTACTCATTATGGGTGTTCGAGAAAAGTATGTTTAGTTATCTAAGTCCTCCTCAGGCCAATCTGAGTCAAAGATTTCCAAATGAATTTTAAAGAAAACACTTGCAGAAATAATGTGCTCCAAGGTCACTAGATGGCAGAACCAAGATTTTAGCTTAGCTTTGCCTGACCCCAACGTTGTGGTTCCTCTACAGCCTGCTGCCTTCTCCATGCCTAGATAACTAAAATAAAATACTTCTCTCTTAAAAGATGTTGCGTGGGTTCCGATATCCTGCGTTTCTCATTCCCTGCTTTGTGGCTTCTGAAATAGGTTTAGCAGGAATTGAGATTTAGCCATGGATAATTAATCCATAATGGTTAATGACTTAGGGCTTCTTGCAGTTTAATTAGAACCTTTGAACATGACATCAAGAAAGTACTACACCTTCTTCAGTGGCATACCTGGTATTTCTCTTACGTTGGCACAGAATGTCCTTTGTGATCTTTGCAAAACAAAGACCTTCTCTCAACGCTGAATGGTCTGTAAAGTGATGTGAACACATATATATGTCACCAGTCTGTAAGACGTGGAGGAAACATATTGGGCTGTTCTGTTTGTCTGATACAGGAGCCGCTACAGAGGGAGTGAATTTGCTGTTAAGTCAAGTTCTAGATTACTCCGTGGATGCTATCCTTATCACCTCTTTCTTCTGCATCAACACCCCTGATGTCTAATTAATCAGCAAATCCTGCAAATTCTGCCTCTAAAATCTTACTTCATTTTCCACAATCACCACCTGAGGTTAAACCGTCATCTTATCTTCCCTGAGCGATCACAGTGACCTCCTTTCTAGCGGATCTTCCTGTGTCCCCACTTGTCCTCTCCAGTTACCCTGTGCACAGCAGCCAGAGTGATCTTTGGCGTCCCCACAACAGCTCCCTTCCCAGTTCCAGATCTTCCAGAGGCTCTCCATTGCTCTTGGAATAGAGGCCAAACCGTTCAGTGTAACCCATGAAGCTCCAGATGGTCTGGCCCCTGCTGACCTGTCAGCACCACCTCCAGACGCTTCTCATCGCTGTGTCTATTTGTGCTTACCATTGCAGTCCCACTACCTAGCATGAGGCTTAGCATGCAGGAGGTACCCTAGAAAACAATTCTCGAACGAGTGGAAATGTGTGTTTTTTTGCCCTCTGTGCATTTACCATGTCTGTCAACTTGGTGGTCACGTTGGAATGCAAGATGGCCCCTGCCATCCTGATGGCTGAGGAAAATGTAGAAAAAGCGAATTTAACAATCTCTACCGAGACATCACGCAGATGCGAGTATCAGGTCAAACCCCCCGATTTTGCACATTAAATATCTCTTCGGACATTTTCTAGGTAGCACTCTACATTTAGAAAGAACTGCTTAGGTCAGGCTGTAACTGGAGGGCTATTTTTACACGGATCAAGTTAGATTTGTGAGCACGCCGCCAGACATTGGAAACCGCTCAGTATATTTCCCCACCCTGGATACTTGAACCACTTCACTCAGTCTGCTGCCAGCAGCCGTATCGCTAGGATTTGTCCAGGGCATCTTCCTCTGTGAGTCACGACTCATAGTCTCTTGCTTTAATCTTCCTGCGTTATCTAAAACCTTTGGCTCTATGGTGGTTCTGACTTTGGCTTCCCGCCCTGCTAGTTCTCGTGACCCGTTAGAGAACTTACTCCTCTGGCAGTAACCTGGAAGGGCTCTCCTGGAGGCTGGTCACTGCCCTCGGGCTCCACGCACGATACCTGTAGGCAACACTCTGCCCCGTTCATGGCAGCCTGGCCCTTTTGACCAGCGCTGCTGGGTCCAGCAACTTCCACCCTGGGAAGGGGAATGGAGACACAGCTCTAGTAACTTTAGAGCATTTATAATTCTGCTTAATGTAATTCATGATTATGAAGATAAAACTGGTCTTGATTGAACAGTATATTTGATGATATAATCACCAAATCAGAATAACTAGCCCAGTTAATGTAACCCAATTTAATGAGAGATTTCACACCTACTCTTTAAGTTTATTTGGAAATTAACTTAAATTGGAGATAAGAACTGTCACTGGATTTCCTTCCAATTTTACTTGTGAAAAATGCTAAGATTCCGAAGGATGTGGCTCCAAGAGTATCTCTGACTTTAAGGGTCCTATTTGATACCCAAAGTTTACCATTTCTCCCGTGTACCTGGAATCCATGTGTACCAAGAGCTCGAGCTCCTTTTTCACCAACTCCTAGATTATTCTCTAAGAGACTCTTCGTGGTCCCAAATCCAGCTCTGTGCATTCTTGAAATGGGCCACCTTCACCCTTTGCATTTGTGATCCTTTGGGGAGAGGTTCGTCAGATCACAAACACACTGTGGAATCTACTAGAAGATGGTTCACATCCAGGACCTTCACTCCTTGTTGCCATCAGAGACCTTAAGGTGACTTCCTCAGCAATCTGAGAGATAACTCTGACAGCAAACCTGTGGTAGGACGTGTCATTTTAATGGTTTGTTATCCAAGCCTAGACCTTTGGGAATACAAATTGGAGCTTCCTTTGGGCCATCAGCCTCTCCTCCTGACAGTCCCTATGCACGTGCCAGTTTAGACGTGTTGAGTCAGAGCATTGCGGTGTCCTGGCAAATAGTTTTTGGTTTAGGGACGGGCACATAATTCAGGCAGAGCAAATGAAATGCCCTCTTTGGACTTTTGCTTCTACTGTTGAATGAGGCAGGCTGTCATTTTTTCTGGGTTCGGGCCTAGGAGGATATCAGCAGGGAGTATGCAGAGTCTTGCAACTAGGAAGGGAAAGCCTGGATGAGAATAGAGCTGATGCACAAGAAAGCAGGGCCAGGAGGTGGAGACTCAAGCAAGACGGGTTTACCCGGAGACCTTTCATTTACGGAAACCAGGGTAGACCCTCTATTGCCAGTCTGAGGTGATTTTCTTTCATCTTGAAATTGCAAGAGTCCTGACTAAATCAAAACGATTTTAACTCTTTGAATCCCTCTAATGCATCGTAAAGAAGTGTATTCTCTAAGTAAGAGTCAACATCCTAAAGAAGTGTATTCTGTAAGGAAGAGTGTGCATTGGGTTATCTACCACGACCGTGGATACTGGCACTCAACTCGTGCGTACATCAAGCCTTGCACGAAGCACCTGTCCCCAGTCTCTGTGACTTACAGCTGCGGGAGGCGTTTGCAATGCTCACATGCCCAGTGTTTTATGATGAAAGTTTTCAAGCACGCACACGAGTACTAAATGTACTCACAGCCAGCAGTCACGAACCTGCCACCTAGATCCTATCATTCATATTGTACTGCACTTATCATACCTGTCCCTCTGTCAGTCCGTCTCATTTTGGGGTGAGTCTCATACTAAGTTACAGACAATCATTACGTTGTCAGTTACGTACTTCACGTACAGCTTTGCTCTTTTTTTTCATTAAAAATTTTTTAGTGTTTATTTTTGAGAGAGAGAAAGAGGCAGAGCACAAGAAGGGTCGGGGGGGGGGGTGTGGACAGAGAGAGACAGGGAGACAGAATCTGAAGCAGGCTCCAGGCTCTGAGCTGTCAGACATGGGGCTCGAACTCGTGAATGGTGAGATCATGACCTGAATCGAAGTCAGGCGCTCAACCGACTGAGCCACCCGGGTGCCCCCAGTTCTGTTCTTAACTTGGCGAAACTTGTGGCAACTCACCCTCACTGGGCCTCAGTTTCCTCATATGAAAAAAAGGAGGGGGTTGTTTTGGATGGCCTGCAGGTGCCTTTCCAGCTCTGACACTCTGTAGTTCTCTGATATTTGCCTTTTTAATTGATTGACATGCTTCTGCCAAACGCTCTCTTGTTGGATTAAAAAAGGATTACCATGGAAAATACATTTTGTTTACCTATGGGGAATTCACCTAACCAAAGCCTGTTTGCTTTAGAACACCCTAGTAACCAGTCCGTTGTGACTTTGGGCCAAAGTAGATGTTGTCAGGATTCTAGGGCAAGGGAACATGAGGTATCAGGTGGACATTTGCAAAACTGCGGGAAGAGTAGCGTCGTGTACAGGAAAAGAGAAAAGGCCGAGAACGTGCATTAGGAAATGAATTCTGATGCCAGTTAAACTCTGCCAGTCCTGGGTGGGGAGGAGGAGCAAAAGTATGACGGTCCCACAGTAGAAGAGCAGAAGTCAGAGGTCTGAGACCACTGAACCTGATGGCATCATCCCGTGTTTAGTGAATGTTGGGGCATCTCTTCATTTAGTCTTTTACACTGACGGTCTTCAGGGACTAAGAAAATGGCTTAAAACAGACCAAAAAGAAAAAAGAAAAAAAAAAAAAAAGATGTCATGAAATCCAGTCCGACAGAGCAGTGGCTGTTTCTAGGAACAAGGAGCAAAAGGGGAGAGTGCCAAGATCCAGCTACTGCAGGAAACACCAAGCCAAACGGAGATCACGACCCTGCCTCGCTGTGGACTGACGGCCTGCTCTACCAGGCCGGGCTGTCCCGATGCAGTTTCGACTTCCGATTCCCATGGGGGCCTCTGCGGGGGCGTCCCCAGCAGGGATGCCCATCAGTCACCGTGGCTCTGGGGCGGGGCCCTTGGCATCTGATGCAAGATCTAACGCCGCGTGCGGCAGCCTTGCCCAGACTGAGCCCCCGCCCCGGATCCTGCTCTTGACTGGAAAGACGCTTCTGGATGATTTTGAATAATTCGGGTCAGACTAGAAATATCAGTGAAATTCTTCATAGCCGCCATCAGCTTCCGTGTAAAGGCTTCTTTCACGTAACTTTCAGCATTTACCTACATGTGCGAAGTAAGAGGGACGCAGGGCTTCCTGGCGTGGCCTTGCTGCCCGCCAGACAATCAGTCCCACTGAATATGGACAAGTATTAAAATTCTTATGTGTATTTGGGATCAAGGAATTTGGACAAAAAGTGATGTCTGGTTTTTGGTCACAGTGCATCAGTTTTAGAGCTAAATTAGGAAGAAGTAGTCATTCCCGTGCCACTTGCATTAGAGAAATATTACTGTGGAAAATCTAAAAATAATCAGGAAAACTGCATCTCAAACAGTATTTTCCTCTTTCCGTTTTAACACTCTATTGCTTATGACGATGGCTCATTAGGCACCGTCCAACACTTCAGATTCTCATTCCCGAGTTTATTTGAAAATGGCTACATTAATTTGGCATCCAAGTACCCAGTTACAGCAGGCATGCCTAAATTTGTTAACCTTGTATAGATTGTGATTAGACAGTCGTTCTTTTTATATGATCCGTATTGGTCCAAGGCTATGTCTGGATGTACATTCCATTTTTGCCTTAACAATATTTTGGGAAAGTGGTGACCAAAACGGAAGATTGGGTGAAGCCACTGTGATATATAGGCTTTCGGAATAAAGTTGTGGCCTAGGATTTGAGCAGGAATATGCAGTATAGATTATGGAAATTAGCAGCTGTGTGGTCTCTTCATCTGATTGTTTCTTATTAGCAACGTGCTTGATTAGCTCTCTACCCTTTTAAATGGAATTACAAAATAATTATGTGTTCTGCCTCCAAAGCCCTTTATTGAGGATAACAATAAACTGTCCGATGTTGAAATCAATGTATGATACATTTATATGATTATTAAATGCTTGTAAATTGCCAGTTAACACTGCATGTGTTTACTACCTAGTAAAACGAGTGGTGAACCATCTATTTAAACAACTGGGGAGCATTCATCTTAGCTTAAGTCATTGTTTCTTCTTGGGAAAACTCTGCTAACGTGCCAGCCAGCCAGCCAGCCAGCATATCATCTTTCGTCTGCATTTATTAACGGTTTAGAATGTCCATCTGTTGTCCTCAGTAAATGGAACGCTAAGAAAAAAAAAAAAGCATTCATTGAGTCTATATATAACTGTATAACTGTTCTCTTTATGGAGAAAAGCTCCTTGGAATGTTCTTCGTAAATTAGAAACAAGGGACAAGTGTTGGTCAGAGAGAAATCCAAGTTGCTGAACTTTTAAATGACATGCGGCAGATTCCTCTCATCCTAGGAGAAGATAAATATGTGTGTTTCAGATAAAATGAAAACCGTCAAGGGACTGTTTTCCCCAAATGTCTCAAATCACATCCACTTAGACTTTGGTGATGGTTTGATGGGTGGTGTGGAATGCAACAGGAGAAAAAAAAAAAAAAAAAGCCTAACAAAATTTTCACGTGTCTCTGTGTCCGCCGATTCCATCTTGTTTGTGGTTGGGATTAGATCTGAAATTTGGGAAAATGAGGGCGTCGGTGCACGACAGTCACTATTCCAAGGATATGAAGAGGTTTGTTTGTGGCAATGCGGTTCAAGTGGGACCGAGCACTTAAAGTGGATCCAAGTCAGTTAACTTTGGAAAATAATGTAATCAGTCTTGACACGTTGGCGGGGATATTTCACTTGTTGGAGTTAAGTAACCCTATGTGAGATGAGGGTCAGTAGTGAGGCCTCATTTCACTTGAGCACATTGTTTTGAAATACGGTATATAGGAAGAAGGAAACTATAAAAGTCATTGCTCGGAAGCCATAATTACATCACCTCAGTCTGATGCCATGGAGTCTAACAGCAATATAATTAGTATAATCATGTTGATCGTGGTGGTGATAGTAAGGGCTAGATTTCTGGGAATGTAAACTGTTGACACGCAGCACAATATATAAATGGAAGAACAGCATCTAGACATCGATAATATGGAAAAAGAGCTATTAGATAAAAAATACATCATTTCTAGTAGAAAAGAGGCAAATGTGATTTGGAGACAGGAGTTGCAAATTTACCATAATAAGATTCTCAGTTCATGCTACATACCGTAATTCAGTCTGAAGTATCCTTGACAAATTAGTAATGCCTCCTTCTGGTTGCTTATTTGACTTGGAAAGAGAATTTGATAAGTGTTAGTTTTTAATATAAAATGATCAAGGGTTGACGTCTGCAACTTGCCTACAAGTTGTCTTCATCTGTTGAATTTCTTTCAAGTCTACCTCCATGCATCTCCTCCTCTGAGAGGTGAATAAAACGGAAAGATGGGTCATGATAAAGAGGGTATTTTATTTTACTTGGAGGCAGCTTTGCAAAATCCCCCAGTTTTAGATGGCCGCTTCCTCCCTCCACAGTAGCTTTACAATTGATAGTAGATAACGATGAAAATGCAAATCAGGATTCATCTTCTTTTGATAACGAATTGAAGGCTCTTTATTTACATCTAATTTGAGACTATTTAAATCGCAATGTCGGTAAATATTTACACTTCTGTAATCATTGCGAACTCTCCTCTTCAGTGAACTATATATATTATTGTGTGTGTGAAAAGAAGAAATGTCTTAATGGTGATTTCATTTGCCTTAATCTCTCCCCTTCCCCTCAGGACAACATTTATTATCACTGGCAGACTTTGCTAACATAGAAGAGAATGGAATTAAGTTTACGCGTCAAGTCTTTGTAATAATCTTTTAATAAACATCCACAGGCACCGAATGTATGGTACAGAACGGCTTCTTTAGTGAACTGTGAATAACGGGAGTAGCGGGATGGATTTGTGTTCTCACTTGATGCTTGTTCGTCTTGTTCTCCTTCACTTAGCTTGTGAAGTCCATACGTTCACCTTGGCCGCCATGGGGCAGATTTTATGGCCATGGAAGGAGAAGGGATTGATTATGCATCCAGTTGTACCTGGAGTCAGTTTTTGTTTTCTGACGTTTGTTTTCTGGGGTGACAGATAGCATCTTGGGTTAGTTTTCCATATAGTCCGTGACTCATTGAGCAGCTCTCCATTTTCACTCAGAAAATAACGAACGTATTGCAACCTAGGAGGAATTTGCATTTTTCAACTAGCTTCTTCTTCCATGTTTTTCACCTAAACCCAGATGCTCATAGCCAGAAACCCTGAGAGTCCGTCGTCCTGACTCTGCTTTACCCCGTCCTCTGCAGGCTACTCCCACTCCCAATCAATCACTAAGCCCTGTTGGTTCCATTCCTTAAATAGCTATGGAAGCTGCCCTCTCCTGCCCATTGGGACTCCCAGTGGTGGCCTTATTAGCTCAGGCCTCCTCCTCTCTTACATGTTTTACTGCCACAGTGTCTAAACTGGTCTTCCCGTTGTTGAGGAGCAAGAATTCCTGCCCCCTCAAAGATCCTTCTAGCTAGACTAATAATCAAATTGACATGAGACCGATGAACAGGAGAAAATCAAATTAAACAGGCGTACATATGGGGAATCCACATAGACGTGGGAATTCCAAAGACAGGCAAAATGCGGTCTCTGTGGCATCCTGAACTAAGGAGAAGGGGGCAGGGGTCTGGGATGTCGGAGGAAAGGAATGCACTTCACAGGGCAATGAGAAGAGCAGATATTGGTAATTCGATGTGTGCCCTGCCATACGGACAGGTCACTCAGATGAAATGTATCTCTGCTAATAACCCTTATTCTGGGAAAGACCCCTAATTTAGATTCTTCTGTGTGGTTAAGGGAGAGGCAAACGTTTCTCTCTGGCCCGTAGGGTCTCAAGTGCCTTCAGCTCAAAATAATCCAGATGCCAAAGTGGCACATCCTGGGGGCAGGAGGGCGCTGCCCTCAACTCCTTCACTGTCTTTGATCTTGTCTCCTTTCCAGTCCAGACTCAATGGTGCCACCCGGGTGCTCTGTCTTTTAAAAATGCTCATGAAACTTCCCAGTTTAAACATTTCAAGGAACTCTCGTAACCTACAGCACAAGGCACAGTATCAGTTGTCTAGACCTGCAATAGAAACGAGCGAGGCTGGCCCAAGAAGTCCACGGCCTATTAGCCGACCAGCTCCAGCCTGGTGGTGTCGTGCAGAATTGTGAGCTTTTTCCGGACCTCCTTGTTTTTCTCCTCAAGAGGAATGATAAATCCGGACTTGTATGCTAAATCTCTTGATTTTTTAAATGTTGGCCGACTAACTCCTTTTCTTAATCCTTTGAGGGTGGGGCAACAAAGCAGGTCTGAAGGCCAGTGGGATGATGGATCACCGGTTCGCAACTTGAGTGCTCTAGGATCATATCTGAGTCCCTTAATGTGGCGTCCAAAGTCCTTTCGGAGTGCTTTCAGGCCCGTGTCTTGAGCCTCATTTCTCACAGCTCCTGCCAGGTCTACCTTGGAAAATAGCTCTCAAAATCCCTCTATTTCTTTCTGTCCCTGGTGCCACTCCCCTGTTTCAGGCCCTCATAATCTCTTCCCTGGATTGCTACAGTAGCCTCTGAACTGGTCTCTGTGCTTCAGATCTCTCCTTGTTTCAAACTGTGATCTTTGTAAGTGTAACGGCATGATTTGTTGAGAATTTCACGTAGCAGGGTGACCTGTTGAGAAATCACCATCACCCAGTGCTTGGTTTTTCCCTTCCGCAACTCACCAGGAATTGATGAGAGGCATTTCTCCATTTCCCAGGAGAAGCAGCTAGCGCTGTGTGTTCCAACGAGAGATGCAGTAGAGTGGCTCTCAGCACAATGTCTCTGCGGGCCAGGCTAGGCTGCTGGGCTAGGGGACTGCACATGATTCCAGGAAACTCTTACCTCATGGATAAAACAACTGATGGCCAGCAGGGCATCAGATTCCGCAGAGCAGAGAGTTGGACATCTGTGAATTCCTTCGGACTGGCGATTGTTTTGTGGACATCTTTGTGCCTAGATCCAGCTGCGGTGCCTATTAGTATCTGCTCAGCAAATATTGTTGGGCTTCGTGTGGGATGGAGACAGAAACCTTACGTGGCTCTCTGTGAAGCTGTAGGTCCTCTTCTTAAAAATTTGAACACAATTTTGGAACATTTATGGACTATATCTCCAGTACCATCTGGAGAACTGTTATGGGCTTAGCTTTCATCCGGGAAGTTACCTCTTGAACCTCACGAATCCCTGTACAGAAGTAGGGGCGTGTACTTACTGATAAGTGGTTTTCCAGTGTCCCAAAGGGACGAAATCTAGAGAGAGACCGAACTGACCAAAGAAAATGTATCCATATGCTTTGTGCGAGGTAACAAGAACTTACGAACAGGTATCGTATTGCTTAAAAGAAACGATCAAATTCACTCTCTTCTTTAGAAGATGTTTCAGTTCTGTCTCCATAAATGAAGTACAAGTTTCCTTAGAACTCTGGAATAAAACTTTGGAACTTAGAAATGGGTACCTTGCTTCTGTCAACTTTCATTTTTTGGTAAGGGATGGGCAAAGAGTTCCATCTCACATGCTGACTCTGAGAAGAGAGCTGTACACTTGGTAGTTAGTTCTGTGCCTAATATGTAAACGAGTGAGCAGCAGCTCTGACTTGGGGCACTAGGTTTAGGAGTATTTTGAGGTTAAGTCCAGACTCAGTGGGAAAAATTTCATGATCACAGTACAGTGTTGGCCATGGACATGGGAATGGATTGGCTGTTGGCACTTGGGCCACATATTCTCCTTGGCCACATAACCCCCACGGGCCACATACTCTCTTTTGGACCACGTATCCCCATGGACCCCATATCTCCCTTAGCTGTCTTCTCTTCTATGGGCTATGTATCCCCCATGCTGTCTTAAGGATTCATGCCTCTTCAGTTTATTTCTTCCACAAATGTTTGGGAAGAAGTTATTGTATTTGATCTTTAGTAAACCTCTCGACTTCAATTTGTAGACAATAACAAAGACCTGCCTGAGAGGTAAGGGACTTGATACTTAAGGGCTGTAAATTATGGATGAGCCCACTCATCAGTTGTAAGCGAGCCTAGTAGTTCTAGTAGTTCATTGATGGGTTCTAGGATCTTATAGAATAGCATTTAGGTCTCTGCGACTTATTGGTAGGGTGACTTTTGGCTCATGTAGCTTGCTCTAAACTTCCTTTTTCATCTGGAAAATGAGGATAATAATCAATGCCTAGCAAGTGGTTTTGAGAATTAAATGAAATAATGAACAGAGAGTTCTTGGAATGGTACCTGGCACATTATAAGTACTCTGTTAATGTAAATAATTATAATGACTATTATCCTACAAGATACAGGAGCAACAGAAGATAATTTATACTGTAAGTTTTCGCTAACAAGATTATCAAATTTATCAGACAAATCAGAGATTAGATTTAATAGACCCAATACTATATTGCTTTCCAAAGTGAATGTTGAAAGCAATTTTATATATATACATATATATATATAATATATATATATGTATATATATTATATATGTATTATATATATAAATATGTGTCAAGATTTTAATTATTTTAAATATTAACATATGTTATATACGTAAAGAATATATCTTAATTTCTCACATAACTGCCTAACTGAATAAAATCTGCTTTTACTTCATTAGGAAGATATTATGTTCAACATTTATGATAAGTCAGCCAGAGGGCTCCTGGGTGGTTCAGTAGGTAAAGTCTTCGACTCTTGGTTTCGGCTCGGGTCATGATCTCACGGTTCGTGGGCTCGAGGGGCTCTGCGCTGACAGTGTGGAGCCTGCTTGGGATTCCCAATCTCTCCCTCCCTCTCTCTCTCTCTCTCTCTCTCTGCCTCTCCCTTCCCCTCTGCTTGTGTGCACTCACTCTCTCTCTCTCTAACCCACACACACAAAATAAAAAAAATAAACTTAAAAAAACAGTCAGCCGGATCTTAGATTTGTCTGAAAAAACGTAGAGGCATTAAAAAAAAAAAAAATGCGTCAAGATGAGACCTTGAGATAGGTCACTTTGAATAAAACGGCTGCCTGGTTGAAATGAGTGACTTTCATTTCTCGTTTTTTTCCGGCACTTAGGAAACTAGTGCATTTCAGGTGGGTTTTGTAATTGACACGGTGCGAGTACCCTGTGAAGTGGGCGTCTGTGGCCTCGTTTACAGATGAGGAAAGCAGGTCTGCCCCTGCTCTTTGCAGTCTCTCCTTTGTGTCTCCAGAGTGACTCCACAGACAACAAGCTCAGCACATCCTTAGTGCTGAGTGAGGGAGCGAGCAAGCCCGAGCTCGAGGAGTGCGGGTGGCTCCGTGGCCTGGCGAAGGGACTGTACGTGTGCCAGGGAGGCCATTTTATCCATTCTCTGGTCTTCGGTCGGGCCGTACTTAAATCTGGACTGAATGAGGAGCCTCTAAGCTGATTTGGGAGACTGCAAGCGAAGATATTTTTTTTCAAAGTTTCTTTTAATGATGCCTCCAAAAATATAATGGCTTTTAAGGATAAGGACCTCATCTGGTGTAAGGAGAGAGGAAAGGAGTAATTCTTCTCAAAAGGCAAAAATAAAAGGGAATTACCATTAGTAATGGAAAATGTCTGATCACCTGTTTTGTCACCCGAGCGTCACGTTTGTCACCTGTAAATTGAGAGTACTGGTCGTCTTCACCTCACAGGCTCCTGGAGGGATTTAACTAGTGTACATAAAAGGCACTTAGGCCGTGATGACTTATGACATGGTAAACAGTCAGAATGTTAGTATACCTTTGGTTGAGCGTAGTTGACACACGATGTTACATTAGTGTGAGGCGTACAGCTCAGTGATTTGACAAGTCTGTACATGATGCTGTGCTCACCCCAAGTGTAGCCACCATCTGTCACTCTGTCACACTATTACAATGCCATTGACCATGTTCCTTGTGTTGTGCCTTTCATCCCTGTGACTTACTCATTCTATAACTGGAAGCCTTAGCATATCTCTTTTGATATCTCACTTGGCCAAATCAAGATGGCAGACGAATCTTTAGGGAGTCAGAGAATCAAAGAAAAATTATATTCAGCGATGGGGGAAATTGAAAGCCATGAATGTTTTCCAAGGAGTTTAACCTGAAAACCTAAAGACACAAGAGCAGAAAATGAACAGCCAAATGATGTGTATCTGAAATAAAACAGTATCCTTAACAAACAGTATCCGCTGTTTTCAGACAGAAAGGCCTCCAAAGCTTTCACTCGTCCCAATTCTCATGGAACGGATCAGTATAAATTATACATCTGCTGCGTTTCGATTGGACTTGGGATCTCCACAGCATCACCACGAGCACGCGTGGGTGCGCACACGTGCGCACACGCATCCGGCTGTTAGGAGCTACTCGGTTGACTCAGATGGACTGTAAATATTTGATTTACAAATCCAGGTCTTTCCCATGGACCCTGTCCACGATCATACTGTAAAGTACAAGGGCTTTCATGATACTCAGTCATTTTTGGCAGCAGCTATCCCCAGCCTTTAGAGGATGCCGGATCCCTGGCAGTATAAGAAGAGTTCTGGCCTCATAGACAAGAAATACAAGGTCTTCATTATCCCAGAGTTTAATACTCACAGCCAGAAGGCTTTATGTACAACGTACACACAGAATCTCTGTCTTGCCTTCAGACCAAACAACTGGTTTTTTTCTGTGCTGTGTTGCAAAACTGCCGTAATTACATGGACAGCTACAGAGGCTCACACTCAAAATCAAAACAGACAAACCAATTAAATACGTTTCACAAACAACTTTCAAAACGAGTCTAATCTACCAAAATGCCTTCCTAATAGACTGAGATACCCACATCGTGACATTGACATTTTTTTCTGATTAAGAGAGCCTTTTTGTTTGTTTGATTTTTGTTTTCTGTGGGGTTGTTGTTGTTGTTTGTTAGTATAGTTGAAAACAGATCTTGCTTTAAGGAAACCTGGTGTAAAAATGGACTTACAGCTCAGCAAAATGGGGTGTTTGTGTTTTGAATGTTTTTTATTACAAAAGGACCCTTTGCCCAAATCACCCAGGAAGCCTGTTAAGAATACAGAGGGTGGGGGCGCCTGGGTGGCTCAGTCGGTTAAGCGTCTGACTTCGGCCCAGGTCACGATCTCGCGGTCCGCGAGTTCGAGCCCCGCGTCGGGCTCTGGGCTGACGGCTCAGAGCCTGGAGCCTGCTTCCGATTCTGTGTTCCCCTCTCTCTCTGCCCCTCCCCTGTTCATGCTGTGTCTCTCTCTGTCTCAAAAATAAATTTAAAAAAAAAAAAAAAAAAAAAAGAATACAGAGGGTGGTTACTATCTTTAAGCACTTTAGAGTCTCCCAAACACTTTCTCCAACCTGATCTCCTTTGGTCCTTATAAGAATCGTGTGAGGAAGTAGCGCGAGATTGATTCTCTTTTTTCTATGCGTGAGGCTCAGGGAGGGCCCTGGGTCATTGGTTTCGTAAATGACTAAGCCAGGACAAGGGGGGACCCTGTCACTTTACTCCTAGTGAAGGGTCATGCTTCCTTGGCCAGTGTATTTGGCAAGGATTCAGTTGAAAAAAACGTCTGAAGCCTACTGTCTTTCCAGGAGCACTTACAGGGAGAAAATCAAGTATTTCTGAATTGCCTGCGTCCTGCCATCCCTTGTGGATGGAGGGAGATGAGGAAGACTCCATTTGATCCACTTGGTACACAGTGCATGAGACGTAGCGCTCGAAAGGGAGAGGAGTAAAGTCAATGGGAAGTGAAAGGGTATCCTGGGAAAATGGTCGTTTTGTTTCTGCCTGGGGGATGCTAGTGGCTAGCTTTTATGTGTGTCTCAGCACCTCCGTATACAGTAGGTCAGGCTACTCGAAGGACAAAGATAAGGATGGGAGCAATAGAGTTTTGGAACAGTCAACCCATTTTCTCTTGGGTCTAGGGCTGCCAGATTTAGCTCATTAAAGTACAGGATGCCCGGTTAAGTTGAAATTTCAGATAAATGGGTAATTTTTCAGTGTAAGTACTAACTAGAAGTAAGTGTATTCAACATAAGTATATCTCGTGCACTATCTGAGATATGTTCATGCTAAAATAGTCATCATTTATTGTAACCTCAGGGTTTACTGGGTGTCCTGTAATCCGACAATCCTGCTTGAGGCATTTCAGTCCAGTTCACTTAGGTTTCTAGACCTTTAGGTCGAGAGTCCTGACGTCATGGCCAGTGTGGATTCCTCACCTTATTTGTCATTGATTGGTGAAAAGTACACGTTTGAATGGCTCAGTTCATGAGGATTGGTCCGCAGAGTGTTGAGTCGCTTTCCCGACCACCCTTCTCTGGCCCCCAAGCACTGTCTCACCCGAGCCCGAGGGGCTCTGCCCTCTCAAATCGGTGAGGAAGGCAGGTGCGCTGATAACGTGTGCTTGGCGCCGCTGTGGTGTGGCAGTGCAGGCCATCTTCCCAGACTGTTGCCCGTGGCTTGGCCGACAGATGCCTCGTTGTCCTGGGTACGTGACAGGTGTTTCTGCGGGTCTGCTGGACCGTAAGCTGCTTAAGGTCGGGATCTTCTCTTTTTTGTCTTTATATACTCAAAGCCGTGCAAAGTGCCCAGACCTCTGCGAACACAGACTGGATTTGCATCCTGATTTCTCTTTCCTATGTGAGTGATTTTGTTTCTCTGACCGCCATTTCCTTATGTGTAAAATGGTGATATGAATTCGATAAAGCATGCAGAGTTGTGTCAGGGTTAAATGCAATGAGTGTATCCATATATAGGTATATGTACGTATGTATGTCTGCGTGTGTGTGTGTATATATATCGCCCGATGAATAATAGTCACTGTATGGCTTTGACTAAGTGGTAACATTCATTAGGCCCATAACGGACTGTCTTCTACCTTTAAGTCTTTATTGACAAAAGCCAGCGTGATGTTAACGTAACAAACGGTCATCAGATTAATTTCCCATGGGTTTATGCTTCAGTTGTGGAGAATTGTTCAGTCATACGGTAAGAAATTCGATCGCAGGTCCCCTCTGCACTCGGGGGCAGCCTTAGAAATGCAGAGTCAGCTCTTGCCTGCCTCTGAAAACGTAGCTACTCCCACCCCCCGGGCTTTAAGTGCAAGGAGCCTCCAGATTTGTGTTTGCTTCTGAAATGGAGAGACAGGGGAACCTGGGAAACAGCGTGCTACCATCCCTGCTCTTTTTTTACTGATGGTGGGTCAGTAAGAACGTAGACCGTTTCCACTACACAAACAGGCTAGATATAGAGGAGGTAAACACTATTCCAAGTGAAGGGTTCAGGATCCTTTCTTCAAAATACAACCAGTGAGCTGAGAAAACTACATAGTGTTCATATCAGTATTAAAATACAAAGGACAGGGGCGCCTGGGTGGCTCGGTCAGTTAGGCGGCCCATTCTCGATTTCCACTCGGGTCGTGATCTCACGGTTCGTGAAGTCGAGCCCTGCGTTGGGCTCCGTGCCGATAGCACAACAATAAAATAATAAAATAAGATTAAATTAAAAAAAATAATAATATAAAATACAAGGGACAGAGGCCCTTGTATCGGGAAGTCCTATAATGAAGATTCAGAATCCTCATTTAAAACTTATAAATAGGGGCACCTGACTGGCTCAGTCAGTAGAGTGTGTGACTCTTGATCTCAGGGTTCAAGCCCCACGTTGGGTGTAAAGACTACTTAAAAATAAAATCTTTAATAAAAAAGTTAAAAATACATCTGAAAATAGCGCTTAGGCTCTGTTGGTTAAGAAGTCCTCCGTGGCTTAAACAAGGTCATTTGGTATCTCTAGCTTTCTGTCAGTGGTGTGCTGGAACTCGCCCAAAGTAGAGCAGGAGAACCGATTATTGAATTTTCAAACATTTTGCAGACTGGTTATTAAGCCTTTGGTAGGTTGCAATCTGCTATGGGAGTAGTATTTACGCCCAGCAAAGAAATCCACGAAGGCTACAGAATAGCACCACCACCACCTGCCCTCAACCTGTTTACTCATACGCTACCCCTTTCTGCGTCCTCAGTTGTGAAGAGGATTGTCCTGGGAGTCTTCCTCGTTAGGGGAGCTTCTACAGGCTCATCAGAAAAAGCAATCTCATCTCATTCTCCCAACTGGCAGGAAAATGTGCTAAGAGAAGAGGAGATGACAGAAAAGCGATTCCTCTACCCAGGAAGTCTCACAGCACACAGCTTATTGGTGTATTGCAACATTTTCTATTAGTACTAATAATGAGTGACGCTTTTTGAGTTCTTACCACGTGTCCTATCTTGTCCCAAGCACTATGCAGTATGCGGTAGATCATGCGGTATGTCGTATAGCCTTACAACAGTCACATGACATAATGACTATTATGGGCTCCGACTTACAGATAAAAGTAAATGAAGCTCGGAAAAGTTGGGGACTTGCAAATGTTCACATAACCAGGAAGCAGTCAGTTTCAGTGCTAGTCTCTCTGCCTCTACCAGGGCTGTGTTTTTCTGACTGGCTAGTTACTGGCATGAGTGTCAGTGCCCAATACAGTGCTTGCAGATTCTACAATTTCAACATTTATTTGTAAAATTGAGTAAGTTGTAATGTCTACATTATTTAACCTCACACCTCATTTAGATACTGTGAGCTCCTGGTAACAGTGCTTTGTCTTATTTTCATAGCCTCAGTGCCTAGCAGAATCCTGGGCACGTAGTTGGTACTCAATAAGCATTTGTCGGATGGAAATGAGCTTGTCAATTTTCATAGCAAGTAGGTTGACTTAGAAGAAGGACAGGAGCTGGTCTCGAGACTGAGGTTACACGCACTGTCAGCTTTCGTGGAATTTCTGAAGCTTTGTCCTGCTAAACCTGCTTTAAAATCGCAGTGACTGGAAAGGGGCATAATGTTGAATGCAGTTCCTTTGGTGCTAGTAGACTGTTCCTCTGTTTCGATTCTTCTGTAATAGAAGCAAAGGAGAAAGGAAACATATTTATTGATGACCAGTCATTTTGTTAGGAGATTTCATATGTATATGTGCATGTAAAGCAACCTGAGGAGGTTGGGACCCTCTTTGCATTTTACGGATAAGGAAACTGAGGCTCAGAGAGGCTACATAGCTGCTATTAAACGCAGCAGATGTGGGAGTCAAACTCAGGACTCTTCAACTCAGACTCTGGCAGGGACAATACCAGCTTTTTTTTGTTTGTTTGTTTGTTTATTTGCCATTTTTTTCCCTAACACATTTTAAAAATTCACTGAGAATTCAGTTCTGTTTAATCTGAATATTCTTTGACAGCTGCCATCCTCTGTAGAGACTGAGGGAGGGGGTCCGTGTTACCTAATGAAAAGGTCTCCATCTAGTGGTTGCAAATCAAACTGCGTTCATATGCCCCAAAGGTCTTCTGGAGTCCAGACAGCCTGAGGTTAGGGATTCAAATTTTTATTGACTGGTGCATGGCCAGGACTAGGGTTAGGTGAATGAGGCAGTTGCTTCTGGCACAGAATTTAAGAGTGCCAAAAACTTCCGTAATCAACGTAAAGAATATTTTAATGTAGTGGTTTAAAAAAATCAAAATTAATGCAGAAAATCCACTAGGAACATCAATATTTAAAAAAAAAAGACAGGTTCAATGTTACTGGTTTTTCCTTTTGCCTCAGGCTTCAATATGGTGCTACATGGCATTGGCCTGGTGTGAATAATATGAAATCTGCATGAGAGCTTTCTTGATACGTAACCATTCTGAGGGCAGATCCTAATGTCTTAACTTAAACATAGTAGCAGACTACAGCAATCACATGCCAGGGAAAAATCCTATTTTCTAAGGACTTCGGCCATTGTTGAAGATTTAGATGGTGGTTACTAAGAGATAACATGCTCAGTGACTTAACCGGTCACAGTGCAGACGTCTAACCTGCTTCGTTGTGAAGACGCAACTTTAAAATGACCATTTGATCTGTTTTGCTATTGTGAAAACACAACAAAATGACTTTTCCATTATGTTTAATTCAACCAACTGTTTCAGTTTCCCGATTGTTTTAAAATTGGAAGTGTTTGAGTACAAACATGTCAACAGTGAATATCTCAAAAAAGGATATTTGAGTAGCATTTGAAAATTGTAATGATGTTGGAGCTAGCAGTGTTTTAGTGGACTCTAGTTAATTGATTATCAGGACAGCAAAGTCAGTATTTTTAAAAGGAGAGATACAAAGTACTCTTGCTAGAACTCGATCGGGTCTGAGTGCCAGAATTGGCGAGCATCTATTAAAATGATCAGTTTACAGAGTGTTGCATATCAGGAAGAAGAGTAGGAAAATTCAGTCATCTAAATGTTTTTCTCAGCTCTCGGCTATCCTGTTTGGAAAGAGCCCCTGTGTCTGGGCTCTGAATATTTCCTGACGGTTTCAGAATACTACGAAACGCAACTGTCTATTCACCAAGCACAGTTTTAAACCAATTTATAAATAATGCACCCTCACAACTTTTTGTTTTGTCATTTCAAAAAGTTAAATGAACTTTGTCAACATTGGCATCTATTTGCTCAGCCTGAACAATGAGTGATGTGATTTATTTGGGGGAAATAAGTGAGCAGTTGATTGTTCAAAGCTAATAGTTTACTGTGAATGAGGTTATCTCATTGTGGATTCCACAGAGCTAACTGACCCACGTAACATCATTGTAGGCTTAACTGAAACCTGGAATATTCTCACAGATGAACCTAAGGGGGGTGTTGCCATGGTAACAGCAACAGGCAGGCCCAGGCATGTTTATGTAGACTTTAAAGAAGAGATGAGGGAGTAAGGAGAAACTGCAGCAGCTTGGTAAAGGTTGGACTTCCACTCAGATTCAATTTGAAGGAAGAGAGAGTAAAGGAAAATTCTATTGCTACTTGATGCTGGACAGAAGGTCTTTATACTGAGCATCTCTGACAGCCAATAGTAGGGGTGATTTTCCTCCAACACCAAAGACACGTGAATTCTATGGGATGAATAGTACACTTGAGACCATTTTACACTTAATAGTGTAAAATTAAGAATAAAAGCGAATATTCTTCCCTACAACAGATTTGGGAGAGACATTTTAGTATCCAAGCATTTAATTTAAATTCCTTGGCTAGGTTTCATCATTTCCCCTTAGTTTTGGTAATATAAATAAAATAATGGGCAACAAATGGACACACCACACACATTGCACACATGTGTGCACACACCCCCCCCCCCCCCCCCCCCCATGGGTGTTAGGGGCACCCACACCCATGTATTCAAAAATCTGTGTATAACTTTCTTAAATTTTTTATTTAAAAAGTTTTAAATTTTTATTTATTTTGAATGAGAGAGAGAAAGAGAGAAAGAGAGCAAGCAGGGGAGGGGCAGAGAGAGAGGGAGAAAGAGAGAATCCCAGGCAGGCTCCACACTGTCAGCCCGGAGCTGGATGTGGGGCTTGATCTCATAAGCCGTGAGATCGTGACCTGAGCTGAAATCAGGAGTCGGATGCTTAACCGACTGAGCCACCCAGGTGCCCCCCAAAAATCTGTGTATAACTTTTGACTCCCCTGAAACTTAATAGGGGAGTTGCCCACTATTGACCGGAAGCCTTACCGATAACATAAGCGATTGGCACATATTTTAACGTTATGTGTATTATATGTTGTATTCTTACAATAAAGTAAGCTAGAGAAAAACAAAATGGTATGAAGAAAGCCACACGGAAAATACATTACAGTCCTATGCTGTATTTGGTCCAAAAGAAATCCATGTGTAAGCGGACCTGCACAGTGCAAACACAGCGCTGTTCAAGGGTCAAGTGTACGTGCGCTGTATACACATACACGTGCCGTGGGTACAAATGTATATTCGCACCTATGTATATACCGTGTGTGTGTGCATAGTGTGCACACATACTACCCGCAGCTACACGGTATTTCCACGGAAGCAGGCCGCACGCAGGAGGCGCTCCTACCTTACCAGGTTGTGAGTGACCCAAAGGCAGGGATCATGCCTTCTTTGACTGACTCGCCCAGAGCCCTGCACGGTGAGTGCTCAGTACTGTGCACTAGAGGGAAGATTCAAATGTAAACAGTGATTTCACGGCCTCTGTATACTTACATAGTTTGACTTTTGAAAGCATCAGAGAAGAGGGAAACGGCTTCCAGCTTGAAGTTGGAGGGCCCTGTTCAGATTGTATACAATTACCATTTGTTTTATTATGTTATTTTAAACTGGAGTAGATGCTAGGGTTCAGCTGTCCTGTAGTTCGCAGACTAGTAGAAATTCTCTTCTGGTGTTTTCTGAGTGCAGAAGATAAACACTTCACCATAGGGCCGAACGCTTTCTAAAAATCCTGGAGAGACTGATTTCCATACACATTCTACACATGAGGTTGAAGCTCAGACGTGTTTTCCAAGACACCCAGAGAGTGTTTTGTTTTGTTTTGTTTTTGTTTTTTTCTGGATCTGGCCTCATGGAGGTTTTCCCAAGACTATTTTGAAGGCTCTTTCAGTTCAGCTGCACACCCCTAGGTGAGGCTAATCTGAAAGTCTGGCATCCTTTTTGGTTCGTTAATGTCACCTGGAAAGCATGGAGGTTAAGGGAACGGACTATCCTGATGAACTTTGTTTTAGTCTCGGCTCTGGCAGGTGCGATTTGTGTGATCTTGAGGAAGTTAACTCTCTAGACTTCAGTTTTCTCATGAGTTGTATAATAATACTAGCACCTTACAGAAGTGCTGGGAAATTTTCAGACTTTTTAAAATTTATTTATTTATTTATTTATTTATTTATTTATTTATTTATATTTTATTTCGAGAGGGACAGAGACAGCACAGTGGGGAGGGGCAGAGAGAGAGAGAGAGAGAGAGAGAGAGAGAGAGAATGCCAAGCAGGCTCTACACTGCCAGCACAGAGCCCGATGTGGGGCTCGAACCCACAAAGCCATGCGATCATGACCTGAGCCGAAACCAAGAGTTGGATGCTTAACCACCTGAACCGCCCCAGTGCCCCAGTGCTGGGAGATTTAAATGAGTACGTAAAACTTTTTTTTCCTTCTCTTCCCTGCTCCTACCCTTCCTGTACCAAGAATTTGCCCAGCACCCGCTCTATACCAGATACTGTTCTAGGTACCAGGGATACAGTAGTGAACAGAACCAAATCTCTGGTCTCACGAAACTTACATTCTAGTGGGAAAGATAACACTAAGCAGACAAGTAAACTAT
Source organism: Neofelis nebulosa (assembly GCF_028018385.1). Classification (NCBI taxonomy): domain Eukaryota; kingdom Metazoa; phylum Chordata; class Mammalia; order Carnivora; family Felidae; genus Neofelis; species Neofelis nebulosa. The sequence continues at coordinate 118,149,500 of NC_080800.1, read as the reverse complement.
GTCAGAAGGTGGCACGTTCCGTGAGACCAGTAAATCATCGGAGGACGTATAGATCAAACGTACAGGGTCTGAGGAGAGGGATCCTATTTCGTATGGAGACCGATTCAGAGAGACCTAAAGGAGATGAAGGAGCAAGCTGTGTGTACTGGCTAGAGCGCACCAGGCAGAGCAAAGAGCATGGTCAACATTTTCAGGAAGTTCAAGGATGCCAGTGGTGGCTAAAGCCAGCTGGGTTTGGTGGAGGGGAGGTAGGAGGCGAGGCCAGAGGATAATGAAACCCGATCATGAAGGGCTTTGTAGTTGCCTGTAAAAACTTTAGCTTCTACCCTGAGGTAGAAAGTCACTGGGGGGTTTTGAAAAAGAAGAATGACACGTTCTGGCATGTTTTGAAACATGTCACAGAATCAGACTTCGGATACTCACTGAGAATGGACCGTTGTGTGGCCAAGGTAGAAGCAGGGAGGCCAATCAGAAGGCAATTTCAATAGTCTAGCTGAGAAACCACTCCACAGATAGTAGACGATGCTGGTTAGCACAGTAATAATAGATGGCTATAATATATTGGCTACAGTTAATTATCTTCTATTAAAGAAAAAAGGCACTTTAAAAATGGTATACAAAAGGGATGCCCGGGCGGCTCAGTCCAGTGAGCGTCTCACTTCGGCTCAGGTCGTGATCTCGCAGTTCTTGAGTTCGAGCCCCACATCGGGTTCTGGGCTGACAGCTCGGAGCCTGGAGCCTGCTTCAAGTTCTGTGTCTCCCTCTCTCTACGCCTCCCCTGCTCATGCTCTGTTTCTCTCTGTCTCTGAAAGATAAATAAACGTTAAAAATTTTTTTAAATAAGTAAATAAAATTGTATACAAAAGATTAAGAGTTAATTTTTGTTAGAATGAGGAACGTATGACAGTACATAACAGCTTCCTCATCTTTGGGTATATTATGACTGTCTCTGCATGGTACCAAAATAGCTGGTGGAAAAGTTTAAATTTTAGTCATCAGATAAAAAGTAACAGAATACGGGCGCCTGGGTGGCTCAGTCAGTTAAGTGTCCGGCTTCGGCTCAGCTCATGATCTCACAGCTTGTGAGTTCGAGCTCCGCGTCGGCCTCTGTGCTGACAGCTCGGAGCCTGGAGCCTGCTTTGGAATCTGTGTCTCCCTCTCTTTCTGCCCCTCCCCACTCACACTCTGTCTGTCTCTGTCTCAAAAATAAATAAACATTAAAAATATTAAAAAAAAATCTCTTCCCTTAAAAAAAAATAATAACAGAATAGAATACATTTGTTCAGCCATTTGAATACACTTGTTCAACGATTTGTGGTTTTAATTGAAGTCAAACTGAATTTAACGTCCAACCAAAAGAAAGGGGTGGAGGAAGAGGAAGAGGAAGAAGAGGAGGAAGTTGTTTCATCTGTTTGATTTGTGGAAGAGGAAGAAGGAAGCTTCCCAAAGGCTTATTGAAAAGTTGTTTTTAAAAGCAATTGTTTTTTCCTATCCTATAGAACTGTATACTCATTACAGAAAAATCGGGGAAATGGGAAATTAGGATGTTGAGAAGGAAAAAATATCACCTGTAGCCTACCACCCAAAGTCAACCTTGGCTTCCATGGCCTATTTGTTGCTGTTCTTTTAAAATTATTATTATTAAAAAAAAAAAAAAAAAGAGGTTAGAGTGGGAGAGAGCCAAAGCATAAGAGACTGTTAAAAACTGAGAACAAACTGAGGGTTGATGGGGGGTGGGAGGGAGGGGAGGGTGGGTGATGGGTATTGAGGAGGGCACCTTTTGGGATGAGCACTGGGTGTTGTATGGAAACCAATTTGACAGTAAATTTCACATATTAAAAAAAAATAAAGTTCTAAATGTCTAAAAAAAAATAAATAAAATTATTATTATTATTATTCCTATTACTATGAGTGTTTTAAATGTAATGCTCATAGAGCATATAGATTTACATGTAATTTTTCGCTTAATGCAAAATAAAATATATCTTTCTACGTTCTCAAATTCTTTATATATGTCACTTAAGATAGCCATACGAAATATTCAATATATGTGTCATGATTTGCTTTCCTAATCCTCTCTGCATAGACATGGTAAAGGCCTTTTTTGTTCGAATAGTGTCACAGAGGCTGTCTTTGTGCATCACGCTTATATTCTATATTGAAGAGTATTTTCTTCAGAGGGGTACTTAATATTGGAATGATTGAAGCATTTTAAGACTTTTAAGTGGAATTGTTAACTATAGGAATAAAAAAAATCCATGAAGAAAAAGGAATGAAAACGACAGGACTGCTAGTCAAGATAGGTCTGCGTTAACTCGAAATTAAGGACTTTGCAGAGAAGGAATTTAGAGATTAATTAAGTTAAATGTCAAGAAAGGAGATAACATATGAAACCCAAAGTGATTAAAAGTTGTCCCGCAGAGTTCCAAATCAGAATATCATAGATCACGTAATATCAAAACAGTTGATCATTTTTAAATGACGGTTTCACTGAGATCAAATGATTACAGTCTACATTCATCTTGAATATAGTTTTTAAGTTGCCAATAAACATGTGTGATGTTTATTAATGAAGTCGAAAAATGTTGGCATTTTGTAGTTAATTAGTTCTGTTAGTCAATGTGGATTAAATAATGTATCTGGATGTTAAATGAAATTTTTTCTGTTGTCTCAGATGTTGGCTGAAGCCCCAAAGCTGAGAACAATGTACAATGGTGTCCGTATATTCTAAAGAAAGGTGCTAGACACGTCCATGTAGGATTTGCTAAAAGAACAAGTCCAACCATCACCATCTGCCTCTAGCTTGTTTCAGAGAAGACAAGAAATTTCACTTTTTTTGAAGTTCCTTTATTTTGAGAGAGTGTGTGTGTGAGCAGGGTAGAGGCAGAGAGCAAGGGAGAGAGAGAGAATCCCAAGCAAGCTCCACACTGTCAGCATGGAGCCTGATGCAGGGCTCGAACTCATGAACCTGAGCCAAAATCAAGAGTCGGTTGCTTAACTGACTGAGCTACCCAGGGGCCCCAAAGAAAAGAAATTTAAAACAGAATTGTTTGAAGGGCATTTGTAGAAGCTGATGAGGCTTTGACATTTTTCCTCCTGTCCCCAAACCAGGTAAAATGGTTCCTGAGATTACATGTGCCTGTAAGAAGTCAGCTCACGGTCCCCCTCATATGAACACTGGTGGGGCAGCGGAAACTCTGTGAGCTCCTCACTGTATGCTACCCGGCTGTCAGATGGTGACAGCATGACCAGCGTTCCCTGGATTTTGCAGTCTCGTGCGTAAATCCAGTCAGGTAACAATTTCGACATGTAGCGTCCCATAATAGCAGTGGGGCAGCTAACTTGTCCAGCCTCTTGGTGTGTCACTAATGTGTGAGTGTTACTTTGGTCAGGTGATGTTTTAGAGGTAGTTAGATATGAGTCATCTTAAATAGAACCCAGCATCTGAAAATTAGATGGTTTTTACAAGTGACTAGAGACCTATGGGGTCTGTAAGAGGTGTTATGAAAAGGTGGAGAAGCAGGGGCGCCTGGGTGGGTCAGTCCGTTGAGTGTCCCGCTCTTGGTTGTCGCTCAGGTCATGATCTCACAGATCATGAATTCGAGCCCCACATTGGGCTCTGCACTGGTGATGCAGAGCCTGCTTGGGATATTCTCTCTCTCTCTGCCCCTCCCCCATTTGCACCCTCGCTCTCTCTTTCTCTCTCTCAAAACAAAAAGAACAATAAGAAAAAAATATGGAGAAGCAGATTGATGAGAATTGGCACGGGAATATTCAAGGCCATTTAATAACTGGCTATTACCCTAATTTAACTTGGGAAATGAAGGTAAATTTGTTGACAACTATTAACCTGTGGGGACATTTGAAAACACTCTAGCCTCAATAAAGCAACCTAGTTACAGTTGTCAGATAAAATACAGGATGACCAATACGTTGTGGTTTACCTGAAGTTCAATATATCTGGGCCTCACATACTTTTTGCCCGTAAAATCTAGGATGTGCTAAATCCTACTCCAACACCGTGTGCGCACTGACAAGCACATACATGAGACCTATGTCTCCTGTGTGTACGGTGTGCATTTGCCGTTTGTGTAGACATAAACATCACATTGTAGTTAACTCTACCCAGTTTTTACATTTGTAAATAATGTATCATATGTTACAATAATGTAATATACTTGTAAACCTTTACAGCCATCCATACCATGGATCTGTTTTGTCCCTGTATTACAGAAGAAGAAACCATGGTTTAAGGCTTCTTAAAGGTTTAAGGTTTCTTTTACCTCTTCAGAGGTGACCAAGGTCACACAGCCAAGAGGAGGGCAGAAAGAAGATTCATCCAAAGGCTCATCCGACTGCGAAGTTTGTGCTCTGACCCCCCTTGTGCTCTGCCCGCCTCTTTGTGGAATGGGAGCCAGAAGAGTAAACGGCTTCATTAGAACATTGTGCATAGGGACGTTTTCAACAAGAAGGAAGGGACGGGAAGGTACTCCAAATGCTCAACAATGGAATCGCAAGTCTGATTTTAATTTGAGACAGATGTTTTATCTTTCTCATAATGATATAAAAATAGAGTCATGACTCCAAGTATCTGATTTGTGAAAACATCAATTGCGCAGACACATTTAAGCTGCTTTTCTAAACCACATCTCAAAACGAAGGCCCCAGGTGAAATCTTCCTTTCACAATGGAACGTTAGATCCCCACGTCCAGCTGAAAAGAGTTTGTGTTTTGTACCTTAACCTTCATTGTTTATGTCTTCTTAAACATTAATTCATGAATTTGCTGTTTCTTACACACACACACACACACACACACGCATTTGATTGTACTTGAATAAAAGGGGCCACGCGTGAGGGCTGTAATTTTTCTGGAAGCATCCTCATTCTTTTATTTTTCTGGTAAGTACGTGGTATAATTTGTCCTTAATGGATATGAAATGAATATGGATTGTGAACAGGCAATTGAAATTGCCTTTATAATCATCAAATTATTCAGTCCCCAAAGATGTTATTTGTGTTACCCTCCAATAATTGAGTGAAATGAATGAAAACTCCCCTTCTCTTGCATTTCTGATTCACCAATCAAAGAATACATTAATGGGGGCGCCTGAGTGGCTCAGTCGGTTAAGCGGCCGACTTCAGCTCAGGTCATGATCTCACGGTCCGTGAGTTCGAGCCCCGCGTCGGGCTCTGTGCTGACGGCTCAGAGCCTGGAGCCTGCTTCCGATTCTGTGTCTCCCTCTCTCTGACCCTCCCCCATTCATGCTCTCTCTCTGTCTCAAAAATAAATAAACATTAGGGAAAAAAAAAAAGAATACATTAATGTCTGTCTGGTAGTAGAAATGGGAAAAGTTATTTCAAGAGATGTTGACATAAGTATATACTATTGGGGATTCTTTTCTCCTTATTCTTTTGATATTTCTATTCATTCAAAATAACTTTAGTCCTATAGTGGTTTTTTTGTAAGTTCAAAATAATGACACGAATATTGTTGTGCTCTTTCTCACTCCATGCACTATTTTGAAAATTGTGCAATTCTGCTCTTGTATATTATTAAAGTATATGTCAAATTTTTAAAACCCACCATTAGCCAAATTATTTCTAGAATTACCTCCATTATGCTGATCGTTCTTCTTGCTCTTTCAACCAGACTCCATCTAAAAAGTAGTTTCAGTTGGGTTTTTGCCGATCACAGGGCAAGATGGTAGGCTTTTTCTTCCCCTCCCCCCCCTTAGAATATAACTAACATACAGTGTTATATTAGTTTTCGGTAATGAATATAATGATTAAACAATTCTGTATATTTCTAAGTGCTTATCAAGGTAAGCATACTCTTGATCCCCTTTATCTATTTCATGTGTCCCTCTACCCACTTCCCTCTGGCAACCACTAGTTTGTGTTTAAGAGTCTGTTTTTTGTCTATCTCTTTTTTTTTCTTCATTTTATTTTTTATTTTTTTGTTCATTTGTTCCGTTTCTTAAATTCCACATATGAGTGAAATCATATGGTGTTTGTCTTTCTCTGACTGATTTATTTCACTTAGCATTATACCCTCTAACTCCATCCATGTTGTTGCAAATTGTGCGATTCCATTCTTTTTGCTGGCTGAGTAATATCCTGGTGTGTGTGTGTGTGTGCGCGTGTATAGATTTACACATAGACACCACATCTTCTTTCTCCATCTATCGATGGACACTTGGGCTGCCTCCATATTTTGGCTATTGTACATAATTCTGCAGTAAACATATGGTGCATATATATTTTGGAATTAGTGCTTTTATTTTCTTTGGGTAAATACCCAGTCATATGGTAGTTCTGTTTTTGATTTTTTGAGGAGTCTCCATCCTGTTCTCCATGGTACCTGTATTCCCACTAACAGCGCATGAGGGTTCCTTTCTCTCTACATCCTCGCCGACACTTATTATTTCTTGTGTTTTTGATTTTAGCTGTGCTGACAGGTAAAAGTGATATCTCATTGCGGTTTTGATTCGCACTTCCCTGATGATGAGTGATGTTGAACATCTTTTCATGTGTCTGTTGGCCATCTGGATGTCTTTTTGGGGAAAAAAATGTCTGTTCCGGTCCTCTGCTCATTTTTAATTAGATTATTTGTCTATTTGATGGTGAGTTATATATGTCCTTTATGTAATTTGGATATTACCCCCTTATCAGAGACATCACTTGCACATATCTTCTCCCATTAAGTAGGTTGCCTTTATGTTTTGTTGGTTTCCTTCACGGTGCAAAAGCTTTTTATATTGGTGTAGTCCCAATAGTTAATTCTGCTTTTGTTTCCCTTGCCAGAGGAGACATATCTAGAAAAATGTTTCCACGGTTGCTGTCAAAGAAATTACTACCTGTGTTTTCTTCTAGGAATGGTTTCAGGTCTCGTATTTAGATCTTTCATCCATTGTGAGTTTAGTTTTGTGTATGGTGTAAGAAAATGGTCCAGTTTCATTCTTTTGCCTGTAGTTGTCCAGTTTTCCCAGCACCATTTGTTCAAGAGACTTTTTTTTTTTTTTTTTTTTTTTTTTTTTTTACCATTTCATAGTCTTTCCTCCTTTGTCATAAATTGATTAACTATAAAACTGTGGGTTTCTTTCTGGACTCTCTATCCTGTTCCATTGGTCTGTGTGTCTGTTTTTGTGCCAATACCATACTTTTTTGATTACTGTAAGCTTCGTAGTATATCTTGAAATGTGGGAGTGTGATACCTCCAGCTTTGTGCAAGATGGCAGTTTTAATGACATGTCTGGATGTATAGTCTATTTCAAGCAAGAAAAAAAATTGACGAAGAAGGAGCAGCTATGTATCATTGATAAAGTAAGCAGTTGGTACTGTGAAAATTCTATTTGGACATCCCTTTCTAGTGACAGTATTTGTCCCCTGCCCTCCCTCCCATGGACTTAGATTTATTTCAGGTTGACTCCACCAATCTTACCCATCTTTGAATCATCATAATTGTCAAAATGCGCTCACTTAGGTTTCAGTAGTTCTTTTTTTTTAACCTATCAATGCAATTTTTGTTTTGTATTAAAGTTTAGCTGCTACACAATGTTACATTGGTTTAAGGTGTACAACATAGTGATTTGATACTAATGCAATTAAGACAATTTTAATTCCGGTGTGCTCCTTTTTTTTTTTTTTTTAAGTTTATTTATTTATTTTGAGTGAGAAAGCGTGCATGCGTGCCAGCTGGGGAGAGGCAGAGAGAGAGGGAGAGAGAGGATCCCCAGCAGGCTCCGTGCTCGCAGTGTGGAGCCCGATGCAGGGCTTGGACCCATGAACCGTGAGGTAATGACCTGAGCTGAAATCAAGAGTTGGACGCTTAGCCTGTTGAGCCACCCAGGCGCCCCTCCAGTGTAATTCTTTATGCATCTGAAGAACGACTGGAAAAGGAAGGGATGCTATGGTTTAATGATAGTTGGCTAAGTGCCAGGTGTTGTAATATGTATAATGTATGTGGTGTCTCATCTAATCCTTACATCAACCTTCTAAAGTAGGTATCAGCAGATGAAAAAAAAAAACATGCTTCAAGGAGACTAACCACGTGCTCAAGGTTACACAACTGGTAAGAAGTATAATCAGGAGTTGAGGTTTGCTCTTTCTGGGTAAATCTGTGTGTTTTACCTACTACATAAAGCTGACTCTGAGTCCTTCCAACTGTCTATAAAGCTTGAATCGACTGACTACCGACCTTTTGTTCAAGGACACACTGTAGCCTGTCAGAACATGCCAAACTATTCTAGAAGTCCAATAAAAATTAGGTTCACCTAGTTTATATGAAAAATACCCGGTTGACTGAATTTTTCTCTGGAACGTATGTATAGCATACACTGTGCAGGTGCAGCCCGTGTGTGTATGGATCCAGAGAACACTGTGCAGAATGACAAAGGTGATTCATGAATTCTCCTGAGTCTCTATATCTAAAAGAGTCACAGAAGATGCTGCCTTGATTCTGTGTATATTGTCTCTCACTGACGTGCCTGTGAATATTCAGTAAGTGTTGGCGATTATGATAACTGTAATCCATCGCCGGAGAGATTGCTTGCCTAATGTCTTCATTTTGCTTGCATGTGTGTATTTTTTATACTGAGTAGAGTTGTGTAGTAAGTGGTATCTAAGTCTGTCCCTTTAAGAAAGCGTGCAGACTTCTTTTGCAAAGGGCCGAACAGTAAATACAGAGAATACATCAGTGAACGGGCATGGTTCTGCTCCGGTACGGCTCTACTTATAAATACATGTGGGGATCTGGATCTGGCCAAAGAACCATAGTTTGCCAACTTTTGCTTTATAACCATGATCTGACAGGGTGTATATTCTCATACAATACACACATGCACACACCCACACACACATAAACACACACCACACCGTTTTCAACGGAAGTGAACTGTTACTGGCTTTTCATGGCTGTAATGACCCGGATCCTCCATGAGATTGCTCGTAACATGCAGTTGCAGATTATTTAATTCTTTCCTAAAGTTAGCGCTATTCTTCTGAACAAACTCCTGGATAATTAAAATGAAAGTTGGTTGCAGTGTATTTGAGAAAAGGATTGTAGGCAGTAGATTGCAGTTCTCTTAAGTTTTAATTGAAAACCGAGTTCCATTAGCTCTACACTGGTATGGTTCTTTAAAGGAGTTCATTATGAGCATTTGTAAAAGTGACGCATAGTCTAAGGGCACTTTTCTCTTTATACTATTGCCATAATTAAGAGTCCGTCCATATTTTGAAAGGGTAGTTTAAAGCGTTTCCAATTTAGCCTTATATATTCTCTTCAGTTTAAAACCTAGTAAATAAAAATGACCCCGGGTTGGGGTGGGGATGGCGAGAGGGACTTGAGAATGTTTGTTTTCTAAACTAATTAGTCTCCCGGGCTATTAGATATGGGTGCTTCTGTTGTTTTATCGTTAAGAATTCTAAACACTAAGACCTGATTACGTTTAGCGAAAGTCCACATATTAAGTGATTTTTTTAAACTTACGCATTTCAAGCGTTCGTTCTAAATATGCAGCTTTAGATTTTAAAATGCTTCCAAGGGAATTCTAAGGAGTACTCTGACAATGCATTTGGCTTTGAAATAATAGCCTGAAAACAATGCACAAAACCAGATCTAGAATAGAGAACTCTAAGAGGCAGAATTAGCATCACGCCTAACGGAAAATGTAAGAAGCTTTTGGATAAAATGGGTGAATCAGTTAGGAATGTACATAGGCAACACCTTTCTCGGATCAAATATCTGCCAGGTTGAAGATATAAAGTGTAATGAAATGATTGACCTATTGGGGAAAAAATAGAGCTTTTTCTCCAGACGCATTTACAAAGTTCTCTAACTCCAACGTGGTCAAAACATACATGTAACATAAGCTTTGCTTAACACACCAGCTCAAAATATTTGAAAACACATCCTCCGTAGCATGGTGCTGAAGGCGCTCACAGTCCAACTCCAGCCTTCCTTTCCTGCCTTAGCTTTGGCTCAGTCCTACCCTGTACTGTTTACTCCAGCCGAGTGGGATTAATTTCCTTTTTATGAGGATGCCTTGTGTTTCCTGGCCCCCTTCCTCTTCCTCCACTTGGAAGGGAAATTTTAGAAGAAAAGGACGAAGCTGCTCTTAAGTGTTCGTGGAACTGATGAATTTTACCTCGAGGATCAAACGTCCCTAATATATATTTTACAGATACAGCCTCAGAACCCAATCGTTGCTTGCCAGACCTCAGAAGTGTGACCTGTTTCAGTCACCACTGTACGGTTCATTTTTTTATCCGCTAGTCTAGAAGACATTTTCTACTTTATGCAGTGCTATCAACGCTGCTATCTTGGCATGTAAATGATCTTCAGCTTTAAGGAGTTTATTTGTTAAATCATGGGAGAGTCTCATTTCTGAGACTCTTCAGTGGATGCTTTTGAGGGCATGGATGCGTATTTGCATTAGGAACAAGCATAATCCCTTATTTCTAGCCTTCCTGACTTGTTCCCTATTTTGTTCCCCTTGTCAGCGTGATGAAGACCATTTCTTCTGACGCCAGTTGAGATTTAAACAGGACGAAAGAGCCAGAGTTGGCCGTGCACCCTACCCCCCCAAGGAAACCTCAAGATTTTCTTGGCCTCTACCTTTACCAGTAGCGGGCCAGTGAAGGGAAGAGGAGTTGTAAATGAGGTTCGGGAAGGGCGGGAAGTGTGCTTGGCAGTAGGACATCTAGTGGGAGAAGAAAAGGGATTATAAACAACAATTAACAACACTAGATACTTCCCGAACAGTTACTGTTTGCCAAGCCGAGTGCTCAGTGCTTTGCCCGCATTGTCCCGGTTAATCCTTCATAACAGCCCTAAGAGGTAGGGAAATTGAGGCTCAGAGAGAATATACTCATTGAGTTCTTACTATGTGCCAAACCCGTTCAAAGTGATTTTTGTCTGTTACTTAATCTTAATAACAACTCTACGCGCTAAGTGCTATTATCTTCATCTGACAGATGGGAAAATTACGGAAATCTACACCTCCCGGTTCGCGAGCTTGCACTCGTAGTCCCTGCAGTGTCTGGTAGCTTAGCTTCAATTGGTTTTTTTCTTTTATCGGAATCCTGTATTTCGTCCATATTGCTTGGCACTGTTTGATGAGCTATTTGTGTCTCACGCGTGGAATTTGTTGCTGGGCCCTCCCGACGCTTACTTCTTACCACATCCCCCATCCTGGGACAGCCTGGCAGGACCAGGGCGGGGGACCCGGAGCAAGGAGCCCTTGACTGGTGGTGTATACCAACTGTACCATAGGCCTTTGAGAAAAGGGTTCTTGCTTTCCCAGGCTTTGCTTTTCCAGGCTGCCTCCCTCAGTCTGATGGTGGATCCAGAAAGAGGACCAGAAGGCTCACACATTACTTCCCTATTTGGGAGGGGTGAAACTTGAACTTTGTCTGACTTGGCCTGACACATTTGTCTTAATCTTAGAAGCTGCCTGCCATGTACCTGTTTTCTGTGCATCTGATAAATGTTAACCTTTGAATTGAGTGATCTTTCCTGAACCAAAAAGAATCAGGAAAATCATGAATTAATTTCTTTTTTTAAACAAAGATTGTGGAATCCGATCCAGAGTTAGACCAGTTAGTATATGTGCCTTCTGCTATTAAGAAGCTGATCTCTCAGGCAAAGTTGTTTTCAAGTAATGTAGTTGGGGACATTTCCATCAGTTTCACTCTGATAGACCATCTGCTGGCTGTCAGCCACGGGCTTTTGCCTTCAGTAAGTACTGTCATTTTATAAACTAGGCACTATTTTTACTTGTAGTTATTATATGAATGACATTGAACACTTGAATGGAACTTCCTTGTTATTGTACTAAGATTCAAAGTTTCCTGATGATGAAGTCAGGTAATTTAGTCGCTCAGATATAGAATATGTTGAGAGTATTTTCCTTAGGTGTGTTTCTTTTTCTTTTTTTCTTTCTTTTCCCCTACTGCTTGATAGATTTTTGTTTTTCAAAGAACTCAAAGCATGCAGTTCCCAAATAATCTAAGTTATCTTACTATTAATCACAAATTCTATATTCTTTAAAGATCTGTGACTTTCTAAAACTTTGTTGAGGAGTAACCGACAAATATAATTGTGTGTATTTAAAGTATACAGTGGGATGATTTGATGTACTTATATATTGTGGTATGATTACCAAGATCAAGATAACTACCAAATCCATCACCTCATATAGTTAACTATTTTTTTGTGTGGTGAGAATGCTTAAGACCTAATCTCAGCAACTTTCAAGTATATAATATTGTATTATTAACCGTAGTCACCGTGCTGTGCATTCGGTCCTCAGAACATATTCTTCTCATTACTGGGACTTTGTACTCTTTGACCTACCTCACCCCATTTTCCCCTCCTCCCAGCCCCTGGCAACCACTATTCTTCTATTTCTTTGGCGTCGACTCTTTTTTTTTTTTTTTTTTTTTTAAGATTCCACATATAAGTGATACCGTACAGTATTTGTCTCTCTCTGGCTTATTTCACCTAGCATCATGCCCTCAGGTTTCATCCATGTTGTCACAAATGGCAGGATTTCCTTCTTCTTACGTCTGAATAATATATGATCGGGTAGAGGGAGGGATAGAGAAAGAGAGAGAGAAGGAGAGATCCTACATTTTCTTTATCCATTCTTCTGGCAAAGAACCCTTAGGGCTGTTTTCATATCTTGGCTATTGAGAATAATGCTGCAGTGAACACGGGGGTGCAGAGATGTCTTTGAGACCCTGATTTCAATTCCTTTGGATAGATACCTAGGAAGAGGACTGTTGGATTATAAGGTAAAATGAGTATCAAACTATCTCCTCCACAAAGGTTTCTGGTTTTCAACTCATATAGCATTAATTTGTGGGTTTTGTCAGCACTGATGGCATTTGGGCTGCAGTCTCTGAAAAAGAGTCATTTGTACTTTGCAAACTTGGGAGCCTCATTTATGGACTATCTTTTAAATTATCCTAGTCACATGCTGTTTCTGTGTAAGCACAGATTAGAAACCAGGAGAAAGAAAATTGACTTTCTTTGGTGAATATCATAATCATCTAAGACCTGCTTTTCTACTTCAAGGATAATGTGTCTGGCAGGTTTCTCGATGGCAAGCAACAAAAGCTGACTCTCAATTAAAAAGAGGGGGGGGGGGAGAGAGAGAGAGAGAGAGAGAGGGAAGGAGGGAGGGAGAGGGAGAGAAAGTCATTGGGAGGATCTCGGGGGTTCATAGGATTAATTTTTAAAAATGTAGGGGGACCAAACTTGGGAAATGGTAGGCAAGAAGGCATTTATGGAAGAGCCGGTGAGCAGAAAGCACATCTACTGTCATCCCCTCACATTATGTCAAACTCTCCTACTCTTGGTCATTATTGATGCTCCCAGTGGGACATCACAGCATTCATCGGGAAGGGATCTGAACTGAACTTTCACCTTTGTGTCGCTCCAGATTCAGAGGGTTTTTTTGTTTGTTTGTTTTAATGTTTTTTCTAAAGTCTATTTTATTTTTGCGAGACAGGTGTAGAGAGAGGCAGAGACAATCCCAAGCAGGCTCTTCTCTGTCAGCGCAGAGCCTGACGCGGGGCTCGAACCCATGAACATTGAGAACATGACCTGAGCCGAAGTCAGGAGTTGATCGCTCAACTGACTGAGCTACCCAGGAGCCCCGCCAGATTCAGAGTCTTAGATGGAAATGTCCAACTAGCCCTCCCTTACTATGTACACAAAGCCATTGCCAGAAACTGAAAATGGCAACAGTGCCCCACTTTGGTTCCCAATTTAGAGGGCACGAAAAACACAGAATCACCTAGGGACTACATCCACTGGGGGATTTACCCCGGAAAGGAAGGGGGCTAGATAGAGAAAAAGAGATCTAATATTCACTACACGCAGGCTGATAGTACTAATCAATCCCATGTAGTCTTATATATAGTGATGATTCTTTTCTCACAAAAACAAGTCATATTTTGATTTTACTATGCAGTTTTTTTGAGCTCCAAAAAGAGCTCTCTTAATTTGTGATCTTTTTCTGTTTCTATGAATGCCTTAACAAAAAGTGGGATACATTTAAAAGGGCTCAGTAGTGGGTAAACTTGAAAAAGCTGTGATTAGCAGTCAGACAAAACTAAGCTCTTACATCTTTGCCAGCTGTGTGATCTTGAATAAGTTCCTTAATGTCTCTGGGCCTCAAGTTCCCCTTTTGTAAAATGAAAATAATGCCTTCTGTACTATATTTATTATGAGGATCACATGCTATAACAAAGGTATGCTAAGTACATAGTACGTGTCATACAGCTTAATAAATGACACTGTTGTCCCCATACGATAAATGCACGTCACTAACTTTGCACACACAGGTTCACAAATTAACATCATTTCATTTTTTAGCTTAGTTTTTAAAACCTGACTATTCTATTCAATCTGACCCTGTAATTTATTGAATTTTCCACTTTGTCTAACTTTTAATATAATGTTTTATTGTCTTAAGTGAATTTTTTATGGGCTTAACTAAAGTTGAGGAATAGTGTCCTCATGTTGAATTACTGCCGAACGACCTTAATCTGTCTGTCTCAACACACTCCCAAAATAAAGATGCAAGGGATAGTTTTTGGTTTTGGTTTTCTGGGAGAAAATGACTTTAGATGCAATTCTTAGCATCCACAGGACTTAAGAACTCTTATGGTCAGTACAGGTTTTCTTTATTGCTTTTTTTTTCTTTCCTGTTTTTTTATTCTCAGATTTGATCAGCCTTTTAATCTTTGCTTTGTTGAAAATCACTTCATGGGCCTTAATCGTCTATGCCAAATAATAATTGACTAGGAATTTTGGAAACTATTCCACGTTGAAACCATTTAAATCATCACTGTCTTCTTTGATTGGTAAATTCCTTTAATATATCAGTGACTCAAGAGTTCAGATTTTTCTAAAGGCTGAAGCGTTCTTGTTTGATATGTTCCCTATGCCCCTGCCTGAGTTCCTACCCTGCCTCCCAATCTCAGGCAGCTAATTAGCAGTTTAAGAAGTACTGGCTGATGCCAAACAAGTCTTCTGTGTTCTTTCGGTACCTTTCCCCTGCTCAGAGCCTCGTTCTTAATCTTTCTCTGAGTTGTTACCGATATTTGGGAAGCCTGTTTGCTGCAGCTTTGCTAAACCCAGTTGGGGAATTTGAACATAAATAATGTGGCAACATGCACATTACTTATTATTGTGATATGCTCTGCTCGGGGCAATCCGAAATAAAGAATATTACCACTCAGATCACATTTATGTCAGCCAAATGTTTTCACCATAACTGATATCAGAGTGTATTATGTTGAAGACGAAAATAGCAGTTTGCTACAGAAGACTGGGGATTAACTTCCTTCTCTACACAGTCACCTACCTACCTCTGGAATCCAGGCATTAGAGATCCCTAGGAGATACATTGCAAGGCTCAATCTCAATTGCTAAATCATCAATGTCTAGTGAATTTCAGTGTACCATTTTATCACAGATCTGAAAAGGAAATGATGGATGATGTGCTGGCAAATGTGTAGCACCTGGCTTGGGGGTTGGGTGGGTGAGTCCTGATCTGTAGCATTTGCTGATTGTCATGGTGTAAATATTCCTGACATCACCGATTTCAAGCTACCGAGATGACTCTGAATGTTGGTTTGGGTACAATAATAACAGCCAAGTCTCACGAAACAGTAAGTGCTGCCTTTAGCACACCACTGCATATATATTTAAATCACTCCGTTTTTCAGGAAACAAAACCATCACACAATATATGATCAGCAAAGATAACTTCTACAGTCAATGGAAAGTATTTCAATTTAACGACAGCTCTTAGATTTAAAGGCAATAGTAACCTATTGTGCGATCGCATTCACAGTCCAAAGTCTTCCAAATGAGTGAAACAGAAAGGAATACTTTTTAAAGCGCAATCTGTGGAAAAGCTACTTTGCCGACTAATTAACATACTGTTATTACGGTTGCAAGCCAGATGTTGCTTTTTCAGAACGGGAAAAGGTCAGTGGCAAAGTAAAGCCACTTTTGACCGGGTCCTTCTTCACCTGAGACGATGCAAAACCAGAGTCTGCCAAGCGGGGTTTTATAAAAAGTGACTTCTCATGTCACGTAGAACAAAAATGCTTGCCTTGGACTTTCGATCTGCTTGACGCATTTTGTTAATGAAGAGAACACACGTTTTGAAGCTTGCGTACGGCCTTTTCATATTTGGTGCGCTGAAAAGCCTCCGGGCTCCCGAGGGAGACACTCGCCCAAACGGTAGGTGCTGTGGTGCTGACCAGTTGCGTGGAGGCAGCAAACGATGTTTTGCAAGAGCAGCCCTCTCTTTGAGCTGTGTCCTAGCAATTTCTTGAAAGCTCCATCGCCCGAGACTCCTCAAGCAGCAGGAAGAAAGGGGTTCTTGGAGCTTCCCGTGATTGTGTGGGGAAGCTCCGTGGAGGCATGCCTGCTGAAATCACACATACGGTGATACGGCCAGGCACCGAAAATAAAAAGTTTTTCTTACAGTCTAGTATTCCTTCCACATTCTTCACTATTCCCTTTGTCCAGACCCTCGCCAGCACGTAATCCACATTGTTGCATGTCTCCCTTCTACTCATTCCATATCAGATCTCCTCTTCCACCTTTCGGTTGCTTAATTTGTGACCGACTTTCACCAGTCAGTTGGTTCCGAGTTTAGAATCATCAGAGAGCATTGTCATAATTACAGCATGTCCTCACTTCTGACTCCTGAAATGGGCTCAAAGCAGGTGCTCCTTTGCAGCATGTAATAATAACACCACCAGCATCACAACAATAGTATTCTCATCTGAGTGCTCGCTGGTGTTATTTTTTGAAGTGCCCTCTAGTGTTCTGTGGTTTCCTCAAATCCTCACCACAGCTCCGCACATAGGTATTATTATCTTGATTTTACACACAGAAAACTGAGACTTAACGGGGTTCAACAGACATCTTCAGCTCCTTCGGCCACTAAAACCTAAACTACGGTACACAGCTTACAGCAATGAAATAGCTTCAGAAAGGAAAAATGGTTGCAGGAGACCATTGATTTCCTACAATTCTCTTGGATCATGTCTAATTTTTTAAAAGTACGAGTAATGCCAAGTTTTTAAGGCAAACAGCAGTTAAGCAGCTACCTCCAAATGAATTGGCGGAGAGAAAATTGAACTCTCCTTAAACTAATGAACATAAGAGTGTGCAAGAGGTCGGGGCGCCTGGGTGGCTCAGTCAGTTGAGCGACCGACTTCGGCTCGGGTCATGATCTCACGGTTTGTGAGTTCGAGCCCCGCGTCGGGCTCTGTGCTGACAGCTCAGAGCCTGGAGCCTGCTTCCGATTCTGTGTCTCCCTCTCTCTCTCTCTCTCTCTGCCCCTCCCCCACTCGTGCTCCGTCTCTCTCTGTCTCAGAAACAAATAAACATTAAAAAAAATGTAATAAAAAAAAGAGTGTGCAAGAGGTCAAGATGAATGTTTTCTCTGGAAGAATGTCTGTTTTCTGGGGCGTATTTGCTGCCGTGACTAGTTTATTCTGAGCTGTCCCGGAATGCCATATGACATAGCTACGGAGTTCATTTTAATTTCTTGAGGCCTCTCGCTGGGGAAATCTCTGATGCCGTCAAGGACTGTAGCACTGAAAGGATTCTTAGTCGGTTTGTTGTGTGATATAAATGTAATGATGGTAAATCCATTGATGTAATAACACCTACCATCTCTCTGGCTCTTCACCTTGAGCAAGATGCACACGTCTTTCTAGACGTGCAATGATGATAAGGCCTTGGTTACATCCAGTCTTAATCCCTCCTTCATCTGATCCTCAAAAGAGAGTAGAGAAGAAACTAATTCTTTGAGAGAGCTGAACCAGAACCAGGTACCGTAAGGGGCACTTGCCATACATTATCTCATTTAACCTTCATAATGAGAAGACTAAGAAAGAAGTATAATCTTTTTCCAGGTAATAAACTTAGGCGCATAAATGTTCGGTTTAACCTGACCTAGATCACACAGCTAGTAGGTAGAACAGCTGAGGTTTGAGTTGAGTTTTATCTGGTTTCCCAGTTAGATACAATGATGGCGAGGACCATAGTAATTACTATGTATCTAGTGTTTTCTGTGTGACATATCAGTTCTAATCTTCTCCCAAATCCTGCACGGCACGATTATCCACATTTCACAGATGATCCAAAAGTGAGGCTTAGAGAGATCACATAAGCTGTCCAAAGTCACACGGCTAATATACGGATAGTGGATATATGTGAATCCAGGTTTAGCTGTCTCCAAAACCTACTCTTTCTCACATAATATTCTACCTCTAAATACAGCTATATAGGAGTTGGTATTAGCAGAAATCCTATCCAAACTCTGACCTCACACATACCTCCCATGCAACACGTACGTATCCACACACACGTATGGATGGAAGAATGTGGCCATTAGAAAAAAAAAGGAAAGTTTGTAATCTGATATCATGAAATAAAAACCAATATCATCATTATTCTAGTTGTTGGGCAGTTAAGTATAGAAGAATCTGTTACATTTTAATTTTATTTTTTTAACTTTTTTTTAAATGTTTGTTCATTTTTGAGAGACAAAGAGAGACAGCACAAGCAGGAGAGGGGCAGAGAGAGAGGGAGACACAGAATCCGAAGCAGGCTCCAGGCTCTGAGCTGTCACCATAGAACCCGACGTGGGGCTCGAACTCATGAACCGTGAGATCATGACCTGAGCCAAAGTTGGACATTTAACCAACTGAACCACCCAGGTGCCCCTGTTAAATCTTCATTTTAGTATCTTTCCATTTGAAAGTTATCTTTATGTCCCTAAGAAAGAAAAATGATAACAAAATGTTAATTCTGTTTTGTGTCTTTTAGATACACAGAATCTTATGGTTTGAGAGAGATCATGTAAAAAGATTGATAAAACAAGTTCTATAAGATAATATTATGGGTAAAAAAAAGGGAAATTAAAATACTAGATTTGTACAATATTTTCCATTGAGAATAAAGTGAGTGATATATATATCTTTTTTTTTAACTAGCTCAGAAATAGCAAAAGCCGTTGCCAGCAAAATGCACTTTCTTTTCTTAAAAAAAATGTTTTTTTAGTACAGTTGACATACAATGTTACGTTAGTTTCAGGTGTAGAACATAGTGACTCAGCATCTCTATACATCGTGCTGTGCTCACCACAAGTGTAGCTGTCTGTCACCACACAACACCATTACGGTGTCATTGACTCTATTCCCTTATGCTGTGCTTTTTATTCCCGTGACATTCATTCCATAGCTGGAAGCCTAGATCTCTCACTCTCCTTCACCTATGTTGCCCATCCCCCCACCCTCCGTCCCTGTGGCAACCTTCAGTTTCTTTTCTGTATTTATAGGTCTGAGTCTGCTTTTTGTTTGTGTATTCATTTGTTTTCTAGATTCCACATATGAGGGAAATCATATGGTATTTTTCTCAGTCTGACGTATTTCACTTAGCATGAATCTCTTAATTCAGATCAGTGATTCTTGATTAGATCAAATGTGATGGAAGGAAAAAAGGCCTTTGCATTAGTCATTTCCTAAACATTAATATCTCACAAGAATTGTTTTAAAATATAAGCAATTATGCCAGTACACACAATAATCAAATTTCTTGGTATTTTTCATTAATAGATCAGAGGTGTCACCTGGAATGACAAAAGCAAAAACAAAACAAAACAAAACCTAATCTTTGAAATATGCCAAGATAAATGAAAATAGAGTAACACTTCACCAAACTAGAAATCTCACTTATGGGGGATTGTGGTCAGGAACCCATCACTAAGCAAAAGGACTTAGAAGGGGCCAAAAGAGAGGTTGTGATATCCAACAGAGTTAATGAATTTCACTGATAGTACAGTTTCTCTTGTCTGTATTCAGTACCTCTTTATCTTATTTCGACGACAATAGTGATAAATGTGGGTTATCTACCATTTCTGAATGCACCCTACATTAGAGGCACAAAATTAGAAATGAGAAAAGTTTCTAAAGGTTGGGATGTTGACTGAAGTAGGTAGTGATAGTTGTTAGTGAACAGAATGTGGGAAAAGTATTAAGACATACCTCAACGCTATCTAGGGCAAATGACCCTCTATATGTATCAGTAGCCTACAAGGGCTCAAATTATATTGCGTTCAAGTGTAATAACTGGTACATAGTCAGCACCCTAAGGCGGTGGGAAATGGTTAACTTCCATTCCGATTTCTTATTTTACAAAGACAGGGAAGAGTACACTGTGTTTCATAGTATTTATATAGTAAATGATCAAAACCAAGTATTTGAGCTTCAAGTAAGAGGCCTTCAGCTATCTGGAGAACCACATGGTTTAGAATAACTGAGGCTCCAGGACTGAAATATTGGCATTCAGCGATGAACCCATACTTAATAGCAATCTAGTTCCTTGTGATATCAGCAGAGTGGACTTTCTGTGATCGTTAAAGAATGAGTGAACCACAAAGAAGTTGGATTAGGTGGTACGTGTGAAATTGTACTGGCTAGCAAAAGATGACGCTTTGCAATAGTCACTGTCCAGCTCTGACATTGCCTTGGAGCCAGAGGAGTAGTGTGGCAGCGACTGGAAGGGTTCGGACCTGGGAAAACAAATGGGAGACCACTGAAGAACTCGTTGATTCAGGTCCCACAAATGGCCACTCCGCCTGTTCCGTATCAATCAGGAGGTGAGCTCCCTCTGCCTTTAAGGCTCTCTGGAGAGGCCTCGGCTCTTCTCACAGTTGCCCGTGAACCTGTTTTCCTGCTTGAGGGATAAATCCACCCAACACTGCTGGCCGGTCGGCCTCACTGGCTGGCTCTGAGCCTGGGTAGTGCCTCTGTTTCCCCATTCAGACACTATACCCTCCTAGTCTGCCCTCCGTCAGTTTGGGATTTGTCATGCTGCGAGGACTTGAGACACCACTGTCCTTTTTGTCTGTCTCAAAGGGGATATGTTTTGTTCCGTATAGTCAAATGATGCTTTGAAAGTTCAGGAGAGGAAAAAGGGCAAAGCCCCCGAGTGGAGTGGTGTGGTTGTGACTACGAATCAAGTTATAAATTGCTAGTGAACTTTAACGGAAGCAGACAGATTGGTTTAAATAAAAGCAACAATAGAAATGCACATGTTGCTGGGGCGGGGAGAGCAATGGGCAGCCATGAATCAGATGTTCTTTTCTGAGAAGAGTATTAGGAAACAGTAGTATTGCGAAGGACAGAGTGAGAAACAGAAAAGGTAAGGAAATTGTGGCCATCATAACATTGGGCCTCAGCTTGTATTATGCCGTGATGTGTATGGAGGTGACATTTTCTCAGTTTTGAATCAGAGTGGATGATATACTTCTTTGTGTTGGAAGTCCGCTAGGGATCAGGAATAATTACTGTTTTTAACAGCTTGATATAGGTGTAATTGATATGCAAAGAACAGCACATATTTAATGTGTACAGTTTGACAAGTTTGGACACATGCAGACACCCCGATACCATCAGCACAGTCAAGGTAAGAGACACGTACAACACCTCCTAAAATTTTCTTATGTCTCCTTGTTCTTGTTTCTGCCTTATTGTAGTAATAAAACGTAACATGTAATTTGGACAACAGCGTGTTTGAACAACACTATAGACCAAATGGACCTTATAGACGTATGCAGAATATTCCATCCAGCAGCAGCAGAATGCACCTTCCCAAGTGCACATGCAACTTTCTTTATGACAGATTGTATGTTAGGCCACAAACCAAGTCTTAACAAACTAAAAAAGATCGGCATGACATCAACTATCATCCCCAACCACAATGGTATGTAACTGGAAATCAATAACAGGAGCAAAACTGGAAAATCCACGTCCACGTAGAATTAAACAATGCATTGCCAAGCAACCAATGGGTCAAAGAATAAATAAAAGAGAAAAAAAAATGTCTTGAGACAAATAAAAATGTAAATACAGCATACCAAAACTTACAGGATGCAGCAAAGGCAGTTATAAGAGGAAATTTTAAGGCTGTAAACACGTACATGAAGAAAAAGAAAAAGATGTCAAATAAACAATCTAAATTTACACCTTAAGGGTTAGGAAGGAGAACCAGCCAAACCTGAAGTTAGCAGAAGGGAGGAAATAAACGTAAGAGCAGACATAAATGAAAGAGAGAATAGAAAAAAAATAGAAAAGATCAACAAGACGAATAATTGGGTTTTTTTAAAGATAAAAATGACAAAACTTTAGATTAACCAAGCAAAAATGACAGAACTCGAAACTATGAATGAACGAGGAGACAGTATAACTGATACCACAGAAATATGAGCCATAAGACGCTACTATGAATGACTATATGTGAACAAATTAGGTAACCCAGAAGAAAAGGGTATGTTACTAGAAATATACCACTTACTAAGACTGAATCATGGGAAACAGAAAATGTGAACAGACCAATAAAGGGTAAGGAGATAGAATCAGTAACGGAAAACCTCCCAACAAAGAAAAACCTAGGACCAGACCGTTTCACTGGTAAATGCTAACAGACATCTAAAGAATTAACATCAGTCCTTGTCAAACTCTTCCAAAAACTGAATAGTAGGAAACATTCTCAAAATACATAACTCTTAACAACTCCATTGTGAAACAACCACCACGGTCTGACTAAAAAGTGGGCAAAGGACCTGAATAGACATTTTTCCAAAGAAGACAGACAAATGGCCAATGGGTATATGTAAAGGTGTTCAACATCACTAATCATCAGGAAAACGCAAATCAAAACCACAATGAGATATCACCTGTATCACTTGATAGAATTGCTGTCGTTAAAAAAGACAAGAGATAGGGGCACCTGGCTGGTTCAGTCCCATTAAGTGCCTGACCTCGGCTCAGGTCATGATCTCATGGTTCGTGAGTTCTAGCCCCATGTTGGGCTCTGTGTTGACAGCTCAGAGCCTGGAGCCTGCTTCTGATTCTGTGTCTCCCTGTCCCTCTGCCCCTTCCCTGCTGGTGTTGTGTCTCTCTCCTGAAAATAAATAAAAACATTAAAAAAAAAGATAACAAATGTTGGCAAGGATATGAAGAAAAGGGAACCCTTGTATACTGCTGGTAGGAATGTAAATTGGTACAGCCACTATGGGAAACAGTATGGAAGTTCCTCATTATATTGAACATAGAACTACTATATGACTTTATAATCCCACTTCCGGGCATTTATCCACAAGAAATGAAATCACTATCTCCAGGAGATATCTGTCCCCTCTGTTGATTGTAGCATTATTCACAATAGCAAGACACAGAACAACCTAAGTGTCAGTTGACAGATGAATGGATAAAGAAAATGTGGTACGTATACACAGTGGAATATTATTCAGCCTTTAAATAGAAAGAAATCCTGGGGCACCTGGGCAGCTCAGTCGGTTAAGTGTCCGACTGTTGGTTCAGCTCGGGTCACGATCTCACAGTTTCACGAGTTTGAGCCCCACATCGGGCTCTGGACTGGCAGTGCAGACCCTGCTTGGGATTCTCTCTCTCTCCCTCTCTCTGCTCCTCTCTGACTCACACTGTCTTTGTCTCTCAAAATAAATAAAAAACAAAACTTAAAAAAAAAGAAATCCTGCTATTTGTAACAACATGGATGAAACTCGAGAGCACTGAGCTAGTGAGATAAGTCACACAGCGAAAGGCAAATACTGTATGATACCTGTGAAGTTAAAAAAAAAAAAAAAAATGAACTCAGAGAGACAAACAGTAAATTGTTGGTTGCCAGGGCATGGAGGGTGGGGGAAATGGGGCAATGTTGGTCAAAGGATACAGACTTCCAGTTATAAGGCTAGTAAGTTCTGGGTGACTACAGTTAATAATACTGTAGTGTCGTTAAGTTGTTAAGACAGCAGATTTTAAATATTCTCACGAAAGAAAGGAAGGAAGGAAGGGAAAGGAAGAAAGAAAGAAAGAAAAACAAAGAAAAGGATAAGTGTGTGAGGTGATGGATATGTTAACTTACCTAGTTGGGGTAATAATTTCACAATGTATCCGTATGTCAAATGGGGTAATGATTTCACAATGTATATGTATATCAAATCATGTTGTACACCTTAACTCATGCAGTGTTATATGTCAATTGTATCTCAGTAAATCTGGAAAAAATGAATTACAGGCAAAAAAAAATCCATGAGATACATCCCTTTAAATTTCGAAGTGCATAATCCTACATCACTCACTCTATGCACTGTGTTGTAGAGCAGATCTCCAGAATTTATTCCTTCGGCATATAACTGAGTCTTCATCCATATTAAACAACAACGTCCTTTTTCTCCCACCCACCCCTCAGCCAGTGGCTACTCCTAGTTACTGGCTTTTGTTCATCAAGTAATCCTAATTGTCCATACTCGGGCTACTTTCTCATTAGAGCGGCTGGCCCCTAGGGAAATTTCTGTCACCCTTATGCCTGAAGGAGAACCTGCAGGTACCTCTGTCAAGCCGACTGTGTGGTAAGCTGTGAACCGGCATTTTGTTTTCGTTGTTTTTACCCATGGAAATATCAGTGAGTTCTAAATAGAATCTAATCTTGGGATTAGTTATTAATTGAGAGCACTTGAAAGAGTGACAACTTAAGCTGTATTAAGTACAGTTGATAATGTAGCCTAGTTCTTTTTTTTTTTTTTTTTAATGTTTATTAATCTTGAGAGAGAGAAGAGAGCCAGCATGGAGAGAGGCAAAAAGAGGGAGTTCCACGCAGGCTTTGCACAGTCAGCTCAGAGGCCGACGTGGGGCCCAAACCCATGAACCGTGAGATCACGACCTGAGCCGAAATCAAAAATCAGATGCTTAACCAACTGAGCCACTTGGCACCCCACTAGTGGAGCCCAGTTCTAAATACAAGTCGTTCTCTAGACGCAAAAGCAGAAAGCTGCCTCTTTGGATTATAAAATCACAGCAGTCCTTTTGGAAAATGTTTGGACTGAGTTTAGGAAGAAAAGATTAGCCTAGAAATTCTGGAAGAGGGATAGTGTTGAAACTGTTGAAGTGACTAGATTGTTTCCAGTATCCTTGGCCACTCTCCAGGTAGCTTTTTACATGAAGTCATCTGCCTAAAGAATATATTACATAAAGCTTTATATATTCACCAAGGGACTTGTACAGAGCAACATTTTGTTTTCCTAATTTGAGTTATGGTATGCCCCTGAAAATATTGTTCTCTTTTTTTAAAAGTGAAATTTAGAGCACTATTTTTTTTAAGATGTGTTCTGTACAGCCCCAGGGGCTCCACTAAGCCCCATTAAGGCAGTGGACAGGGAAGGTGACTTATGGAACTGATGAGGACAAGGAAGAGAATTTAATTATTTGCATCTGACCCAGGTTTATGTTAACTATCATTTAAATGTGATATTTACTGCAGAATAATTTGTTAGTCACAAACCATCCCCTGGCATGTAATAAAAAAAAAAAAAGTGCATGTAATGGATATGACTGGGAAAGCAGAAAGACTGGGAATAAAGGATTTTGGAATCAGAAGCATCATATCCTCTAGAAGTCTAAGCTTCTGTTGCTCAAACTTGCAGAACAGATTTTAAAACTGGAGTTAACAATTCTATGGTCGACTCACACCACTTTATAGCTAATGTAAGCATTTGTTCTTTACAACACCAGGCTGCCAAGTTATTTACAGATGGCTAAGTCATTAATTCAAGTTCAAAAGGGACATGAAATATCATGGAGACTGGCCTTTTTTACATCTTCTTTTTAAAATTTGCAATTTAAAGAATACACTTAACATAAAATCATTCTTAAAATCTGCCACCGGAGAGGACTTGGAAACTCTTGGGCACTATTCTTATGTGCTTTTTTTGTTATAAGACTTGAGAAAAGACTTCCCTCATTTGATTTTAACAGATGATAGTCTCAATTCCACAAAATAAGGGGAGCTTTTTTTAATCTTCTTTCACTCTCTACTGTGAGCCCCTATTCAGCAGAGTCAGAAAAGTGTACTTGGGGTTTCCCCCATTTCCTCATCTAAGTGGCAGAGAGTTTATGTTGTGCCAAGAGAGCGAGGCTGAGGTGTGCACAGCTCTGCATTTTGCCCTCTGAACACTGGCACGTACTGACACATCCTCATCCCTGCTTCCGTCCTCCTTTAAAAAAAAAAAAAAAAATTATTTTGGTGGGGGGGAGGGGCAGTGAGAGAGGGAGATGGAGAATCCCAAGCAGGCTCCGTGCTGTCAGTGCTCAAGCTGCCAAACCATGAGATCACGACCTGAGCCAAAATCAAGAGTCAGACGCTTCAATGACTGAGCCACCCAGGCGCCCCATCTTCTGTGCTCCTGTATCTTGACTTCATGACCACTTGAGTCCTGCTGCTTCTCTAGGCCTTGAGACTTTCCTATTCACCTACTGATTTCTCGTCTAAGCTTTCTTTGAACTTTACCACTGACTCACTCCCTAGGTGGGCAGGTGGGCGGACATACCAAAGCATGTCTTCCCAAATCTTATTTAGGTCATTGTCTTGCTTTTGAAACTCTGAAACTGACTTCTTTGTTCCTTCTGTCCTGAAGGAAGCACTCTTTTTTTTTTTTTAATTTTTTAAAAGTTTATTTATTTATTTTTGAGAAAGAGAGAGAGAGAGCAAGAGCGCAAGTAGGGGAGAGACAGAGAAAGGGATTGACAGAATCCCAAGCAGGCTCCATGCTGTCAGCACAGAGCCCGATGTGGGGCTCAAACCCACTAACTGTGAGATCACGACCTGAGCTGAAATCAAAAGTCAGACGCTTAACCGACTGAGCCACCCAGGCGTCCCAGGAAGCACTCTTCTTAGTTCAAGTTGCCCAAACTTATGGGTCACAGAGGTGGAGGAGACACCTCAGAGGGTAGCAGGAAATACTGAAGGATACAAGATTTTAAGAACACTTACATTTCAAAATCATTTTTATATTTCATTCGTTTTTGAGGGGGTCCATTGCAAAAAGAGAAATTGGTCTAAATGAGATGTCTTTGGGGGCAACCAAGGTAGCAGAACAGATGCACCGAAATACAGTTTGTAGGGATAAACAGTAGCCACCAATGAGGCCATTTTGTGAAACATTGGGTTCCTTATTATTTAATATTCAACTGTCAATTGAGTTCAGTTCCGATGTAGTTTGGAGTGCTTCAAGGCACATTTCCCATCACGATTTGAGCAGAAGAAGCAAGAATGCATTTTCATGTGAATATAGAAATAAGGAAACATGACATCTATTCTCCAAGATCAGGAATTTATGCCAAAATTCATTAACATTCAAATTATGAATTAACTGTCATAGCAGAGCACCTCCGTAAACAAACTGAGGGCCATACGGAGTCTTAAATGTCTGCATGGCCCAGTTTTGTTTTTAGAGCCTCTGATAACATATTCAGCAGGGAGTAGTCTGGCAATGTTTTCAAACATTTTCTAGGTTATTTGCAATCCTTGGAATCAGCTCACGTAATAATAGTAATATCCTGGACACGCAGCATGGCAAACCTAACTTTCCTTCACAAACAAAACAGAAAAACAGAAAAAAGGAATTGGAGTAAACTGAGCCAATAAGTATTTTTTTAATTTTTTTTTTTTTTTTTTTTTGAGAGAGAGAGAGAGAGTGGAAGGGGGAGAGCAGAGACAAAAGAGGCTCCAAAGCGGGCTCTACGCTGACAGCAGCGAGCCTGATGTGGGGCTCAAACTTGCCAACTGAACCGTGAGATCATGACCTGATCTGAAGTCAGAGGCTCAACTGACTGAGCCACCCAGATGCCCCGAGGGGATAAGTATTTTAAGTTAAGATTCAATCAACTAAACATTGCATTCCCCAGTATTCTTTGGAATTTTAGTTTTGCAAAACGTGTTTCAGACTTTCTATACTTTTAATAAATTCTTTAGATCGTTCCTATGTGTGTTTGAGAACCATCAGCCTGAGAAATGTATGTATATATTCATTTATTCACCTCTATGTTGAGTTCTATGTGTGGGTATACATGTGTGAATATTCACATATTACTCTAATAACTTTATCAGTATATTAGTATCATTGAATATATTAGTGTTGCTGTGGAAAGGAGCAGACCAAATATAGCTACTAATAGGTTTCTGAACAGCTCTTTAAACAGTCTTTTCAGAGTAACGTGGAAAAGATTGGGTTTATAATAGTAATGGTATATAATATTTAGTCGACACTTACATCTGTGAACTATGCTGAGGGCTTCACAAAAATCGTCTTACCCATTCTCACAGCATTTCTTTAAGTTAAGGGGCTCTTATCCTTTTGTTTCAAAGCGGGAAGAAGTCACTCTGACGGGGCTGGTTGTTCACACTTACTTATTCAACTCGTATCTCTTCAGAGATAGCTAAGGATCTGTGCTAATACTCACCGAGACCAGAACAAGAGCGACATCAATAACATTTATAAGAGTGGCGAACATTTATGGAGTGATGTCTATGTGCCAGGCGCTACACTAAGAATTTTACATTAATGACCTTATTTCATCTTCATATCAACATCACGTGACATATGCTGCCTTAAATCCCATTTTATAAGTGAGGAAACTGAGGCTCAGAGAGTAATTTATTGAAAGCCATATAGCTGATGCTACTGGTGATAGGGCCTGACTCCAGAGTGCATTTCCAACATTCAGAACCCTTTTCCTGCCTGCCTGCCTGCCTGCCTGCCTTTCTTTTCCTTCCTTATTCTGACAAACAGATTTGAGTTTGGTTTCCATGATTCTAAAAAAGCAACTCTCTCAGCCCTGAAACCTTTCTGAGCTTATTTCTTTGTTTTCTGTCTTTCTTAGAGGTTTATTCTCGCTGCCTCCTACCTCTTCCCTTCCCGTTGAATCTCTTGTCCTCTGCAATTGGAAGTCAGCCCTCATCAATTTCTAAAGCTGCTTCCTTCAAGGTGGCAGAAGGCTTCTTAATTATGTATCTAACAGAGGTTTCTCAGTTCTCATCATCCTACACTCCTTTGCTTAGGATGATCAACGAAGACCACTGAGCAGAGAAGAATGGGCTAGTAACTTGGTTGTTTAAACGCATTACTGACCTGCTTTTTTGATTTGTTTGTTTTCTTTTGTCTTTTCAGTGTTTTGGGTTTTTTTTTTCCTTCCTCACAGAGGCCAGGGCTTTGCAGTATTGAGCAGTATTGCTTAACCAGGGGCGCACATTAACAGTAGCTCTAAGGATTTTGACTCAGGGGTTCTAGGGTGAACCCAGGCATGTGTATTTTCAACATGTTCGCCACATAATTCTGCTTTGTAGCAAATATTGGGATTAACTGCTGGATAATTAGCAGCTGTTTGCATTTCTTTCTAAGATGTACTCTAAAAAAAAGAATGATATGGTTTCTGTCTTTTATTTGAAGAACATGCTTTATTACCTGCAGGTTTTCATATTTTCAGTTTTTTAAAGTCTCCTGATAACAGTATTTAATCTTACCCTTGAAGCTTTAAATCTGTTGGAATTACGGCCCAGAAAAAGACAACTAAAAGACTACAGATATTTGCCTCATGAAGTTTGGAGTTTTAAGTAGTAAATAAGGAGACTATAAATATAACTCTCCTTAGAAGTTTATTCGATCATATTACCATTGGTTTTTTCCAATTACAAATTACGATTTTTTAGAATTACTATGTAAAATGAAGCATATTGTAATTTATCCTTGATGGCTTAATTGATGGCTAAGAATGTTCCTCTTGCTTCTCTACATGTGAGATTTTTAAAATGTTCCAGAATTACTTTACTTTAAGTAATGTAACTAATCTAATTCTTCAACCTAAACCAAGTTGACTACTGAAACCTATCATACACGATTTACTGGAGGAAATTTAAAATCTATAGAATAGCAGCAAATAATTTTACTAGTAAAACAGGGGTGTTTTAAAATGAATTAAAATTATGGGTCAAGAATATTTTAGCTAATTTCAGAAAATATATTGTTGTTGTCTGAGAACTTGTAGAGTTAGAGTCCTTGAAATCAAAATTGCCATTTATTTTGCCTTCTTTTTGCCAGAAAGATGGTTTAAGGAAGTGATTTTGTATTATCGATCCATATAGCTTATTTTTTCTAAGACCAAAAAAAAGCCAGTCACTTTTTAACACATTTGACAGAAAATGACTTTTGTGATTTCCAATACCATAGAAGCTAGGTCAGTGTGGAGACAAAATGAGAATGGGTCTCCAACCCCAGATTTCCACAGAATCCGAGCATAAAGCTGAAAGAATTACGAAGTAGATAGTCACAAATCTTTACTGTTATCCAGGAGAGATGAAGAATGACTGATTGCTTAATTTGTAATTACTTAGGAAACGAAGACGTCAAAGTAACCGCTATTAAGGAAAAACCAGGTTTTTTGTTTGTTTTTGTTTCTTTGGTTCTTTTTTTTTTTTTTTTGGTTGTTTAGTTGGTTCACTTAGGTTTTGTGTGGGCAAACAATCGGGAACATCTGTGAAGAATGTATATACAACAATCTGAGTGTCTGTTCAACATTTCTACCCTCACAAATCAAGGGTCATGTCTGCGGTAACCAACTCATCCCAAATTACCTGGAACTGTTTGTTCCCATTTGAAAACTGAAAGATCCATTTTCTAGGATTCCCCTCAATTTCAGGCAAACCAGGATGGTTTGTCACCCTATATTCTTGTTTGCTCTTAAAATAAAGCAGAACTCAATTTTACTCACTTCTTCATGGATTCACTCATTTACAGTTTCAGGAAGTATTTACCAAAGAGCTATTATGTGCCAGTCTCTGCACTGGCTGCTAAAGAGACAGTGGGAATTAAGATATCGTTTCTGGCCTTAAGGAAGTTATAATCTAGTGGAGGGGGTGGACATTAAACAAATGTGGTAACATTACCAAAGGGGAAGATTAAAGTCATGCAGGTAAGGGGAGCCTGGGTGGCTCAGTTGGTTAAGTACCCAACTCTTGATGGGTGTGGGGAATAAGCTTGGGCATTCCCTGAGCTTGTGCCCATGGGTTAAAAAGGCATAAATAATTAGAAAGCCACAGGATGTACACACCCAAGTTTGGGTAAACAAGATTACGTAAACGGGCAAAGGCCCCCAGGATAGGACAAATGGGGCAAAGGCCCCCGGTATAGGACAAAGTCATAGGACAGTAGCAGAAAGCTGCTTTCACAGGAAGGAAGGACCATATTAGGTAAACAGGTAAATAGGGCTATAGACCACAGCAGGGCAAGTGGTCCAGAGGGAAGCTGATTAGCAAAAGAAAGGTGCCTTGTTGACCCTGAGGGAGCAGGCTCTGTCTTTCATGTCCCCTAGGCCAGTTTCGGTGAACAGAGGTGGGGCTTCACATCTGCTGTAAACAACCTTCTGCCTGGCTCCAGAATCCTGTTTTGTATTGACCCAAACCCCTAATGCCGCATATCTTCAAAACCCCCTTTCCCTCATGCCCATGAGTTAATGTTCACGGTTTCATTGTCTCTTTGTGCATGCCCATCACCACGTTTGTAAGCCTTCTCATCCTAATAAAAATGGAGCAAAGACCCTTACTGGAGGCTCTTGTCTCCTCCCGGACATTAGCCTCTCTTGCATTTTTAATCCTGCGTCCCACTTTCTTGCTGGACAAGAGAGAATTCCAGACCCAGAGTCTATGACACATGTGATTGAGCCCCACATCGGGCTCTGCACTGGTAACGTGGAGCCTGCTTGGGATTCTCTCTCTCTCTCTCTCTCTCTCTCTCTCTCTCTCTCTGCCTATCCCTGCATGTGAATGCACTCTCTTTAAATAAATAAACTTAAAAAAATCATATAGGTGAGTTTATGAGGCAGGATTCTGGGGACTCTAAGAAGGCCTTCTCTGTGGATGTGAGTGGAAAGAACGGCAGGAGGAATGACGGAAAATGAAGCTGAAGAGGCAGGGAAAAGCTAGGCCATCTAGGGCCCCTAAGTCATGGTAAAGAGTTTGGATTTTTATGAGAGCAATGGCAAGTCAGATATTTGTGAGAATAGTTCACCATTAAAATATTGGCTTTTGGGGTGCCAACAGCTCAGGTGAGCTTCCGACTCCTGATTCTGGCTCAGGTCATGATCCCAGAGTTGTGGGATTGAGCCCTGCATTGGGCTCCACACTGAGCATGGAGCCCGCTTGAGATTCTGTCTCCTTCTGCCCCTCTTCCCTGCTCACGTGTGTTTTCTTTCTCCGATATATATCTATTAGGTGTCATTCATTCTACTCTTTTTTTTTTTTTTTTTAAAATTTTTTTTTTTTAACATTTTTTATTTATTTTTGGGACAGAGAGAGACAGAGCATGAACGGGGGAGGGGCAGAGAGAGAGGGAGACACAGAATCGGAAACAGGCTCCAGGCTCCGAGCCATCAGCCCAGAGCCCGACGCGGGGCTCGAACTCACGGACCGCGAGATCGTGACCTGGCTGAAGTCGGACGCTTAACCGACTGCGCCACCCAGGCGCCCCTCATTCTACTCTTAAGAAGGGAGTCACCTGAATGGTTCAAGTAGACATTTCTAGGTTCCTGACTACACCTAACTGAAGTGGACCCAGCTATTTTTTTTTGTCAGATCAAGTCAGCTGTAATACAGTGAGATCCATTCAGAATCAGTGAAATTATTCCTAAGTGTATCAGATGACTTACTGGAAAAAACCAAACAAACCAGAGGAATGGGCTGCCTTGCTGCCTTCTATTTCTGACAGCATCTCCAAATTCTGTATTCCTAGGCAATTTATTTCCACTGGCATCTGAGGTGGAACCTCCGTGGTAGAGGCATGGAGCTCAGAAGTAAGGCCCCTGGCTAAAACAGTCTTATGTTTACTATGCAAGTAGGCTTTCTTTCCATCTGGGAGAAATACAGACTCTTCTCCTCATTCATCATCTGTTGGCACCCATAGAGAGATAAATAAAGGGGTACCTGGGTGACTCAGTCGGTTGGGTGTCTGACTTCGGCTCAGGCCATGATCTCGCAGTTCATGAGTTCGAGCCTCGCGTCGGGTTCTGTGCTGACAGCTCGGAGCCTGGAGCCCGCTTCGGATTCTGTGTCTCCCTCTCTCTCTGCCCCCGCCCCACTCGTGCTCACTCTCTCTCCCTCTCTCTCAGAAATAAATAAACATTAAAAAAGATTAGAGAGAAATAAATACCTGCCTTTCCTCACCAGGTATTATCTAACTACTAGTTCCCCTAGAGGGATCCTATGTGTATTAGCGATAGGGTACTTAGTGTGCTTCAGTGGCTCCGAACAACCAAGTTGGGATGCTGAGTTTCCATTGTATTACTATGGGTCACTGAATGAAGCTGACTGATAATATAAGCAATAAAAAGTTTTCTGAAGTTTGAGATGCTTATGCTGTGTAGACAGAGCATCTGAATACCTTTCAAAGTTTGTGACTTTTATTTAGAATTTGGTATCACAGACATAGCATACATGTAGCCCCCCAGGCAGATCTATGGAACTTTTGCACTTCTTCTCATAATCGTGTCGATATCTATTGTCGTATTAGCCCAGCAGGGATGCCCACCTATGCCTCTGATGGGAGGAGTCTTTCGCTTGCCTTCATCATATTCTTCTGGTTGTTTTGAACACATAGATCTGGCCTCGGGAACAATTGGTGGTATTAATGCCGTGCTTATTGAATCATCAGTCAACCTCTTAATGAAACCTGATGACAGAAGAACAAAATAAACTGCTTTTAAGGAGAGCTCCAAGAAATATATAACCCTTCTTGCATTTTTGGTGAATATGCTAAAAATTTTAGCCATCAAGGCTATCAATCTTTCATAATTCCCAGATGCTTTCTTCAAAAAGAAAGAGACATTATAATTTTCCAGAAAAACCTGTTCTGCAGGCACCTATCAATGTCAGTCACATTTTTCCTCTGCTTCAGTGGCTTCCTAATGGTGAAAAAATGGAATAGGGGAGTATATGCAGTTTAGATATATAAATAATTGTGGGAGACGGGGCGCCTGGGTGGCGCAGTCGGTTAAGCGTCCGACTTCAGCCAGGTCACGATCTCGCGGTCCGTGAGTTCGAGCCCCGCGTCAGGCTCTGGGCTGATGGCTCGGAGCCTGGAGCCTGTTTCCGCTTCTGTGTCTCCCTCTCTCTCTGCCCCTCCCCCGTTCATGCTCTGTCTCTCTCTGTCCCAAAAATAAATTTAAAAAAACGTTGAAAAAAAAAATAAATAATTGTGGGAGAGTCATAGGTTTCTGTAGAAGAAAGATTTTCTGTATTATTTGCTAAGCAATTATTGTTTTCTAGGCTGAAAATTACTGGTATATATATATGTTTATTTTCATTAGGATCCCCCAAAGGTCGCTAAATTGGGGGGGGGGGGAAGGCTGCAAGAAATCAGGCCACATTCTGAGATCTATAAGTGTTCTGTTAAGCTAGGGGACACCTGACTCTTTGAACCCCAGTTCGCTCACCTATAACATAATACACTGCCATGAAATTGAATATGTGAAGACACTTTGTACAATTCCTGACACATAGTAGGTACTCAAAAATGTTACTTAACTCAGAATTCATTTGAAAATTAGTCTAGTTGGTTCTAGACATCTCTGATTGATTATCCCATTTATCTTCACCATAGCTCATTAAAACTGTCCTCTGTGAGCCCTTGGTACCTAGTATTTGAACTTCCCTGGCACATGGGAAGCCATATTGAAATACGTTAGAGGAAGCATTTCATTTATCCGTGAACAGATTAGTAAAGTAGTACTTGTGTATCATAAGTTCCTTTAATGTCAGATGAACTTATCCAGTATTACAAATGATAAACGATATCTAATATCACTAATTTAAGTCATAATATCATTACATATTTTATTACAATGAATTACTTACAGTAACTACAGTAATTACAGTAACTACTTGTTTGTCACTCAGTTAATGTAAGGTTTTATGATTGAATGAGTAGGTGATAAACAATTTAACCCTAAATGGTTTATTCAGGGCCGAGGTCTTGCCTTTGTTGGACTATTCATTTCACATGTCTCTATCAGAGTAGCCAACAATTTGCTGGGTGTGTATAAAAAATTTATTTTGGGGATGCTTGGGTGGCTCAGTCCATTAAGTGTGCGACGCTTGACTTTGGCTCAGGTCACAATCTCATGATTCATGAGATTGAGCCCTGGGTCAGGCTCTGCACTGACAGCGTGGAGCCTGCTGGGAATTCTGTCTCTCCCTCTACTGTCTCTGCCCCTCCCTACACATGCGCGCGCGCTCTCTCTCTCTCTCTCAAATTAAGTAAATAAACATTAAAAAAATGTATTTTGTTTGAACCAGTTTTATTTTTTTATATTAAATATAATTTATTGTCAAATTGGTTTCCATACAACACCCAGTGCTCATCCCAACAGGTGCCCTCCTCAATGCCCATCACCCACTTTCCCCTCTCCCCCAGCCCCCCATCAACCCTCAGTTTGTTCTCAGTATTTAAGAGTCTCTTATGGGTTGCCTTCTTCCCTCTCTGTAACTTTTTTCCCCCCCTTCCCCTCCCCCATGGACTTCTATCAAGTTTCTTAGGATCCACGTACGAATGAAAATGTATGGTATCTGTCTTTCTCTGCCTGACTTATTTCACTTAGCATAATACTCTCAGTTTCATCCACATTGCTACAAATGGCCAGATTTCATTCTTTCTCATTGCCAAGTAGAATTCCATTGTATATATAAACCACATCTGCTTTATCCATTTGCCAGTTGATGGACATTTAGGCTCTTTCCATACTTTGGCTATTGTTCAAAGTGCTGCTATACACATTGGGGTACAAGTGCCCCTCTGCATCAGCACTCCTGGATCCCTTGGGTAAATTGCTAGCAGTGCTATTGCTGGGTCATAGGGTAGATCTATTTTTAATTTCTTGAGGAACCTCCACACTGTTTTCCAGAGCAGCTGCACCAGTTTGCATTCCCACCAACAGTGCAAGAGGGTTCCCGTTTCTCCACATCCTCGCCAGCATCTAGAGTCTCCTGATTTGTTCATTTTGGCCACTCTGACTGGCGTGAGGTGGTATCTGAGTGTGGTTTTGATTTGTATTTCCCTGATGAGGAGTGACGTTGAGCATCTTTTCATGTGCCTGTTGGCCATCCGGATGTCTTCTTTAGAATAGTGTCTATTCATGTCTTCTGTCCATTTCTTCACTGAATTATTTGTTTTTCGGGTGTGGAGTTTGGTGAGTTCTTTATAGATTTTGGATTCTAGCCCTTTGTCCGATATGTCATTTTCAAATATCTTTTCCCATTCCTTCGGTTGTCTTTTAGTTTTGTTGATTGTTTCCTTTGCAGTGCAGAAGCTTTTTATCTTCATGAGGTCCCAATAGTTCATTTTTGCTTTTAATTCCCTTGCCTTTGGAGATGTGTCGAGGAAGAAATTGCTGCGGCTGAAGTCAGAGAGGTTTTTTTTTCCTGCTTTCTCCTCTAGGATTTTGATGGTTTCCTGTCTCACATTCAGGTCCCTCATCCATTTTGAGTTTATTTTTGTGAATGTGTAAGAAAGTGGTCTAGTTTCATTCTTCTGAATATTGCTGTCCAGTTCTCCCAGCACCATTTGTTAAAGAGACTGTCTTTTTTCCATTGGATATTCTTTCCTGCTTTGGCAAAGATGAGTTGGTCATACTTTTGTGGGTCTAATTCTGGGGTCTCTATTCTATTCCATTGGTCTGTGTGTCTTTTTTTGTGCCAATACAATACTGTCTTGATGATTACAGCTTTGTAGTTGAGGCTAAAGTCTGGGATTGTGATGCCTCCCACTTTGGTCTTCTTCAGTATTACTTTGGCTATTCGGGGTCTTTTGTGGTTCCATACAAATTTTAGGATTGCTTGTTCTAGTTTCGAGAAGAATGCTGGTGCAGTTTTGATTGGGATTGCATTGAATGTGTACGTTGCTTTGGGTAGTATTGACATTTTAACAATATTTATTCTTCCAATCCATGAGCATGGAATGTTTTTCCATTTCTTTGTGTCTTCTTCAATTTCCTTCATAAGCTTTCTATAGTTTTCAGCATACAGATCTTTTACATCTTTGGTTAGGTTTATTCCTAGGTATTTTATGATTCTTGGTACAATTGTGAATGGGATCAGTTTCTTTATTTCTCTTTCTATTGTTTCATTATTGGTGTATAAAAATGAAACTGATTTCTGTACATTAATTTTATATCCTGTGACTTTGCTGAACTCATGTATCAGTTCTAGCAGACTTTTGGTGGAGTCTGTCGGGTTTTCTGTGTAGAGTATCATGTCATCTGCAAAGAGTGACAGCTTGACTTCATCTTTGCCAATTTTGATGCCAAAATTGAACCAGTCTTATTGTTTTAGAAAATGTTTATTATTTTAATGTGATTATAGATTTACATAAAGTTGTGAGAAATAATACAGAGTGATACTTTGTACCCTTACCCAGTGGTAATCTTGCAAAATTATACTATAACATCATAATTAGGATTTTGACATCGGTACATTCAAGACATGGAACATTTTTATCATCACAACGATCCCTCATGTTGCCCTTTCATATCTACACCAAATTCCCTCCTGCCCCCACCGCTTCCTTAAGCTCTGATAAGCCCAAAATGTGTTCTACAATTTTGTCTTTTTAGGAATGTATATAAACAGAATCATACTTGTGTAATCTTTTGGGATTGGCTTTTTTTCACTCCTCATAATTCTCTAGAGATTCATCCAAGTTGTTGCATGTACCACTAGTTATTTCCTTTATATCGATGGGAAGTATTCTGTGATGTGAATGTACCAGTTTGTTTAACCAGTCACTCGTGGAAGTATGACTGGGTTGCTTCCAGTTTGGGACCGTTATGAATAAAGCTGCTGTAAATATATGCATTCAGGTTTTTGTTTGCCCGTACCTCTGAGATAAATGCCCAGGAATACAATTGCTACGTTATATGGAAGTTGCATGTTTTGGTTTTTAAGAACCTGAGAGATTGTTTTCTGGAGTGGCAGTACCACTTCACATTCCTACCAGGAAGGCATGAATGATCCAGTTTCTCTGCATCCTTACCAGCATTTGGTTTTGTCATTGCTTTTTTAAATTTTAGTCATTCTGATAGGTGTGAAGTGATAACCTCATCGTGGTTTTAATTTGCATTTCACTGATGGCTGATGATGTTGAACATCTTTTCATGTGCTTACTTGCCATCTGTATATCTTCTTTGGTGAATGAATCAATTCCCCAAAAAGCACATGCTACCACAACTCACCCAATATGAAATACATAGTTTGCATATCCTTATAAATAGAAAAGAAATTGAATTTTTAAAAAAATTTTTTTAACAATTATTTATTTTTGAGACAGAGAGAGACAGAGCATGAACGGGGGAGGGTCAGAGAGAGAGGGAGACACAGAATCTGAAACAGGCTCCAGGCTCTGAGCAGTCAGCACAGAGCCCGACGCGGGGCTCGAACTCACATACCGCGATCGTGACCTGAGCCAAAGTCGGATGCTTAACCGACTGAGCCACCCAGGCGCCCCAAGAAATTGAATTTTTAATTAAAAAAAGAGAAATCTCCAGACCCAGATGAGTTCCTTGGAGAATTCTACCAGATACTTGAGGAATTAACATCAATTCTACACAATCTCTTCTAGAAAAAAGAGAAAATATTTCCCAATTTATTTTATGAAGCTTATATTACAGTGACACCAAAACCAGACAAAGGCAGTACCAAAACAAGCAAAGTTGTGAGCTTGGTGAATAGCTCTCATGAATTAGACATAAACATTCTTTTTTACTTTCATTTTAGTTTTTTTTTTTTTTTTTAATTTTTTTTTCAATGTTTTTTATTTATTTTTGGGACAGAGAGAGACAGAGCATGAACGGGGGAGGGGCAGAGAGAGAGGGAGACACAGAATCGGAAACAGGCTCCAGGCTCCGAGCCATCAGCCCGGAGCCCGACGCGGGGCTCGAACTCACGGACCGCGAGATCGTGACCCGGCTGAAGTCGGACGCTTAACCGACTGCGCCACCCAGGCGCCCCTCATTTTAGTTTTTGAGAGAGAGAGAAAGAGCGAGACCTGGGTGGGGGAGGGGGAGAGGGAGAGGGAGAGACAGCATCTTAAGCAGGCTCCACAGCCAGTATGGAGCCTGACGTGAGGCTCCATCTCAATGACTATGAGATCATGACGTGAGCTGAAGTCAAAAGCTGGCTGCTTAACTGTCTGAGCCAGCCAGACACCCCTAGACATGATCATTCTTAACAAAATATTAGCAAATAGGATTGAGTGATACCTTAAAAGAATTATACACTATGACCAACTGAAGTTTCGTCTGGAGATGCAAGGCTGGTTCAACACTCAAAAGTCATTCAATGTAACCCACCATATTAACAAGGTACAGAAAAACAATCCTATGATCATATCAACCAATCAGAAGCATTTGACAAAATTTACTCATTCATGATAAAAACTCTCATAAAAATAGGAATAGAGAGAACTTCCTGGACTTGTTAAAAAATTGTCTACAAAAAACACAGCCAGCTACCATTGTACTTACTGGTGACTTTTCCTCTAAGACTGGCCACAAGGCAAAAATGTCCACTTTGATCATGTTGAACCGGTTGTTTTAAGTGGCAATATCTTTTAACATTTCTAGTATATGGGAAGAAAAGTATCCTGGTAATTTTCAAAGAAAGTCTTCACTCAAAAGGTCTCTATATTACAGATGAAAAACATATCAATAGATATTAAAGTTGCATACTAGTTTTTTCTCTTTTGGAACAAAGGTCCACCAAACTGAATTTCTGAAGCTGGCTTGCCAACCCAATTTAAAAAGCTTTCTAAGAATTTTTGTGTATTATGTATTCCCAGGAATAAAAAAGCAAAAGTAGACTTTTATCCATTTTTTACCATATCGTTGACAGAGAGAAAGTGAATATTTTCTAAGCATTTGCTATTGGAAAACTTTATGGAAACATATGCTTTGTTTGGTTATAGAGTTCATTTTCATTTATTCATTCTTTGAATAAATTCCATGTGATCATTTATATCTTTGAGCTGAGTGGTTCTCACAGCTAGTTGTCAACTCTTAGAGTTGGAGAGAGTATACAGAAAATTAGGAGAGCTACCCTCTGACACCCTTGGCTACCATATTTTATTTTCTCTTTAGTGTTTTACAGTCATTTATATTTTATTGCAGAATAGTCAACAGAAAGAAGTAATGGCAAATACTCTAGTATCCATGTGTCCTAACTGAAAGATGGGCTTCTGGTTTAAGTGTATATATCACTATTGAATGTGCTATTAGCTCAAGTTATACACGTACATATTTTAGGTTATCTGCATAATTGAAGAGTACAGGAAGCTGATCCTCAATACCGTGAAGTAATATTCAATAATAGTGTGGGTCTATCGACGTGTAACAAGCCACACCAAAATTTAGTGGCTTAAGACAACAAATATTTCTTTGGAATAGTTGCCTGTGGGTTCATGGTGTTTGGGGATTGTCTCAGCTCAGTGTTTCTTCTATTCTACTCTGAGTTCCTTCATAAATCTGCAGTCAGCTGTAAGTCAGCTAGGTGTCTGCTTTGGAGATGGGTGAGCTATTGGCTGGGGCAATGAGAGAAATTGGGTCAGCTGTCTCTCTTCCTGTAGAAGGTTTTCCCCGCTTATTACCATGACAGTGGGGCAGGATCCAAAAAA
Source organism: Neofelis nebulosa (assembly GCF_028018385.1). NCBI lineage: Eukaryota > Metazoa > Chordata > Mammalia > Carnivora > Felidae > Neofelis > Neofelis nebulosa. The sequence goes on along the minus strand of NC_080800.1, from coordinate 118,108,891 downwards.
CTTGAGCAGTAATAGGCAATAAGACCTCTTTAGGCTTAGGGTCAGAGTGGAACACTATCGTTTCCACCATGTTCCATTTGCACTGGCATACTGGAGCCAATTTATACCAAATCCTGAGAGCGGATATGTAATCTACTATATTAACAAGCTAAAGAAAAAAATCATATGATCATATCAATTGCTGCGGAAGCACTAAGGATATGTGGATACCTTGAAATCGGTCATAGGGGAATATTTATACTTCAGAAACCAGCAAATGGTACAAATGAAGACTTCTTTTCCCTAGCAGAGTGGATTATTGACCATTTATCAGCATACCGCTGTCTATTAGCCAAAGCCAGTTACAAGGCCAGCCTGGCTTCAAGAAATGGAGAAATCAGATTTCATCCCTTGATAAGAAGTGCTGGAAAGTCACGTTGAAGGGACATGGTTACAGGCAAGTGGTAATAGTGCCAATTTTTTCCCAAACGCATATGGCGTTTGAGGTTCTTCATATTTTTCCAAATCCCATAAATACTTTCCCCCCGAAGTAAAGGTAGGACAATCAGATACTGCAACTGATGATTGTGATGTATTTGAATATAATTTTTCTTTTATTGACGTATTTTCACATTCGTGACTTTATGTGTCAACTTTGGTGACTGCAAGGGTAGCTAGTGATTAGTCCAATTTCACTGATGGGGAAATGGAGATACAGATATATGACTTTCCCAAGCCCTGAAAAGTAAGAAACACATTCAGAGCTTGAATATAAGCCCTCTGACTTGCTCTTTCCATATCTCCACTTTATCCACCTTCATTAAGTCAAATGCAAAGTGCAACAGATATACTGGTTAAGAAATGTTAGTGGCGAATGTCTGCTGTTTGTGATTGATATTGTGTTAGTAAAGTGATGCCATAATGCCATATTAACAATACCTCCAAAAGCCGATTCTAAAAATCTAACATAATACCTTAAATAAAGCACAGCTCCAAAAAATCAGTTTAATCTGTATATATTGAATTGCAAATGTGTAACTCAGTGGAATACAAAATTAACTTATGGATGAATCTTTTGCTTTTTATTTAGGAATTTCTATAAGGTAAAATTATGAGGTAGCATGGTTTCTGGATTAGTGTTGTCTCAGGGTCATCCTTTAATTTATAAACTCTTTCTACCTTGGCTTGTTTTTAAGCCTGAGAATAGAACACAAGTACCTAAAGGACTAAACGTTTTTCTAATTTGAATCAACTGACGATCCCTTAAATGATAAGTTTGAAATGTTTAAGCCTCAACATGAACTTAATTGTGATTTTAATCTTTTGAAAATTGAAGCATATTTTTCCTTATCACATTAGGCTATTTAAAAAAGATACAGTCTCCTGTTTCAGCGTGTGTGTGTGTGTGTGTGTGTGTGTGTGTGTGTGTGTTGCATGGAATCATTCAGCCTGTTGAGTACCTCAGTGTTCACTACATTTTCTCTTCTGAGATAAAGTACAAGGGATAATTAATAATGTCAAATTTACTTATCTGTGTCTACACTCACTAATTAGTTTTAAGTAAAATATGGGCTTCTTGAACAAATGGCTATCAATTGGTTGATGCAGTTCAATGAATTGTTTTTAGAATTATAATTTGAGTTGCTTTATTTTTAAAGTCAGCCTTGTTTTGTGTTGATAGATATAACCGCAGCTCCTTTCAAAACCAGGATTCTGGAGGAGAATTAAGAATTTTCACAAATGTGAGAAGGACAAAACTTCTCAAAATGCTTTTGCTTTTATCTGGTAGGGGAGTAGGAGTGTTGTTTTCAAAGCTAATTATAACGAAAAATCACTACTAAACACCACCACTAGTAAAAAAAAAATATATATATATATATATATATATATATATATATATTTTGCTCCTTAGAGAAGCACAAAAGAAAGTTACCTAAGTAGGAGCCACACTGCCAACATTCCATAGTGTTACCTTGAATCTAACTCTGCCATTCCCTAGATGTGTGATTACAAATGGAAGATGTGTAGGTAAATACTTCAGTGAATTAAGAATGAAAAAAAGTGAATAAAAATGGATATTAAGTTCTTTGTAAGCTGAATTATTTTGCTTTGTTGTTTATAATAATGATTCTACATTTTTTTCTTCAGGTTTTCCAACGGTGCACGTTTTAGATTGTAATTCATTCTCCACAGCCCATTAATTCTTAGTCAAAGTGGAATACCGTTCAAAGCAGAGATATCGTTGCTACAGTTATGGCTGTGTCAGCACATTGAACATAATTTACTTTAATAGGATGGAGAATTTGAGTGTCAGGTTGTAGCCGGAATGACTGTTTTTCCTTTCAGTCAGTTTTATCAATGTATGTTTATTGGAGATTTGAATATGGAGGTAGAAGGCAAAGAATTCTCTCTCTTATGATCTCTCTCTGGGAGGCAATGCAGTTTAATTGACAAGAAGTTTAACTGCACAAGAAGTCTGGATACTTGGTTGTGGGTTCGCTTCCCTATTTACCTGATCTGTAACATTTGGAAGTGTCAACATGTCTCAATTTCCCTACCATAAAGTGGGGAAATCTTGCCTCAGAGGGGTATAGTAAACAAATAATGTGTGGGAAAGAGTTTAAAATGATTTTTACTATGTACTTTTTGATAGTACAGAGTGCTGATCACATATAAAAATTATGAAGCATAACCATGAAATCACTGTCCAGCTCACAACTGGATCATTAGCCATGTTGTTGCAACCACCCATGAGCTCCTTCCATGTTCAGTCCCACAGCCTCCCTCTTTTTACTCTCAGCAGCTTTTAAACCCTTCTCCCTGCCTTGTTTTTTTCTTTTTTTTTTTAATTTTGGAAATTTTACTACCACGTTTCAAAGTCTGTGGGTTTCTTTTCATGTGTCTCCATTAGCATCCATTGTTTTCCCAGTAAGGATGTATAGACATATTTTAGTCTTTATAATTGTTTTATGTATTACCTCTTTATTGTTGTTTTCATCTACTTCTCTTTCTATGCTTCATTCTCCATAATTTCTTCAGCTGTATTTCCAGAACAGTAATTCAGTCGTGGGCTGCATCTAATCTGCTGTTCCACCAGTCTCCTTATATTTTGAACTTGACAATTATACACAGTTTAGTTAAACTTCTAAAATTGGTTTGTTCTTTCATTTATTTTGGAGTTTTAAGAGTACTCTGTATATTTTTGGATACAAGTCCTTTATCAGATATGTGTTTTGCAAATATTTTCTCCCAGTCAGCAACTTGTATTTTCATTCTCTTAACAGTATCTTTTGTAGAGCAGATTTTTAAAATTTTAATGTAATCCGAGTTATCAATTGTTCAGTCTGTGGATGATGCTTTTGGTGTTGCCTCTAAAAAGTCATCACCACACACAAGGATACCTGGATTTTTCCCGTTAAATTTTTTTGGAATTTTGATAGTCAGGTATTTATATGTAGGTCTGTGGTCCATTTTGAGCTATTTTTTGTGAAAGGTATGAAATCCCTATTTAGATTCACTAACTTTTTTGGATGTAGATATCCAGTTCTAGTACCATTTACTGAAAAGTTTATCCTTTCTCCGTTGAATTACCTTTGCTTCTTTGTTAAAGGTCTGTGGACTATATTTGTGTGGATCTATTCTGGGGTTCCCTTTTTTGTATGATACGCGCATTTATCTGTGTGTGTATTCTTTTGCTAATGCCATATTGTCTTAATTCCTAGGCTTTGTAGCAAGCCTTGAAGTTGGGTAGTACAAGCATACTGATGTTATTCTTCCTCAGTATTGCGTTGGCTATTCTGAGTCTTTTGCCTTTGATATGAACTTCAGAATTAGTCTGTTAATAGCCACAAAATGATTTGTTGGGATTTTGAATGAAATTGTATTGAATCCATAGATCAGGTTGGGAAAAGCTGACATCTTAACAATAAGTCTTCCTGCCCATTAACGTGGACTCTGTCTCTATTTAGATCTTTGATTTTTGTATACTTCATAGATTTTTTTCATATGGAAATTATGCATATTTTATTATATCTAAGTTATGTTATTTTTATAAATATTTATTTTAGAGAGAGAAGTGTGTGTGCACGAGCAAGGGAGGTACAGAGAGAGGGAGACAGAGGATCCAAAGAGGGCTTTGCGCTGACAGCAGTGAGCCCATTGCGGGGCTCAAGCCGCGAGATCATGGCCTGAGCCGAAGTGGAACGCTTAACTGACTGAGCCACCCAGGTGGCCAGTATTTCTTTTATTTTTGATGCCAATATAAATGGTGTTGAGTTTATAATGTAAAATTCCAATTTTTCTCTTCTGATATATAAGAAAGTAATTTTTTTTTTTATGTATTAACTTTGTAACCTGCAGCCTTGCTATAATTGTTTATTTGTTCCAGGAGGTTTTTTATTTTCTATTTGTGATTTTCTTATATAAACAATCATGTCATCTGCAAACAAAAACAGTTTTATTTCTTCCTTCACAATCTGTGTACATTTAATTTCCTTTTCTTGTCTTATTCATTGGCTAAGACTTGCAGTACAGTATTGAATAGGAGTCATGAGGGTTGACATATTTTGCCTTGTTTCTGAACTTCAGGAGACAGTGTGTGGTGTCTCACCATGAAGTTTGCTGTTAGCTGTAGGATTTTTGTAGATGTTCTTTCTCAAGTTAATCATGTTCTCCTCATTCCTAGTTTATGCAGAGATTTTAATCAAGAATGGATGCTGAATTTCGTCAAATTCTTTTTCTGGAACTATTGATAGGATCATAAGAATTTTTCTTCTTTCACCTGTTAGTGTGATGAATTTCATGAATTGATGTTTGAATGTTAAACTAGGTTTGCATACCTAGGGGGAACAAACCCAATTAGTCATGTTGAATAATTCTTTTTACACATTGTTGGATTCGATTTGCTAATATTTTTTGAGGATTTTTCCATTTGTGCAAAATTGGTCTGCAGTTCTCCTTCCTATAATGTTTTTGTACCAGAAGGTATAACTGTAATGTGGGCTTCATAGAATAAGTTAGAACAGAGGCTCCTGGGGGGCTCGGTTGGTTAAACATCCAGCTTCAGATCAGGTCATGATCTTGCGGTTCACGAGTTCGAGCCCCGCGTCAGGCTCTGTGCTGACAGCTCGGAGATTGGAGCCTGCTTCAGATTCTGTTAGCTCCCTCTCTCTCTCTGCCCCTCCCCCGCTCACGTTCTGTCTCTCTCTCTCTCTCTCTCTCTCTCTCAAAAAAAAAAAAAAAGTTTAAAAAAAGGATAAGTTACAGCAACTTCCTTTTGCTTCTATTTTCTGGAAGAGATTGTAGAGAATTGACATCGTTTCTTGCTTAAATGTTTAGTAGAATTCACCATTCCTTTTTTGGAAGACAATTAGTTATTAATTCAATTTATTTAATAGATATAGGCTTATTCAGATTATTTCTCCTTTTATGAGTTTTGTTAGATTATGTCTTTCAAGGAATTGGTCTATTTCATCTGCTTTATCAAATTTGTGGGCAGAGAGTTATTTATGATATTTTTTTCCTTATTCTTTTTAGTGTCCGTGGGATCAGTGGTGGTGATGCGTCCTTTCCATTCTGATATTAGGAGTTTGTGTCTTCTCTCTTTTTCACTTGGTAACCCTGGCTGGAGATTTTATCAATGTCATGATCTTTTCAAAGAATCATCTTTTGTTTTGGTGTGTTTTCTCTCCCGTTTTCCTGTTTTCAATTTCGTTGATTATTTTCGCTCTGATGGTTATTTTTTTTCTTTCATCTGTAGTTGGTTTACATTTGCTCTTATTTCCCTAGTTTCCTGTGCTGGGAGTTTAGGTTAATGATTTTAGATATTTCTTATTTCCTAATATATGAATTCAGTGCCATCCATTGCCCTCTGAATTTCCCTCTAAGCACTGCTGTTCTGCATCCCACAGCGTTAGATACTCTTTTTCTTTAGTTTTGCACGTTTTTAAATTTCTCTTGAGACGTTTTTCGACTCATGGATTATTTCGAAGTGGATTGTTTCGCCTCCAAGTATTCTTTATTTTCTGTCTTTCTGGTTATTTGCTTTTAGTTTAATTACACTGTGGTCTGACAGCATATGCTCTTCTGTTCTTTTAAATTTGTCAGAATGTGTTTTACGGCCTAGAACGCAGTATGTATCTGGGTGAATGTTCCATGGGAGTTTGAGAGAAATGTGTGTCCTGCTGTTGTTGTGTGAAGTAGTCTATAAATGTCAATTAGACACTTTTGATTGATAGCACTGTTCTGCTTCACTATGTCCTTGCTGATTTTATGCTTGCTTCATCTGTGACTTACTGATAGAGGGGTGTCAAAGTCCCCAATTAAAGTACTGGGTTTGTCTGTTTCTCCTTGCACTTCTGTTGGGTTTTGCCCCGCATATTTTCCTGCTCTGTTGTTACATGCATACACATTAAAGATTGTCTGGTCTTTTTGGAGAATTGACGATATTATCGTTAGGTAATATTCCTCTTTATCCCCCATAATATTCCTCGTACTGAAGTATGCTTTGCCTGGAATTAATATAGATACTCCAAGTTTCTTTTGAATAGTGTTAACATAGTATATGTTTCCCCATCTCTTTATGTTTAATTGATCTCTGTCATTAAAATGAGTTGCTTGTAGATGACATATAGTTCTTATTTATAGGTCTTATTTTTAATTCACTGTTAGTCTTTCTTTTTAAAAATTGTATATTTAACCTATGTTGAAAGTGGTTATTGGTAATTTTGGATTTTTATCTACTGTACTCATAACAGTTTTCTATTTGTTTTGTGCTTGTTCTTTATTTCCACCCAACCCCCCCTTATTTCTCTGTCTTATCTGGTTTTAATGGAGCATTTTATAGGATTCTGCTTTCTCTTCTCTATTAATCAGCTGTACTTAAACATTATTTATAGAGTTTTCAGTAAACATGTCAACTAATCTAAGTCCACAATCAGATAGCACTGTATCTCTTCATGAGAAATACAGCTGTTTTATGACAGAATATTCCCAGTGCCTCCCTCATGTCCTTTTCCACACTGACAGCAGCGAGCCCAAGGCAAGGCTCTAACTTACAAACCATAAGATCATGCTGTGAGCCGAAGTTGGGCGCTCAATTGACCGAGCCACCCAGGTGCCCCTGAAGAACTTTTTTTAACGTTTCTTGTAAGGCAAGTAAGTCTACTGGTGACAGATTCCTTCAGTTTTTGTTTGTATGAGAAGTTTTTATTTCTTCTTCACTTCTGATTGATAATTTCACTGGATACAGAATTTTAGGTTGGTAGCTTTTTCCTTTAACACATTAAATGTTTCATGCCACTCTCTGTTTGATTGCATGGTTTTGAAAAGAAGTTATGTATAATTCTTACCCTTGTTTCTCTACAGGTGTGGTATCTGCCCCCTCTCCACCACTCCAGCTTCTGTCCACATTTTCTCTTTTGTTTTTTATATTCTCCAGGTTGAATATCATGTGCTTAAGTTTAGTTTGTTTGGTATTTACCCTGCTTGGTGTTCCTGGATGTGAACTTCCTAGATTTGTGGTATTGTGTCTGTCATTAACTTTAAAAAAAAGTCAGCCATTATCACTTCAGATATTTATTTTCTCTTATCTCTCCTCCTTTTTTTGTTAAAGTAGGTTCCATGCCCAGCAAAAAGCCTAATGCAGGGCTTGAACTCACAACCCTGAGATTAGGACCTGAGCTGAGGACCTGAGGTGAGATCAAGAGTCAGACACTTAACTGACTGAACCACCCCAGCACCCCTCTCTCCTCCTTTTGATATTCTAATTATACATATGTTGCATGCTTTAAAATTGCCTCACAGTTCTTAGATATTCTGTTCTCTTTTTTTTTTTTTTGCATTTATTTTCTCCTTGCTTTTCAGTTGCTGAAATTTATATTAATGTATCTTCAATCTCAGTGTGGTTTCCTCAGCCGAGTCTGTTTCACTGATGAGTGCGCCAAAGTCATTGTTTGTCTCTCTTCCAGTGTTTTTGATTTCTACATTTCTTTTAGTGCCTTTTATAGAATTTCTCTCTGCTTATATTGTTTATCTTTTCTTGCATTGGTCTACTTTTTCCATTACAGTCCTTAGCATATTAATTGGTTTTTTTAATTCCTAATCTGAGCATTAAAAATCTCTGCTATATCTACTTCTGTTTCTGATCCTTTATCTCTTCAGGTTGTAGTTTTTCTTGCATTTTAACATGTCTTGTGATTTTTTTTGTTGAAATCCCATAACAGTGTATGGAGTCATAGGAATTAAAATAAATAAGTCTTTAGTATGAGGCTTTATGTTTATTTAGCTAAATCTTAGGCTGTGCTTAAAACTTGCTATAGCTTTGTTGTCAAAGTCTTCGGTTTCCTCTAGTATCTTTTTTTCTCTGTCTTATTTTCTTTGGCTTTCCCTAGAAACTACTTCTCAAAGTCTGTGTCTTATAGCTCTCTTGGTTTTAATTCACTATTATTATAATGGAGCCCTGCTGATGTGGAGGTGAAGTATTGTAGAAGAGAGTTTCTCTATGAATCATAAGGTTGAATCTCAGAGATTTTTTTAGTAGGACTGTTTTTCTGGACTGTGACCTTGAAAAGAGTCTCTTAGCTTTTTTTCTCTCCCTTTACGATAGGAAAGCTAGAGGCAGGTCTCCTTGTCTAATTGACCTTATCCCACATCAGATCAATCTCTGGTAATGTGGCTTCCCTTGAGATGAGCCTTTGTGACTGAGAACAGAATGCCCTGGTCAGATTTCAAAACAGTTACTTTTCCTTTCCCCTGATGGAGTCATGAGGGAATTTTGCTCCAGTCTTCACCATGAGAATGTGGTGGGGTTCCTAGAGGTAAAGCTATTGAAAATGTGGGACACCTCTAAGACTGGGTCCCCAGGAGTTTTTAACCCTCAAGATAGGCACCATTCAACCTCGAACAATTTTCAAATAACTTGTTTAGGTATTCCTACTCTGTTACTGCCTACAGAAGCTTCTGTACCCTGGTAAGCTGTAATTCTCTGTCTTCATCTATCTCTTCTGATTTGGGGGTAACAATTTACTCTGTGGCCTTAATTCTTTGATGGATCTAAGAAGAGTTGTTGATTTTCAGTTTGTTCAACATTTTTCATGGGAGTGATGACTTCCAAGGTCTTTACATGTCCAAGCTGGAACTGAAAGTCCCTAGCGTGTCTTTGTAATCTCTTAACATGATCTTTTGCAGAGGAAAGTTGTTTTCTTTTAATATTGAGGAAGTCTAATTTATTCTCCTTTTCTTTTATGAATTGTGCTTTTGGTTTCCAATTTAAGAATTTTTTTTACCTAGCCCTAGGTCTTGAAGTTTTTATTTTTTCCTAAAGCATTACAGTTTTACTTTTTGCATTTTATTATGCGTTAATATTTGTGCAAGTGTGATACCTAAGCCATGTAGGGGTTTTTTTGTTTCGTTTTGTTTTTGCTTATTACATGTAATTGCTGCCGCACTGCTTGGTAAAAATGGATTTATTGGATTTCGTTGTCAAAGTCCAATCAGGCATATTTGTATGGGTGTATTTCTGAGTTGTCAAATAAGTTCATGGTTCTGTATATCTATTCCTCTGCCAATACCACCCACTCTTGATGATTGTAGCTATGTATGTATTGTCTTGAAATTGAATAGGCTGGTTCTACACCCTTTATACTTTATTCTTCTTTTTCAAAATTGTACTATTCTAGTTCCTTTGATTTTCTGTAGAAATTATAAAATAAATTTGTCTACATTCTACAAATCTTGCTGGGATATCAAAAGGAATATAGTTGAACCTGTGTGTCAATTTTAGGACAGTCAGTGTCTTCACAATTTGGAGTCTCCAATACTGAGTGTTACTATGAATACTGTGAGTGCTTTAGTACTGTGAATGGGGTATGTCTTTCCATTTACTGAGATCTTTGTTTTCTTCCATCACGGTTGAGGAAGGTTTCCTCCAGACACGATTTGCATTGTGTCTGCCATCACCAGAGGCAGCTACAAACCTGGCACCACTCTAGGCCCCTGCTAAGCTCCCCAGTTTAATCAAGGAGCCTCAGGTTCATTTAACCTTCTCCACTTCCTTTGCTGATCACCCCAGATCTTTTGTGTCTGCTCACTGCTCTCTGATTAGGTTTCAGCTCACATTTTCTTGTGGTTGTTATTTACTCTTCCTGGCTATTTCGGTATTTTCTGTACTTCCCATCAGCCTAGCAAAACAATAAAAAGTACATTTTGTATAGGCCCTATGCTATGGGGGAAGGCCTTATAAATAGCTAGTAACTTGGAACTGATTGGAAAATAGGTGAAAACAATTAATTTATTAGGTAAAGATTTCATTTCAACCTTAAAAGAAAGCATTGTTTCTATTACATTATGCATGGTGGCACGCCGAACCTACAGATGGGGCCATGGCGAATGGAGGCCTGTACCTGCTGTGCTCTCCCTAGACATTAACATCTTCACTCTTTTTAGTTGGTCTACCAATCCATGCCCCTGTCTTCAATATTACCTGGAGGACTTCTTTAAATTGGAACTTTATACCAACCACAAAGGCGTCCCAAGAGGATGATTTTGGAATGAGAATTATATATAGCGTATAGAGTTGACCCATGTTTGTGTGGTCTGTTGATGCGCCTCTGGGTCGCACGCTGTTCTGCGCGCCCCGTGCTGGTTGGCATTGTTCTGGATGTCCATATATCAGAGCTGATTTTGCAGAAGATTCTTCTTCTCTTTATTCAGTTGTTCGCCCATATTTCTATAGGTTTAGCTCTGACTTCTAACATATATGAAATGCTATCACACAAGGGGGTGTACTCTTCCGCAGTGCAGTTTCTGTGAAACATCCCACAGGGCTTCTTTCTCCATTCCTGTTTGTATTTTCTGTCTCAGCTCAGTAACATAATGGTAGTGGTGGTGGCAGAAGGTGTTGCTGCTTTTGATGACATTTTGTTAGAATGAAAACAAATGCGCAGTTAGAAACCTACCTGGAAAATCTCCATTTTTTTACATCGGTCATCAATGGGTATTTGTTTCTTTTTACTCTTTTAAATGTATTCATTAATTTTGAAAGAGAGAGAGAGAGACAGAGTGCAAGCAGGGGAGGGGCAGAGAGAAAGGGAGACACAGAATCCGAAGCAGGCTGCAGGTTCTGAGCTGACAGCACAGAGCCCGATGCGGGGCTCAAACTCGTGAACCCTGAGATCATGACCTGAGCCGAAGTCGGCTGCTTAACCGACTGAGCCACCCAGGCACCCCAACAGTAGTTATTTCAGTGTCACACCATTACTCATTTTCTCCAATCACTAGTCCTCCAACAACTTTGGCTTTCTGTTGTTACACACAAGTATTGCATTAATAATGCCAAAGAAATTTATTCAAAGAAAAAATAAACATTATTTGTTAAGTCTCCAATGTCACACTACCATTTAGATGCTTCCCTTCAGAATTAGCTGTTTAATATTACATTAACTAAATACTTTGGTGCTTTATAAAATCAACTTGGTTTTTATTAAGAAATTGCCCATATAGTTAAAACATTTCCTACAAAGAAATTGACATTGTTATGGACACTTCTGCATATTGGATGGGAAGGGGTAAAATAATATAGCTCCACTAAAACAATTTCAGGAGGCAAACCGTCTGGCGACGTATGTGTAATTTTAATCAGCTAACAAAACTTTCAGGGATTTATCTTCAGTTGCTTAGAAGAGTATGTAGATAATCGATAAGAAACTTTTTGTTCTTCTCAAAGAACTCCCTCCTTTGGTTTCTGGTTTAGGTGCAAAGTAAGTAAGTAACCGAGGCTCAATGAACTAAGCAGGAGGAGGAGACAGAGCTAGAACAGGGATTCTCTCACTTTCGTGATTTCCTCAGCCTCTCTGGCCACCTCATGCCTTTGCCGGTCTCTAGTAATAGCTTTGTTCATTCAGGCCGTCTATCATTGTAGGGTGGAAATCTTGTCCATATTAGCTTCTGGGTTTGCAGTCTTACCTACCCATGCCAGAGGTGAAACCACGCTTCCTTCTCTAATCTTCACTTTGAAAATTCTCAGTTACTACACGTTGAGGCTTCTGTCCCTCCCTTGGGCTAATCACTGGGTTGGGGGAGGGTGGTAAGATGACCAATGTATTAGCCCTGGAGGTTCTGGAGATAGGGTCAAGTAGTTCCCATTTGGGTGACTACGAGTTGGGGCAAAGGGGGAGAAGTGGTTCCTTCAAAGAAGAGCATGGGTGCAGCAATGGCAAAGACCTCGGGGGAAATTTCTGTGACCTGGGAAGTCATCCAAGTTTGTGTCTACTCTAGGCCTGTGATTCAGAGAGTAACAATATTCATGAATAATTCTGGGCCACAAAAGAAAATTAGATTATTTCTTTTCTCCTTCATAATATATAATATATTCAACTTACTTGCTATTTAGAGCTTTATATATGAAGTCTGAAATGACAGTAGCCGTTATCCTGTTTATCTAATTTTTGAGGGTCATGTACGATGATGAATGTGAAGGAGCTACACACATTGGCAACCGTAGCACGTATTATCAGGTCCATTGTTTATACTGGAGGGATAAAGGGCAAGTAGGGGTCTCTTTATGTTCTGTAGGAACATTCTTGCTTTCTCTTAGCATATATTCTGGAAGGAGCAAAGGAAGAACACGGATTCTGATTGGGAGAAGAACAAGTTTCCATAGTTTTAAAGGTTGGGGCGTAACTAGGAGAGATTATGTGGCTATTAGGCAAATCACACAGGGTGTTAGATGCATTCAAAACCTATCCTAATGGGTCGCTGAATTTCACATGAGTCTCAGGCAAGGACAGGGAGTGGAAGAGGAGGAGGTTCAGAAAGGGGGAATTTCTAGGAATTCATGAGGGTGTGGGGAGGGTTTCTCCCATTCTTTGTCCTGCTCCCCACCCCCCCCCCCCCCCCCCCACAGAGGGCCCATCTCATGTCTCTCTCCCGCTCCCTTGCCTGATAGTGAGACACTCCCTATCTCGGCCCAGGTAGAGATTCAGAATTTGTAGGCTCATATCACAAAACCTTTTTTTTTTTTTAGTTTTTTTAATTTATTTTTTTAATGTTTATTTTTGAGACACACACACACACATACACACACACACACACACACACACGGTGTGAGTGGGGGAGGGGCAGAGAGAAGGAGACACAGAATCCGAAGCAGGCTCCAGGCTCTGAGCTGTCAGCACAGAGCCTGATGCAGGGCTCAGACTCACGAACAGCGAGATCATGGCCTGAGCCGAAGTCGGATACTTTTAACCTACTGAGCCACCCAGGTGCCCCAAAACCTTTTTTTTAAGGTCAAAAGATAAAAGAGGTGCCTAGAAGAGGTCCTATAAAAAATGAGTGTGCTAGGATTTACTCTTTGGTGTTACCTAGTGTGATAGTTAATTTTATGTGTCAACTTGGCGAGGCCACATTACTCACGTATTTGCTCAGACACCAGTCTAGATGTTGTTATGAAGGCATTTTTTAGATGTGGTTAACATTTAAATCATTATAAAAACAGAGAGGGAGGCAAGCCATAAGAGACTCTTAAATACAGCGGACAAATTGAGCGTTGATGGGGGTGGGGGGTTGGGGGTGGGGAAAATGCATGATGGACATTGAGGAGGGCATTTGTTGGGATGAGCACTGGGTGTTGTATGTAAGTGATGAATCACTGGAATCTACTCCCAAAAACCAAGATTACACTGTATATTAGCTAACTTGAGAATATATATATATATATACACACACACACATATATATATGTATATATATATGTATATATATATATGTATATATATACACACACACACACACACACACACACACACATTTAAATCATTAAAGCAAATTACCCCCATAAAGTGGGTGAGCCTCATCCAATCAGTTGAAGGCCTTAAGAGAAAAAGACCAAGGTCCCTCTGTCTGCAGACCGCTTCTGCACTTGAGTTGCAACATCAAATGTTCGCTGATCGTCTACATTGCTAGTCTGCCCTGCAAATTGCAGAGTTGTCAGCCTCTGCGGTTGTGTGGGCCAGTACGTTAAAATCTCTCTCTCTCTCTCTCTTTTAATAAGGATTAATAAGATAAATTTTGGATTTTTTGTTGTTTCCGTTGTTGTGTGTGTGTGTGTGTGTGTGTTGCAACAATGTGTAAAAGTAGTAATACTTAGTTCATGTTAGAGGAGCTCGAAACATTAGTTTTATTCGACACGTTACAACCCTCTGCCCCTCCACCAAAACTTTCTATAGGGGGATGAAGCCATTTTATCTTATATTTAGGCATCAGAATCATCCTTTTAACATAGGCAAAAGGATCCTCGGTGTATTTGCAAAGCCGAAAACACGTGAGTTCTGGCACCATACGAGGCCAACCAAATGGCAGATTACAGAGCTGATAAAGCAGCAGCGTCTGTGACAAGTGTTGAGATCAAAACGGGAAAGCAAATTAAACTGAAACCTATCCTCTGGGAGTTCCGTGTGGAGCGGGGGGCAGAGTTACTGAGCCAGGCGGGCATATCACACCGTGAGTGGTGCCAAGACGGAGGTGCACACGGTGCCGTGAGAAAGCAGGGGCCCTGTCACGGGCTTACAGTCAGGAGAAGCTTCCTGAAGAAGGAGGCTGAGGACAAGGAAGGGTTTGGAAGGCAGAAGATGTCAGGCAAGGATATTCCAGAGGGTAGTGACAACATTCGCTCGCACAGAACACCACCACACAGCGGCACGGAACAAGGGCCAGACCAGTGGGAAACGGAAGAGTGCACGGGCGGTGGGGGTGCTGGTGGGTCACCGTCAACCAGATTCAGGGTGTTTAATGGACGATAGAGGAATAGGGTCACATTTTACGTGGATACTAAGACCTAGACTAGAGGGGTGCCTGGGTGGCTCAGTCAGTTAAGTGATGGACTCTTGATTTCAGCTCAGACCATGATCTCATGGTTTGTGAGTTCGAGACCCAGGTTGGGCTCTGAGCTGACAGTGCGCAGCCTGTTTGGGATTCTCTCTCTCTGTCTCTCTGTGTCTCAAAAGTAAATAAATACACTTAAAAAAAAAAGAGAAGAAAAGAGAGGAACGTGTGGGGATATGTAGTTGTCAAAGTGCCTGGGAAGAGTGAGTGGCATATAGTGGTTTTCTTTTTTTAACTTTACTTTGACAAAGACCGAGAAAGCGAGCACAACTGGGGGGTGGGCAGAGAGAGAGGGAGAATCCCAAGCAGGCTCCGTGCCGTCAGCGCACGGCCCCATACAGGGCTCAAACTGACGAACCACGAGATCATGGCTGAGCTGAAGTTAGGAGTCATGACGCTTAACTGACTGAGCCACCCGGGCGCCCCTGGCACTTGGTCTTTTTAGATAAGTGACGCGAGACTACTGTCAGTAACTGAAGCGAGATTCCATCGCCGAATCTAATAATTATTGGTAGCTTAACAAGCTTCCGTCTTGCTACATGTATTTGCCTTTGTTATTTCAGATGCAAGTTTATTTGGGGGAATTCCCAACCCCCAACCTCCCTCCCCCTTTCTTTGGCTAAGGGTTTGGAAGTAGCTAGGAGGCTTTAACCTTCACATCTTCTAATGTATTTTTTCTTTCTGTGACTGGACAGCACCTGCTAGACTTTTGAAAAAGGTGGCTGCCTTATTATGAAGAGGTCTGCAATACATGCAGGAGAATCTGTACGTGACCATACCAGGCGATTTTTTTCCTGTCCGTTTTCTCTCCCTGATCCTCCCTCTGTCCACCCCCAGTCTACACAAAAGCAAATACCAGTACCCTTTATTCAGATATGTTTAGGACATTGTGGGTTATAGACCCTGCAACTTGATAGATGGGTGCAAAGAGCTGGATTGCTTGAGCTAATCTATCTGAAAACTGAATGTCGATGCCTCCCTCGTGATGAATGAATACGAAATGCTGTAGCCTATTACCAAGCTATAATTCAGAAACTTGATGTTCCCACTTCTCTCCTTCTAGAACCTTAGGCAGACTGTTTTCTTTCTCTTTCCAAAGTTCAACTTAGCCTGTAGGCCTTTTAGGAGAGGACAGGCTATTTCCCAGTTATTACAGAAACTAACAAAAAGTCAATTAATAGAAATGACTGTGGAGCTGTCCCACAATACAAAACAGAAAAGGGCCTCCCAAATGATCACTAAACAATGTCATGACTGTGATTTCTTACGAGTAGTAAATACCTACATCAAGTCCAAGTGCTCTCAAAAATGTGTCAAGCTTCCTTCTTGTTGTAAGAGGTTGGGAATAATGTGCTCTCTCAGGATGACATGGAAAATAATTTAGATTATTATAGAGTCCTTTCTGTATAACTAGAATTAAATGATTTCTTCCGTGTGAAATGGATTTCTACCTGCATTCCCCTCGAACTCAGTTACAAGAGGTTTAACGATGGCTCTGTGCCAACTTGTGTTTTGTTTTGTTTGGTGTTTTTATGAGCTTAAACCGGCAGCTGTGCATGCTTGTGCAATTCCAGAGGCAGGATTTATAGATGTAATTTTTCATCTGAGGGAAAAAAGTTAAAAATATCTTTAATGAATCACATGGAAAATCACTGAAAGAAACATAACACCAAAGAAGATGCGCTCTTTTTTTCCTCTTGTTAGTCTACATATTTACAATATTTATAATGGAGTCGATACAGACCTCTCTCAGAATAAGGTTCACCTTCCTACAAACCGGTCGACTTAATTTTCAGTAGAGTAATTTGGGAAAGCAAATAGGTTTTTGGAGTCTAATACGGTGTCAAGATGCAGATGGGACTGATTTTCTTTAGAAAACGAAAATCTTGGGGGCGCCTGGGTGGCTCAGTCGGTTAAGCGTCCGGCTTCAGCTCAGGTCACGATCTCGTGGTGCATGAGTTCGAGCCCCGCGTGAGGCTCTGGGCTGATGGCTCAGAGATAGCCCAGAGCCTGGAGCCTGTTTCGGATTCTGTGTCTCCCTCTCTCTCTCTGCTCCTCCCCCGTTCATGCTCTGTCTCTCTCTGTCTCAAAAATAAATAAACGTTAAAAAAAAATTAAAAAAAAAAAAAAAAAGAAAACGAAAATCTTTCAGTGGTCCTCCGGAGACGCATGCATCCCTATCTTAGCAGGACGCAGGCTATCAGATGACCTTTTCCAGAATGAAGCATAGTAGAAAAGCAAAATTGCTGGCCCACCATGAACCCCCTCAGCAGTACCCATCCTTCCCCTCCCCCAATTTGCCTCTTATTGGAGTGGGTAAACTAATAGATTGGATAAAATGTTGTATTTTTGTAGGAAGAGCTATTAAGTGACATCCCCCCCCCCCCCCCGTATTTTTCTATCCCGGAAGGGAGAAGGATAGTTCTCTTAGGCTTCTCATCCACTTCCCCTTTCCTGGCCACTCACTCCCACCCTGGCTGTCCAATTGGAACCTTTCCCTCGTATGTCCTCAACACAGTCCATAAGCCGACTTTCTGTCCCTTCCCTGCCACCTGGGGCTTGTAGCTGGAATCTTCACTAGATTTTGCGTACACCTAATACTTTGCTACTTGAAAAAAGACTTCAAGGGGCGCCTGGGTGGCGCAGTCGGTTAAGCGTCCGACTTCAGCCAGGTCACGATCTCGCGGTCCGTGAGTTCGAGCCCCGCATCAGGCTCTGGGCCGATGGCTCGGAGCCTGGAGCCTGTTTCCAATTCTGTGTCTCCCTCTCTCTCTGCCCCTCCCCCGTTCATGCTCTGTCTCTCTCTGTCCCAAAAATAAATAAAAAAACGTTGGAAAAAAAATTAAAAAAAAAAAAAAAAAAAAAAAAGAAAAAAGACTTCAAGTTTGATTTAGTACTATGTAGGCATTTAGCTCAATAGGATGTGCTTGATAAAGCCGTTCATATCCTGTGTCTTACTGTATTAATTCAGGGCTCTCAGCCTCCAAAACTTGAGACACAGCAGGAGCTTTGAGAATTTCTCACCTTCATCCTTTTAAAAATAATGTTGCATTGGTCACAGAAGGGAGGTGCTTCTCCCCATTCGATACCTACCCTGGAAATCTGGCAAAGGACCAGACATTGTGCCCACTCAACATTACCTTTGCCCAGATACTAAACCCACAAAATAATTTTAGCATCAACCTTCCAGATGAAAGATAAAGTGAAAATGAGGTAGTAGGAGAAGCCGGCACCCTTTTATCACATTAACTTTTTAATGAATTTTGGTTCTATTGACTCGTTATAAAGAAAAAGCTTTGGCTTCCCCGTGTCTGGGAGCAGTCAAAATCTGATTATCTTCTGCCTTCTACATCCCCGCTCAACGAACAGAGCGCAGACAAGTTGTCTTTGCCTACCTTCATGTACCTGGATACACAGAGCTGTGCTCAGCCCACGCAGGGAAGAAGAGGTGCACAGTGACTAGACGGCTGACAGTGGTCCGCTACCCCCACCGCCATTACCACCACCACCGCTACGACGACGACTACCACTACCGGCAGTGGGAACAGTGAACGTTTATTGGATGCTTTCTACATGCCGCCCATTGGATGCTTTATGTGTATCCTCTCTCCAAATCTTTGTAAAAGCTCTCTGGAGTGCAAGCTAGATCATCATTAGCTCGTGTTTCAGAGGAAACGATTTCAAAAGTCAATTCCGTACTGCCCACGGTACAGGATGGTGATTTTAACAACCGTGGGCTTTTCCACAAAGGACAAAAATATGGCATAAAACAGACTCGAATCAAGGAATAAGAAAGTAGACAAGAATTAAAAGCATTGGCATTCACAGTTCTAGTAATGCCGTAGTGCTTTCTGAACTTTAAGGTCCAGTGTTCTTAATATAGTTTTTATGCACATGCTTTCTTCATCACAATTATAAGATTGTAATTAATCTCCAAGATAAAGGAGTGAAGATCTATAGACACATCACAGAACCAAGAACTGGCACCAGACTGAAATATATGAAGTCAACTTACGTAGATACAGAGAAGCGGGTTTCACTAACAGATGAGCTCACAGGTTCACAGGATGTTAATCTTCTCTCATTTTCAACAATCAGTGCTGGGGCAGCCTTTAATTGAGATGCTGACATACTAAGAAAGAAGGCACAACTTCTTTTTCCTTCTTCTAAGATTCATGCAGTTATCCTGAAGACTCTGTTTATCTACAAAATATCTATCGATTGGGTGTACAAATTCTAATACAAAGCTAATGTTGCATTTTATTTCTAAAAGACTTTAGACTTAAGTTATTGCCAGATTATTTGCCTTCGAAAAGAACTCACAACTTAAAACCCATTTGCTCCGTAGAGTTTTACTTCTAACCAGTGCTCAGATTTCATACCACCGGGCTAATCCTTAGCTTTCCATCAATCTGGAATTAAGACATTTTAGGAAAGTGTACAAAAGCTCAACTTCCATGAATTGTGTTTCCTTTTCAGCGTCTAGTCCAAAATGTGTTTATTCAAATAAATGTGTCTCCTTGATAATGGTTTTTAATGAGCATTATACAAGGGAAACTTACTTTGCGTTGACCCAGGGATGATGATGAGAAATTTTCTGAAACTGGATTAGGATTCATGAGGACTGGGTTCTGATTCCAGTTGTGTTATTTTGGACAGGTCACTTTACTGCCGTAGGACTTAATACTCTCTTTCCTGCAAAGTGAAGGTATTGGGCTGGATGAGTTTAAGAGTTCCATCCAGATCTAAGATTCTAGGATTTTAGATTTTAGATTTTCAAGACATTTGAATGTGGTGTGCCTTGCCATTCAACAAGGGGCAGAAAGGGTCAACACTGTTAGGTACTAATATAAAGAGGACATCTGATTTCACTGGAAAAGATAAAAACCGACATAGTTTATGGGGTTTTTTTTCATTATTTCATATCATGGGCACTAACTGGCATTTAGACTTTATATGTAATTTTTGTTGGTTGCGCATTGATTAGGTTTCCCCTCGATTTATTGGACCCTTGAAAGCAGCAAGTTCAGCTAGTCATGGCTGTGACCTGCATCTCATGGCCATCTATTCATTCACGTACTCATCCGAGAAATATTTATTGAGTACTTTCATCAAGGCATGAGGACATAGGCTGAAAACAGGTACATTCCTTCCTGTCGTGGAGCTTACAGTTCATTGGTGGAGACAGAAAATAAGTGAACAATCCATGTTTAAAATCGTGGTGAGTGCCAGGGAGAGACAGGTTGTTGTGATACAGAGTAGCAATCAGACATGGGGCGGGGATGAGAAAACAATCTTATGTAGAAATCGTGGTCAACGGAAGCCTCCCTAAGGACTGACAGGTAAGCCTCATGCCAAAGCAGAAGCAGCCACGTATGTGTAGAAGAGTGGGGAAGATAGTATATTATGGTCAGGGGGAAAAGCATGCGAAGAGCTTCTGTGAAAGGAAGGAACTTGGAATGCGTAAGTGAGGTTAGGGACCGGCGAGGAAGGGGAGAGTGTCATAAGATGAGGGTGGAGAAATAGGCAGCAGCTCACATTGTTTAAAAGTATACTGGGGCCAGGAACTCTTCCGAGAACTTTATGTGGATTATCTCCATCAGTATTCATAGCAAGCCTATGAATTTGGTATTATTAGGTGGTATTATTATTATTATTATTATTATTAGCTCCATTTTACTGACGAGGAAAAGACTACATGGAGAGTCGAACTTGCCAAAGTTTACACAGATGATGAAGAGTGTCAGTGCGAATCAAATCTATGTAGTTGACTTTGGAGCATGTGCTCTAAACCGGAACACAGTATGACTTCATAGGCAATGGTCACGTGGTACGGGGTTTTGTGGGCTGCTAAAAAGGGTTTGAAGTGGATTATAAATGAAACACAATCTAAGCTATGTCTTAAAGATGCGTTTCCAGGGGCGCCTGGGTCGGTTAAGCGGCCGACTTCGGCTCAGGTCACGATCTCGCGGTCCGCGAGTTCGAGCCCCGCGTCGGGCTCTGTGCTGACGGCTCAGAGCCCGGAGCCTGTTTTAGAGTCTGTGTCTCCCTCTCTCTCTGCCCCTCCCCCGTTCATGCTCTGTCTCTCTCTGTCTCAAAAATAAATAAACTTAAAAAAAAAATATATTAAAGATGTGTTTCCAGTTGTTATGTGCCCACATAGCATAGAGGTGGGAATAGAGCCTAAAGAAGAGTGGACATGGGGAGAATGGTTATTGGAGGCTCCTGGAAAGGCCTAGGAGATTCAGACACTGTTGGTTGCTTATTCAACAGCCGTTCTTCCCCTTCCTCCTAGCCAACAGGGCTCCAGCTTTGATTTATTTTTGTCAAGCGCTCCCGTGTTTATTAATCGACGTCAGTAGTTCTCAAACTCTTTGGTTTCCAGACTGCTTTACACACTTAAAAATTATCAAAGGCCCCACTGACCTTTTTTTTTTCTGGTCCAGCTTTATTAAGATATAATTGACAAATAACAATTTTATATAGTTAGTGTATGCAGTGTTTTGATATGCATATATATTATAAAATGATTATCACAATGAAGCAAATTAACATATTCATTAACTTGCATAGGTATTTTTGTGGTGGCTGCAAGATCATTTAAGATCTACTCTCTTAGCAAACTTCAAGTATCCAACGCAGCATTATTAGCTACAGTTTCCATGCTGTACATCAGGTCTCCAGGACTTCTTTGTCTTGCATAACTGAAACTAACTACTCTTTGGCCAACATCTCTCCACTTTCCTTACCCTCCAGCCCCTGGAAACCACCATTTTACCGTCTCCCTCTGTGAATTAATTTTGTTTAGATTCCACATAGAAGCCAAATGACGCAGTATTTGTCTTTCTGTTCCTAGCTTATTACGCTTAGCATAATGCCCTCCACGTTCATCCACGTTCCAGGCTCCACTGTGAGCGTGGAGCCTGACACAGGGCTCAAACTCACAAATGGTGAGATCGTGAGCTAAGCTGAAATCAAGAGTTGGACGCTTAACCGACTGAGCCACCCAGGCACCCCACTCTCTCTTTTTTTAAGGCTGAATTGTATTCCATTGTGTGTGTGTGTTCCATATATTCCAAAATATTATATATTCCCTTGTGTGTACATGTAATATTTTAGAATATGTGGAATGGAAAATACAATATTGTCTTTATTCACGCACCTGTCATTGGACACTTAGGTTAATTCCCTATCTTGGCTATTGTGAATAATGTTGCAATGAACATAGGAACGTAGATATCTCTTGGCGATACTAATTTCATTTCCTTTGACTATATACTCAGAAGTGGAGTATATAGTATAGACTGTATATGATCACTGGATCTGATGGTTCTATTTTTAATTTTTCCAGGCACCTCCATACTATTTTTCATAATGGCTTTAGCGATTTACATTCCCACTAGTAGGTAGTAAGGATCCCCTTCTTTCCACATCCTTGCTAACACTTGTCTTTTTTTCTTTTCTTTCTTTCTTTCTTTTTCTTTCTTTTTTGACAATAGCCATCCTGACAGTTACGAGGTGATATCCCATTGTGGTTTTCATTTACATTTCCCTAGAGATTAGTGATGTTGAGCACCTTTCCATGTACTTGTTAGCCATTTGTATGCCCACGAGTAGGGTATGAGCAAAAGCGCATGGGTGTCAGTAATGTGGAGGTTTCAGTGAGGTGAAAGTGTTGTCAGGATGGGCTACTAGAATGAGTGTGCTGACAGTGTTGGAGGCCACAAAGGGGGAACGATAGACCCTGCAGATAACAAGACCCAGAATGTGATCCTCGGACTGGGTGTCTGTGGTCGGTTGGGAGTAAAGGTAGTTGGAACTGAGGAGGTAAAAGACCCGAGTCCAAGGTCTTGCGTGGGTCGTCATCTTGGATATTGAATGTCATTGAAGTGCTAACAAGTGTTGGAGTGAGGAGGAAGACCGTGATCCAGGAGCTCCACAGTTTCCATGAACAAGTAGGAGTGGGTGGATGCCCACGATGAGGAGCACAAGGTATTTAACTGGATAACGTGAGTCTCTGTACTCAATGAGCATGCTGAAATCATACTGTTTGTCAATGTAGGACCCTAGCTTCTTAAGGTTTTCTTTTTATAACTATAAAAGCAGTACATTTTCTTTTTTTTTTATTTTTTTATTTTTTTAAATTTTATTTAAATCCAAGTTAGTTAACATATAGTGTAATAATGGTTTCAGAAGTAGAATTTAGTGATTCATCCCTTACATATAACACCCAGTGCTCATCCCAACAAGTGTCTTTCTTAATACCCATCACCCATTTAGCCCATTCCCTCACCCACCTCCCCTCCAGTAGGTCTCAGCTTGTTCTCTGTATTTAAAAGTCTCTCACGGTTTGCCCCCCTCTCTGTTTCTATCTTATTTTTTCCTTCCCTTCCCCTTTGTTCATCTGTTTTGAAGGGTCACATGCACCCCAATATTTATAGCAGCACTGTCAACAACAGCCAAATTATGGCAAGAACCCAAATATCGATTGACGAATGGATAAAGAAGAAATGGCATATATATATATATACACACACACACACACACACACACACATATATATATATACACACACACACACATATATATATATATGAATATTACTCCGTGATCAAAAAGAATGAAAGCAGTACATTTTCATTATAGAAAACTTGGGAAATACAAAGATACATAAGAAATAAAATAAAAATACCTATAATCCCATTGCTGTTGTCATTTCTGTCTTTATCTTTTTTTTAATGTTTTTTATTTATTTTTGAGGGAGTGCAAGTGGGGGACGGGCGGAGAGAGAGGGACAGAGGATCTGACGTGCACTCTGTGGTGACAGCAGTGAGCCTGATGTGGGGCTTGAACCCACAAACCATGAGATCATGACCTGAGCCAAAGCTGGGTGCTCAACCGACTGAGCCACCCAGGTGCCCCTGTCTTTATTTCTATGTATATCCATAGAAAACATGAAAACAGTACTTACATATTTACATCCTCATTGTGCTCTTAGCATTATATCCTAAGCATCTTTGTATATCTTTGTAAAAATCATTTTAAATGTTAGATCAATATAGCATTCTATGATACAGTGTAATTTATTAAACCATTTCACTATCCATCTATATTTTACTATTGTAAACAATATTGAAATAAAGATACTTCTATATCAATTTTTGTCCATATCTCCAAATTTTCCTTAGAACAGATTCCTAGAACGTAAATTTCTGGGTCAAAAATCTGACCAATTTTAAATCTCAGGACATGTATGTAGAGGACACCTAAATTTTAGGATCTCTGGCCTAGAGATATTGATATGCATTCTTGGACTCTTCTACTGAGCATGTAATTGAAAATTTTAGGTAATGAGAAAGCTAACTGACCAACATTTAAGTGACTTTAAGTTAGCATGACACCTACTCTTTATACTGTTAGCAGCAAGTGAATTTTCTCCCACTGTAAAAGATGAAAAGCTACAGAGGCAACTGTGATAATTTCAGAAATCAGAATGGAGAGCTGTCTAAGATGTGGGCCCAGGAGGATCCTTAAAAGCTGAGTTACTCAACCTTTCTTTTATTATTGGCCCCCTAAGGAAAAAAAAAATAAATTAAATTTAAATGCAATATAAATCAATCAATTTAGTTCATTAATTAATCCAATGAATGAATTAATTTTAATTTAATTTAATTTTTCCCTAATGAGAGAAATTAAATACTAATGAATAAAATTTTGTCAGGTAGAGCTTTAGAGGTCCCCAAACCATTGTAATATCTAAGATTTCTCCACTGTATCCAAATCAGTTTTCACCCCTTTGGGGACAAGATGGCCTCTATTGAGAATGCATAGTACGGATGAAAAGAGGAGAGCCCAACCACCAATGAAAAGAGAGATGCCTTCCCTGTACACAGGGTGATCCCATCTTTATTACATACATATAGATTGATAACAGATAGGAATGTGATAGTACAAAATATTAAGAATGAGTAATTCTAGGTGGTGGGCTTATTAGGTGGTTTTAATCATCTCTTGTATTCTAAGATTTCTCCAGTGAACATGCATTACCTTTTTTAAGGAATCTATTTAAAATTTTTCTCCAGCGTTGTTGGATCCTTTTTAAGTAAGCACAAAGAAGAAAGAAAGGAGAGGTGCCTTAGTTTGAGCCACTCAACGTGGCTTTCTCTGACTTCAGTATGGTCATAAGAGTTCGGAGATGACCTCCAACTGTCTCACTCCTCCTGTGGTAAACACACCTCCTCCCACTTACCAGACAGGTGCTGCTGGAAGTGGGATTTGCAGATGTAATTTAAGTCGTAAGGCACAACTTAAAATAAAAAGATTGTCCAGGTGAGTCTGATCTAATCACAAGACTCCTGAAGAGGTTCTGGGCATTTCCTGGTGAGGGAGACTTGAAGTGTGAGAGGGCCCACGGAGGGTGCCATGGGAGGAGGACCTGAGCGTGTCCCAGTTGCTGAGGGCAGGTCCCACCTTACAGCCAGCAGAACGCCAGGACCTCCGTCTTACAGCCGTGCTAGAAAGGAATTCTGTCAACAGTTTAGGGAGTTCGGAAACAGACCTCTCCCCAGTCGAGCCTCCAGAGGAGGACACGCATGGGCAACACCCGAGTTCGGACTTCTGAAACCCCGTGCAAAGAATCCAGCTATTGAATTCTGGGCTCAAGACCCATGGAAACTGCGAGGTGATAAATCCATGTTCTTTCACACCTCTAAGTTTGTGGTCATTTGTCACACAGAAATTTAAAACGAGTGCATTCCACAATCCTGACTCCTCATTGTACCGCCCATTCTTCTCTTCCCTTCTGTGGGAATGAAAATGAGATATTGGGGCGGGAAAGAGAGGTGATGACAGAGTCTCCTTTTCGTTTAATTTGCTTTCAGTTCTTTCCACTCCCTTCGATCCTTGCAACATTGTCCTATTTAGAAGCCAACCGTGACAGTGTCCCCGGCTTTAGCTACGGCACCCTCACATGGATTCCAAGATGTGAGCTTCGTGGCTGGCTTCTCTCAACACCAGTTCACACACACATCCTGAGATGCTTCTAGGTTGAAGGTTTACCCTGCACCAGGGTCCCTCATCTTACGTGCGGCTGCAGTGCTTGCGAGTCAGAATTTGGAGGTGTTGGCAGGCCTTTCCTACAGTTTTCTTCCACTTATTCCCTGGCAGGTGGTTGCTTTGGACATAAAGCAGCCTAGTTGCACCTAGACAAAATTTTGCAGCAATGATGCATACTTCTCGTCTTTCGGTTTTGTTTTGCTCATTGGAGTGGGACTGTTGGAGGGAGGCAATTTAAATTCGCTGATATCAGACCTTCTATTAACTGGATGGCTTCTCATTCGGGTTTAAGGAGATGGCCTTCTTCATCATTGCACATTATGTGACTACATTATATACAATTATTTTGGGGGAGCAAGAAGGGTACAGTCTGGTTTCTCAAGAGGCTCAAATTAGATCAGTCGAATGAAGATGTTTTACTAATGGTAATCTACTGAAGGCAGATTTTTACAAATATTTGTTTATTTTTAGAGAGGGTGGGGGCACACACACATGGACACTCACATGAGCTGGGAGGGACAGAGAGAGGGAGAGAGGGAATCCCAAGCAGACATGGGGCTCAGTCTCACAGACTGTGAGATCATGATCTGAGCTGAAATCAAGAGTCCAGCGTTTAACCCACTGAGCCACCCAGGTGCCCCAAGGCAGATTTTATCTTAAACGTTTTGGGGGAGGATCTTGATCCTGTGTGCTGGCTTTAGGAGCAAACATCTGACCTCAAAGGATTGAATCAGGCTCTATAGATGCCTTGCAACTGTGTGTGTGTGTGTGTGGGGGTGGGGAGTGGCATTTTGGCCCAAAAGAAAAACAAATTTTCATATTGACAGGGAAAACAAATGTGTAGATGTTTGTCAATCAGCACAAGGTTAGTTTGGATACATGTAGCTATGTGCGTTTTACTTTGGACCTTATTGTGGTCTTTTGTGAAAAATGAACTCTTTGGCAGTTGACTAAATACAGGGATTTTAGGGAGACAGATAGCTTTTTACTTAGGACTCATTGCCTAAGAATACAGGGATAGTTTGAACACCTCCTCCTGTCAAGAAAAGTCTCACTAGTTAATATTTTTCCGTGTGTTCAGGGACAATTTAAGAATGAGTAAGTCCAAATTGGGGCTTTGCTGACCCAGCATTCACTGACAAGCTAGAAGCCAGTAACTCCTAAGCTTCTTTGCCTGAATTTGCAGGCAAATTTAAGAAATAAAATATTTTCTCATACACGGTTCCCTGGCCATACATATGGTCCTATTTTGAGGGCAAACATTTCTTTATTTTTAAATACTTGTCCGTGTAGGTGGATACTGATTGTGAACAGAGAAGTCCTTGTGTGGGATTAATTAGCTGAGGGTTTAGTGATATTGGATACATCTATCCTTATTTAGAGTGTCTTTCCATTTGAACAAGGATGCTCTGGGGGCAAATGTGGCCTTACTTGGTGTTGTTTGTGGGAGACTATGGCCACATAAGTGGTTTTCCAAGGATTGAGCTAACATGAGGGCAATCTGGGGTTTATTTGTGGTGGTTTTACCAAGTTATACAAAGAGTCTGAGGGCGTGTAAGTCCTCACTGAGGAAACCAAGTCCTAGTATGTGTATAGGCACAGTTTGGTGATAAATTGCCCCCCTGCCTCTTGTTCGTAACTCTTCATAGTGACGTTGTGGGGAGACAAACACCACCTGGGGGGCTATTTATCCAAGTCACTGGGGACTTTCAGTAGTGAGTAATACCTTATTTTGCAATGTTCTGTCCAAGAATTGTAGAAACTGTTAGTACAGAAACAACTATTATAAAGTCATACAAGCAAGGATATTTAAGGAATCAACTACTTATCCCGTGTTCCCTTTCCAAGTGTGAAGGGACAATTAAATTGGGTACCATTTTAATTAAGGTTTTTTGTCCTAATAAGGGTACTTCAGGACTATGAAGACTGTACCTCTTTATGTGGGTTTCTAAGATTATCACAGTAGCATGGGGCGGGGGGAACACTATATCTAGAGAGATCTTTGTTCACATGTTAAGGGAATTTTGGAGAAGAGCAAATGACCCCTTAATGCTTTTGCCTTCGGGTGAAACAACATCATTTGAACAAATGATTATCTATTTGAAATTGTATAAATGTGTAATAGTGGCATGTGGCCAACATCTTATTAATTTGTCTTTTGTCCATGTGTTCAGGAACAAATGAGGGATGAAGAATTTTTGATTTGTGGGTCTTTGCCTTCTTACAGGAGAGTACTTTGGATATAAACAACTTCCAGGAGCATCTTCATAAATGTTTGTAGCTACAGTTTATTAGTATATTCTTGTCTTGGGTTATTTGTCTCACCAAGTTGAGGCACCTTTGAAAAAACAATTCTGTACGTGAGATTTATGTTCCAAGCATGTGGCAATGCAGAGTGTGAAAAATACTTCCTTCTTTGGTGTGTGTTAGTGGTTAATAGCTAAGACCGCCCTGGGTTCAGGTCTCCCCTCTGCCACGTAAGAGTTGTGTGCCATTGGCCAAAATTGCTCAGCGTTTCCGAACTTCGGTTTCTCATCCACTGAATGGGGAGACTAAGTCCCACACCTCGAGTTGTTGAGAGGATTGAATGATACATGCTTCTCAATCACTTGAAACAGTACCGGGCATACACTGAGTGTTCAGTGAGGATTGCCACCCTCAAAACAATGGTACATCCTTCTTGTGTGCAGCTCTTGTTCCCCGTTCAGACGTCTTAGGGCTTTTATGCAAAAGACGACTTTTTAGTCCTATCTCATTACCAGAGGCTTTCAAAATGGCTTTTGGCAAGACTCTAAGCATCTCCTCCTTTCTTGCTCTTCATCTGTCAAGCTTATATGGCAATAATAAGCAGCGTATTTCATAGTTTTGTGAGGATCAGATTCAATTCTGGGTGTCCTTTGAAGGTTTAATACAATAACATTAGGGTAGGTGGTCTACCTTCATTACCTCAGTTAATCCACTCAGCAGTCCAGCATGTAAAATATTAATACTTTAATTTTGCTAATGATGAAGATGTGTTTCAGAAGGCTCAAGTAACTTTCCCAAGATTATATACCTGGCAAATGACATACCAAGACTTCATCACAGATATTTTGACTCTAGGACCATGCTGTTAACCACCGTAATAAACTGCGTCTCCATTGGAAACTTAAAAGTAGTGGTGAGTTCTAGGATTCTATTATTATCATCATCACTATTATTTAATGCAGCACAGCAGCAATTAGAGGATTTAATTGTTTTATAAGGAAGCTTTCCTTCCCATGATCTGTATAACAGCAGAGGAGAAGATAGACGAAGTAAAAAAGAACTAAGAACCGGTGGAATAGTCCCAACACACATTTGTAAGAGCCTTTACTACTGTCAAAGCTACAGGTCTGAAGATAGAACGGTATGTGTGAACTACGATGTGGTGGATGGTGAGAGCTGGGCAAAGAAAAGGGAATAGAAGAGTGACCCTGGCTATCTGAGTGATCGACAAGGTGGTGGTATTATGGATTTGATCGGATTGAGTTAAATCAAGGAAGATTTTAGAGAAAAGATGACCAGTTCAATTCCCAAAAGGAGTAGGTTTCAGTAAACTGACTTCCAAAAGTTAAGCCAATTAGGGCAGTTGGCTAATGCTTAAGTGTTTTCAGACAAGGAGAGGAGATGCGATTACTATTACCAGTAAGCGGTTCATTTTCCTACCTAATCATCTATTTGTGGCAAGACATCCATGATCGTAAGGTCAAATTCCTCTCCCCAGCTTTCAAAACTTCCATAATAAGGTCATATCCTATTAGAGAAAAATGAGTTTGAGTCTCAGTTTTCCACTTCTAACCAGGAGGCCTTAGCCACGCAATTTCTCGTTTCTGAAATGCCTTTTCCTCATCTACCAAGTAGGCACAAGAATTCTAGTAATAAGATAACATGTTCATATATGTGATCTCATTTTTCTATATATGATAAAGATCCTTAGTACTTATGGGGAGATTTATTACAGATCTCATGTTTTCCATCACACCCCAAGAACTATCCCCACTTAGGTTGGTATCAATCGTACATCTCTACCTTTCCTCTTAGTTATGTTCATTCTTCCTGGATTGTTTATTTTCTTCCTCTTCACTAGTATAAATTCTGTTCATTCAGTATGCCCAGCTAAGTGTTGTCTTTTTCTGACAACTCCTTGGTAAATAGACATAGATACACACACACACACACACACACACACACACACACACACACACCCTTCTTTTGTTACTTAACTGTGTTAACTGTGTCGATGGTGTTTTGTTCTTTTCTAGCACCTCGATGATAGGGTTATCTTCTCTATCCTACGTAGACCTTACTAAATACCAGTGGAATTGAATTACATCTCACCTAAATTTCTTAGGTCTCAAAACATTACTTTTTTTTCACGTGCAATGAAAGGAGAATGTGATTCTGCAATGGGAATCCTTTCGTCTACCTGAGAGCTGATATTTAATACTTGTTGCCTTCTCACAGAGCTGTTTGCCTAGGCTAAATACGTCCCCCTTTGCTTTTTCTCATCAACCTTATTTACATAGTGGGTGATTAATGAAGCTATAATAATCTTTAGCAAGAAATTTTCTACATACCATGTATGTTGATGCATTGCTACCTTGAGTGGCCATTGGAAGTGTTTTGGCTGTTAACATTAAGGATAATTGCTGTCTCACTAGGCATTACTTAGTAGACCCCCAAAGAGAATATGATTGGAATCTATCAGATAAAATTAGATTTTCTTTCAATAAGGGAAATGAATCTGTAGTCTTTCTATAGTGTCTAATTAATTAAATGTAAGAGTGTGATGAATTGATTCACTTTACTGGTAATTGCTACACATTCATGAGAAAGAAGATGACTAAACACAGTATCCTCTTCCTGTAGGTATACCAATATGTTAAGATTTTAAAACCATCACCCAGAGCCAGGAAATATCACAATGAGATACAAATCAAAGCAATTAAGGTTGCTTGCAGCAAAGGTTAATGAGGCTAATTTTTAGGCTCCCTCCCACTTTGTTAGAGAAGAATGGGATGCTTGTAGCGCACCCAAGAAGTCCTTAAAATTACTCTTTGAGATGTTCATGTTTCAGCTTTTTCCCTGTACTTTCCAAGTGCTTCAGTATCACTCTTACTGTTCTTGGAATTTAACTATATTCACGTGAACTATGACATTTTCAAGGATCCATCTTCCGTCCTCCACTAAACACTTTCAAGTAGAAGTCATATTTTGGTAATTTTGGGTGATTTATGGGATTTGATGTCTTGCTTCCTTCTTAATAGGCACATTATTAAAACATCATTCTCCAGATAATTGGCTTTTAGGCCAGGAACGAATCTTAACCTATACAAGGTATTATAATCATCACTCAAGGTAAAGGTGGTTATACATGGCATCATAAAAGCACACATGGGCATTTCACTGAATTTAGCCAGGGGTTTAAAAAAAATCACCTGTCGTTTGAGGGAATTCTTTATTTCAAGTGTGGAAGAATGGGCTAGTTTTACTCCTTTGTCTCACTGAAGTCCAGGAAACACAGAAAACAAATTGCCTGTCCCCTCCTTCACCAAATATAGGGTAGGTACATTTTTAAAATTCCTTTTTTCTACTTGACATTTCAGTTCAGAGGTCTAACCTGACCAATTAGTGTGTCTAGAGAAGCAGCTTTAATAGCTATACACTGAGGCTTCCAGATTGATTTATTCCTCAATGAAGTTGAGAGTTAATGAGGTAAATGTTAGGGAAAATGCCTCTGTCAATTTTACTTTTTGGTCTGATTTTTAGCTTGTGCTGCTGTTTTGGAGATTTTGTGTGGGCTGCCATGTAGAGAATTTGTTGTTTTCTCTCAGAAAGCTATTTCAAAACATCGATGTGAGAATGAAATATTTAAATGATAGACTATAAAACGTGAAAAATATATTGTGTGATACAAAGATATCAATGTTTATTATTGTCATCTTAGGAATGAAAGAGCTTCAGATGACAATTGATTTTTCTTCAAATAAGTTTATCCTTCAAATATGCTTTCTCATATATTTGAAGATAATAGATTATGTAACTGGATATGACAATATGATATACTAAGAAAACTTCCTAAACGCCCAGATCTGTGGTTTCTGATTTGAGATGGACGACTTTTATCCCCTGTCTCCCTCCCTCAAACCTATTGAAATGACATTTTCTTTTATTTTTTAAATATTTATTCATATTTGAGAGACAGGGTGTGAGGAGGGGAGGGGCAGAGAGAGAGGGAGACACAGGACCTGAAGCAGGCTCCAGGCTCCGAGCGGTCGGCGCAGAGCCCGACGCGGGGCTCGAACTCACGGACCGCGAGATCATGACCTGAGCTGACGTCAGACGCTTAACCCACTGGGCCACCCAGGCACCCCTGAGATGACATTTTAAAAGCAAAAGAATGGAAGAGAAAAAAAGCAATGGAAAGATGATAGATACTTGGATGGCTGTGAGGAATTAGTGGACAAAGACTGCCTTGAATTGGGGAGAATGGAAAGGCCAGGGAATCAGATCAACAGATGATCCTGAGCAGAGTGAGCCAAAGTGCAGAGCACTCACAAAAGAAGGTTCCAGTAGAGGAGAGGACTCACCTTCCCAGTGCAGTTCTCCATAATCAGCAGGTATAGAGAGTATAAATGCCAAAAGGAATATAAATCAAGGATTTTGATTAAAGAACTCCTTGTAGAAAGACTTGTAATTTGGTCTAGTCAGTCATAATAGGGACTATTGTTCATAATGGTGGAGGAATTATCAACTATTTAGTCAGGTAGTATTTAAAAAATTAGGAACAGAACACCAAGAACCCCCCCCCCCCAAATTGTAGGAAAACTAACAGAAGAGAGGGACCAAGGTGAGCAAACATCTGATTCCAGAAGAAGCATGTATTTTCTAGGGAAGAGAAATTTAAAAAATTAAAGCTAACCTGTTCTTTCAGAGAGCTCTGATAAGACATGCATCTGTAAAATAAGAACAGTCTTCTAGGTTAAAAGAACAATCAGAGACAAGGAAGAGTTTGGGAAAGCTAAAAGTAAGATTATCAAAATAAGAAATTCAATATAAGGGAAAAAAGTTTTGACAAATGCTTTCAGAACACAGAGAAGAAAAAGATGAAGTAAAATGTATGATAGGAAAGTTAGAAGACATCAAGGACCAATCTCCAAAAACAACCAACCATCTACTTAGGAGTTCCAGAAAGAACAAAGAAGGTGGGGGGAAGTAGCAAAGAAATAAAAGGAAATTTCCTAGTGTTGGAGAAAGATGAAGCTCTACAGATAGAAAGGTCCCATGCAGTGCTGAGCATGATGGATGAAATGGAATACATACCTACACAAATTCTCACAAGATGTTGTTATTAAGAGAAGATCTAAAGGTATCTTGAAAAGAGACAAGACACAGTAGATTATCTATAAAGGAATGATAAAAAGATAGGCGTAGACTATAGATATAGATATAGATACAGATAGATACAGATATAGATATAGATATAGATAAAGATATAGATATAGATATAGATAGATACAGATATAGATAGGCATAGGTGCTGACATAAGATTCTGGAGTAGACACTGGACAATACCTTCAAGTTCTGAGGGCTGATGATTTTGGATTTAGAAGTCACTATACAGCCAACTTAACAAGAGTGAGAACAACATTTAAAAAAACTACAAAGTTTTAGTCCTGAATTCACCTTTTGGGATGAGCACTGGGTGTTGTATGGAAACCAATTTGACAATAAATTTCATATATTAAAAAAAAAAAAAGATTAAAAAGTCCTTGTGGTTATGCACCAATAAAATGAAAAGAGAATAAACAGGATCAAAGATGTATGAAACTAAGGAGTACAATAGAAATAATTCCCAAGATGATAACCCTGTAGTCGTCCTCGTATAGTGGTTGGAAATTGTGTTTGGCTGTTGGTGACAGTCCTGAGTGTAGTGATTAAAACACAGAAATGTGTGTTTTCTCATATTATGGTAATGCTGTGGTAATTGCTTGCTGGCATTGTATCGACAGTGCAGATTCACAGTTCCCAAATGACTGTTGTACTTCTAGCTATCACACTGAGATTCTGGGCTAACCCAAGGAAGTAGGGGACAGGAGGGAAAAAAAAAAGTACCTCACAATTAAGTCGGTTCTTGGAAGCCCCACCCAACAACTTTTACTGAAATGCCATTGGTCAAACCGAGTTGCGAGGGAGATTGTTTTCAGTTACAACCAGGGGGAGGATGAATTTTGGGATATGCAGCTGGCAATCTCTGAAATGACCTGAAAGCATTTTATTACATTCAACAAATGGTATGACTATGATACTCAATGATATTGTATGGTAAAGAAGGTATATATTCATTTTATAAATAAGAGATAGAAAGACCTCTAGCAATTTCAGGAAGAATAAAGTTATATACAAGAGAGTCATGGCCAACAAACAAAACATAGTGAAATAACTTGAAACTGTGTCATAATTTTGGGTGTTTTAGTGATGGAGAATGCCATCTGTCTTTCTGTGGGTCTGAGGCTGATTGTACAGCTAATAATATTTACATGATCTTATTATATATTGATTTTCAGGGTTTCTTTAGGACTTAATTTTTTAGAGCAGTTTCAGTTCGCAGCAAAATTGAAGGCAAGGTATTCCCTGCCCCCACACATGTATAGCCTCCTCATTATCCACATCTTCTACCAAAGTGGTACATATGTTACCATTGGCACATGACAGTCACCTAAATTCCATTATTTACAGTTAATTCTTTTTTTTATGTTTATTTATTTATTTTGAGTGAAAGGGAAAGAGAGAGAGTAGGGGAGGGGCAGACAGAGGAAGAGAGGGAGAAGAGCCTGATGCCGGAACCTGATGCCGGGCTCAAATCCATGAATCTGGGTACCTTTTTTCCTTTTTGTATTATCTAGGACTCATTAGGATGTTGAAAAGGAGTGTTGTCTTTATCAAGTTGAAGAAGTTCCCCCTCTATTCCTAGTTACCGAGGGGATTTAAAAAATTTTTTTATCATGGATGGGTGTTAGGATGTGTCAAACGCTTTGTTATCATTTATTGACATAATCATGTGATTTTTTTTTTAGCCTGTTGATCTGATGGATTACATTGTTTGATATTTGAATATTGAACCAGCCTTGACCATTTTGGATAGATCCCAATTGTGTTGTATAATCTTGTCATACTCTGTTGGATTGAGTATCGTTTTGAGGATATTTGCATCTATGTTCATGAGAGCTATTGGTCTGTAGTTTTCTTGGTTTTCAGTTTTTAGAATAAATCTATAAACAAAGCACAGAAGACTTAATTATAATTGAAAAAGACTATAAATATAATAGGACAACAATAGGAGGGTAGGAAACAAAAGTGTACAGGTGTTAACACATCTTATGCAGTGGGGAGTCAAGAGATACTATCTAGAGTTGAAGGATCGAGAAACATTTATTAAATATGTATTTGTTGTAGTGTCAGGAAGGAGAACAGCTCAAAATATATAATTTACAAAAATTAGAAGAGGAAGAAGGTAAGGTAGTAGTGGGAGTGAGTTAAATCTCCCCCCTTTCATATCAGATACAAAAAAGGTACTTTTTATTGTTCAGAATACAAACTATGCAGAGCAGAGAAATGCCAACATAATGTTTTCCCATCTTTCATGCAGTAGTTTAGGTAGTTGGTCCTGGCTGGTATGTTGGTTTGACAGGATCTGGGATCTGGTTTCTTCTCACTACGTTGTTATGCTATCCTCAACACACGGCCTTCATCTTGCTGTCCATGTGGGTGCTTTAGCTCAGTCTCAGAACTTCGTTCCAGGTCTTGAATTAAGGAAGACCAGAGGGGGAAAAGTAACGTCTTCATTTTAAGGGTATGGCGTGGAAATATTTACATCCTTTCTCCTCACATACTGTTAGTCACAGAGCTAGTCACATGACCAGCACACCTATCTGTAAGAAAAACTGGAATATCTAGCCTTTAGTGGGACAGATATGTACCTAGCTAAAAAATGCTTTTACTGTAGAAGAGGAGAATGGATATGGGGCGTGGTTAGTAGGCATTGCTCTTCTGTTGAATTTCTATAAATAAATATAGGTATAAGCAAATTATTTATTTTTTTTTAAGTTTATTTGAGAGAGTGTGCCTGTGCTCCTGAACAGAGGAGAGGCAGAAAGACAGTGCGAGAATCCCAAGCAGGCCCCACGCTACTAGCGCAGAGCCTGATCTCTCACGAGCCGTGAGATCATGATCTGAGGCCAAATCCAGAGTCAGACGCTTAACTGACTGAACCACCCAGGTGCCCCTAGAAGCAAGTTTTTTAGAGTTACGGAGTCAACCACAGACGATCTAAAACTATAAATGGTACAAATGTATTTGCCTCTGAGGAAAGGGAGGAGTTGGAAGAACCATACCTTTAATTTTGTACCTTTCTGGATTTGTTGGATTATTTCCATGTGTTCTATTAATAATGTAATAATAGTGATATGTAAATGTAGTTTATATGGCAAAGACCTGTCCTTTTTTTTAGATGGCATGGGGGAAAAAATGACCCCAAAGCACGGTAAATATCAATCAGGTTTAGGGAAAACCAAAAGCTTTAGTTAAATTACCTTTTGATTTCTACGGCTTCTTACTCCTGTTTTCTCTTTTTTGTTCACAGAAGTGTGTTAGCCCTTGCCAGACTGAGAAATGAAAGCCAATATAAAAAGATAGCCATCATCACTGTTGGTAGGAATGCACACTGGTGTAGCCACTCTGGAAAACAGTGTGGAGGTTCCTCAAAAAATTAGAAATAGAATTACCTGCAACCCAGAAATAGCACTACTAGGAATTTATCCAAAGGATACAGGAGTGCTGATTCATAGGGGCACATGTACCTTAATGTTTCTAGCAGCACTATCAACAATAACTAAATCATGGAAAGAGCCAGATGGCCATCAACTGATGAATGGATAAAGAAGATGTAGTTTATATACACAGTAGAATACTACTCGGCAATGAGAAAGAATGAAATCCTGCCATTTGCAACAACGTGGGAGGGTATTATGCTAAGTGAAATAAGTCAGTCAGAGAAAGACAGATATCATATGTTTTCACTCATATGTGGAATTTGAGAAATTTAACAAGACCATGGGGGAAGGGAAGGGAAAAACATAGTTTCAAACAGAGAGGGAGGCAAACCATAAGAGACTCTTAATTTCTTTTTAACATTTATTTATTTTTGAGAGACAGAGCATGAGCGGGGGAGGGGCAGAGAGAAGGAGACAGAATCTGAAGCAGACTCTAGGCTACAAGCTGTCAGCACAGAGCCTGATGCAGGGCTCGAACCCACAAACCGTGAGATCATGACCTGAGCTGAAGTCAGATGCTTAACTGACTGAGCCACCCAGGCACCCGAAGAAACTCTTAAGTACAGAGAACAAACTGAGGGTTGATGGGGGTGGGGGGAGAGTGGGAAGGAGGGGAAAATGGGTGATGGGCACTGAGGAGGGCACTTGTTGGGATGAGCTCTGGGTGTTGTATGCAAGCGGTGAATCATGGGAATCTGCCCCCGAAACCAAGAGCACACCGTACATACTGTATGTTGTTAGCTAACTTGAAAATAAATTACAGTTAGAGAAAAAAAAAAAAAAAACGATAAAAAAAAGATAGCCATCATCCCTGTGGGCAAATGAAATTTACTCAAGAAAGAATCCGAGAAAAGGGAGAGCAGACATGTTCCACACCATTTTGTCCAGCCTTGGACCTGGGCACTGCTTTTTCTCTTCTAGGTACTTTTTCCCTTTCTCGATTTAAGCCTGTTATTTTTAATTATACCCTTCAAGTCATCTCTACAATTTCCATCTTTTATTAAGGTTTTTAAACACCTGTAGACAGCAAGTCCTTAGTCATTATTTAGGCAAATGGACCTATTATCTATCTCTTCTTTGATCTTTTCTCTTAAATAAATTCCTATAGCCACTCAGTGTCCATGGTTTTAGACCATGGATTCTTTTTTTCTGTATTTTTCCTCCTATGGACCTGTATCTGTTTTCACCTGAGAGCAGCATATCAAGTTTGTTTCTCCTGTTACGGGGCCTGAATGATCTTTTCCGTATAGTGTGTGTGCGTCTCATTGCTTAAGTGCAATGATCACCTGTACCATTTAAGGAATTAAAGCTGATGGACAATGACTTGAGGTAGATAAGGGAATATTTGACTAGCTGACCTCGAAGCTTCCTTTAAAACGTCTTATGTTTCAATTTTATGCAATGATTGCAAATTGTTTTTCACCTATAAATTGTGCAGTTAAGCAGTGATCTATAAAAAGAATTACAAAAGTCAAACGCAAAACATTTCCCATATCCTCTTCCAGTCCTTAGTAATGTAGATATATTTTGGACCATGTATTTAGTACTTGTATATTTTTCGTCCATAACTGGATGCTATTTTATTACAGTCTACTTCCTACCTTCATATCCTTTAAAATAGGCAGTCATCCATTGTATTTTATCATGGCTTGTCTAACCATTCAAATATGCAAATCATAAAAACCATTATCCCTGAGTTATAAAATGGCATCAATATATAACAGGTGACTTACTCATTAAATAGAGAAATAAACTTGATTTTAGTACTGAGCTTACCATAATTCAGAGGACACCTGTAGAATACAGAAATGATATTTTATAGTCTTAAGTCCTTTTTCTTATTTTGGAAAACCACATCAGAATTGCATGGTTGACTACCTTGCAATGACATGTTTCAGTATTTTACCCATTGTTACTTCCTTTTTTTAAGTGTACCATTTGACTTTTCCGTAAGGTACATTCAAGGTCTTTGGTCCCTTTGTATAAAAACTAAATCCAAGAGGAATCTTTCTCAAACCACAAGAGAGCATTTACAACACATAGAAATTCTTCTCTTGAAGACACCCCCTGCAGTTTCCAATGGCTAATCTTTCTGAAGGTATAAAATGTGTTTCTAGTTCTGACAGTGACAGTTCCTAAATAAAAGTGTTAGTAACTGGTCTCATGTGCTGATATTTATAAAACTAGTGGGCAAATATAGGTCCTCATTTCAATATTGAAGTTGCCTTCGGCGTATGTCATTTTGTAAAACATGCCCTTTCCATGATGGGCACCAGTACATTGCTGAAAGTACAGAGAAGAGAAATAAATTTTAACCAGAAGGAAGATATCTGGAAAAGTTACATCTTAACGACCAGAATGTTCAGACTCCCATTACCCAAGACCTGTGCCACACTTATAACAAGATGGGGAGACAGGCTTTGGCCAGGCGTGAGCTAATTATGCATATCTATGTAGAAACTCAAGTCTAGTGTATAATGGCAGGGACTGAGTTTGGGAGGAATTGCTGCTTTGTAGGAATAAGGGAAAAGGTAATATGTCAGAAATAAAAATGAAATTACATTTTTGTATCATGTTTGAGCAGATAACTGAGGAGGGTCTGTGGTCGAATGTATTTTTTAAAATAATGATAATCATTGATATTACAAAATACAAACTGTCTATACAGGGCGGAAACTGTGCTAGATGCTTGTGAGAGAATCTTTCTGATCTTCCCAGTGACCCAGTGAGGTAGGTATTGTCACCATGCTCTGGTACAAATGAGCAAGCAAGCTACCTTTGCATTTGAGAAGAGCACAGATCGAGAGGAAGGAAAATATCCTTTCTAAGTTTCCAGTGAATCCAGGACTGGTTTATAGATACCTAGAAGCTCCTGGCTGTTGAGGAACCAGTCAGTACCTACCGCAGTGATCTTTGTTTTTAAATACAGACATTTTGGAGCAAATGCGGTAAAGTGGGAGTGAACCCAGGAATCAAGGTTGCTGGATGATGGGTCTGTTGTACTAAGTGCTTGGTGAACTTTCTGAAGTCCTTCCCGTTGCAAAATTGCGTGACTGTAAACAGTATGAAATCGATCCCGGTAAAGATAAGAGGAGAATGATGATAACGTTGGCAAAGCACTCTCTCATATGTTCTTTCATTTGATCCTCTCCGCAACCCTCAGCAGTAGGTACTAGCATCAAACCCCAATCTCCATTTTACAGACGAGATGACTGGAGTTCCTAGATTGTCAAATATAAATGTAGATTTGATACTTTAAAAAGCAGTGGCAGGAACAACATCATAATTTAAGAGAAGAGTAGGTGTGACTTGGGACCTAAGTGGTGAAGAGAATTACCAAGACTTTAAAAAAAAAAAAAAAAATCAAATCAGCAGCTTTGAGAGTCTCAGCAAGGCCTAGATAATTATAACCTTTTTGAGGGATGCCAGAGCTAACAGTTGTGCTTAATATTTTCCCCCTAGGCTTAGGCCAGGAAGATAGAAGAAGCATTAAGTTGATAAACCAGAGAGAGTCCCTTTCGAGGGGAGCTGACTAGGGAAAAACTGAAGGTTTCAAAGGGCAGACAACGAAGACCACCAGAGTGGAACAAGAATGGCAAAGAAAAGGGGACTCCAGTGGGGAAGACTGCTGGGATTGCCTGGACGTGCATTCATTCTAGGCCTACTAAAGACTCGGGCAGCACATGCTGGGGTCCAAAGATCAAGACCTAGACAGACACCTTGGTGAAGAACTGTGGAGGACTGAGTCATCCACTCCGTGAGGACAGGCCCTAGGAAGGATCCTTTTTGTATCATTGACAGTATCAGAGATGTGGGCCTTATTCCCATTATGTCATCTTTGTCAAGGGTCCAGAATCCATTGGCGGGCTCGTTGGACTCCTATAGCTGAGCATTCCTGGATCTCTTCCTTTGTCGCGATTTCTTCACCTCCTTCGTGATCTCTCTTTTTATTCACCCACTCCCTCAACGGTGCTGCCTCGCAAAGTCCTGAGCACGCTTCCCTGGTCTCTGACCCTGTCCCTGACCACCCTTGAAAATCAAATTTAGAGCCAGGGCTTGTGCTATATTTTCCAAATCTCCAGTCGCAATATCCAAGCCTATATTTTTCACTGCCTGCATATTTTTGATCTCAAAATATTGAAAACAGAATTCATCTTTCTAGGCTAAAAGTGTCAGAGTCATCTTGTATTCATCCCCCTACCTTGCCACCCACCCTGTTCTATTCTGTTGCTTTTACCTCTGAAATATCTTTTCTATCCATCTTCTTTCCGTTTCCACCAGCAATTCTGTATTTCAGGCTATTGCCATTATTATTTGATGACTATTAACAATAATCTAGCTGGCCTCTCTGAATCCGGACTT
This sequence comes from Neofelis nebulosa, assembly GCF_028018385.1. Lineage (NCBI taxonomy): Eukaryota > Metazoa > Chordata > Mammalia > Carnivora > Felidae > Neofelis > Neofelis nebulosa. Next base: position 118,067,764 of record NC_080800.1, on the reverse strand, counting down.
CAGGGTGTCTGATAATCCTGTCCACTGGCATTCACTTCATCAGCTAAAAGCTGTGTTTCTCAAACTGTTTCAAATAATGATAATTTTGAGGAATGTTAACAGGGAGTATGTTGCTTTTGAAAAGGGAGTTGTCAAATGTTATTAGGAAATGCTGGATTAAAGTAAAATGTTTATGACAGCACTTTTCAAAGCCTTTAGCATGTTAATTTACATAACAAATCTTCAATATAGCATGTAGTCCCACGGGGGCAAGGATTCGTTTGCTGTTCTCATTGGTATAGTTCCAGAATAGTCGCATGACGCCATTAAATAACAAGTACTCGATATATATAATTTGAATAAAAGAATAAAAGATAGGTATGTTATAAATAGTATTTTCCATTTTTATGGAAAAATAACAAACATTTTATCGAGTTACATCTCAGGGAAGCAGTGTTTATGAAAGTTTCTGTGAAACATTGCTCTAAAGTAGGGTTTCTCAACCATGGCATGAAAAGACCTTTTGAGCCAGATAATTCTTTATGGCAAGGACCCATCCTGCTCATTGTAGGAGGTTTAACAGCCTGTTGGCCTCTACCTACTAGATCAGAGTAGCACCGGCCCTCTTTTGTTCACCGCTGGCTGTATTTGGTTTTTGACCTTGCCTCTGTGACAAAAATAATGTCTCCAGACATTGACAGATGTCCCTGGAGTGAGGGGGGGCAAAATCATCCCTCATTAAGAAAATATTACAGTCTGGGGCGCCTGGGTGGCTCAGTCGGTTGGGCAGCCGACTTCGGCTCAGGTCATGATCTCGCGGTCCGTGAGTTCAAGCCCCGCGTCGGGCTCTGTGCTGACAGCTCAGAGCCTGGAGCCTGTTTCGGATTCTGTATCTCCCTCTCTCTGACCCTCCCCTGTTCATGCTTTGTCTCTCTCTGTCTCAAAAATAAAATAAACGTTAAAAAAAAAAATTAAAAAAAAAAAAAAAGAAAATATTACAGTCTGGGCTTATTATTCTCCAGCTCAAAAATTTTCACAACTTCTTCATTGCCTGTGAAATTAAGTCTGAATTCCTTAGGCTGATACCTAAGTTCTCTGTCTGTCCTCAATCTTACAAGCACTCGTGCACACACGCGCACACACGGTTTATAGGAACCAGGTGATTAGAGAGGCAGCACGTGGCGAGAAAGGCGGTAGTTCATTTTGTGTAATTGTGATGATCTCCGCGTGTGCCACAGATGCTGTTCCCTTCTCTTTCCCACACCTTCAGCGGGCCGAATGTTTACTTGAACGCTTCTTAAAAAGAAAAGAAAAAAAAAAAAAGTCATGTGCTACCCAAGTGGCCTTTGATAGTCTTCCATAGTTGTGATTTCACCTGAGTAGAAACATCTGTAAGAACACTGCATGATGTATCTGGGGTCCTGTATCCCATTAGAGGACCCGTCCAACTTTTGTATATGACCCAGACCTAAAATTCCTTAATCAGTATGCAAGACTGTGTTTGCCATGTGCACAGCATTGTGCACTCTGCTGGGATTATAACGATTACTGAAACATACTCCCTACCTTCAAGGAATTTAAATACTAGTGATCAGTGAATTGAGAAAGTGCTGTGCCAGACATGAACGTCAAGAGGTGGAGAGCTTAAGAGAGACAAAAACGAACTGCTATCTTGTAAGGTAGTATAGAGGAGGCAGGAAGTATGCCGAGTCACGAACGACACTTAAGGTGTTGATCCCGCACCCGGAGTGGCCCGTTGACTCAGGCCTGGTGAGGAGCATATCTACAGGCGTGAAGGCAGGATTACGTTTTAAAGAGTGGCTGTTGTTCGGTGCTGGCTATATTTGCTTTTGGTTTTTTTTTTTAATGTTTATTTATTTTTGAGAGACAGAGACAGAGAGTTAGCGGAGGAGGAAAGAGAGAGCAAGGGAGACACAGAATCCAAAGCAGGCTTCGGGCTCTGAGTTGTCTGCACAGAGCCCAACCCGGGGCTCAAACTCACGAACCGCGAGATCATGACCTAAGCTGAAGTCGGACACTTAACTGACTGAGCCACCCAGGTGCCCCTGGCTATATTTGGTTTTTGACCTTGCCTTTGTGTTTGTTATTGTTGGCTAGAACCTCTAGATACATGGCTAGAACGTGGGCAGGGAGGACAATGTCTGAGCAGTGGGGTTATGAGTGGGAGTGGAGGTGATCTAATCAGGGCTGAATCCAGGTGTTTTTCTCAAAGCCGTGTCCTGACTTTGACACAGATTTTACCCTCTTGTCATCCTAGATGAGGTTTTCAGCCCAAGGACAGCAGACTGACTCGAGAGACGTAAAGAAAATGTTCAGTGTACTATGGCAGTTTTTAAGGTTAAAACAACAACAGAAGAGAAGTTTTCTCAAGCTCAACATTAAGGGCAAGTCCACGTTGGAAGCAATTTTGAAATGCTCCTTAAATACCCTGCCAATGGTAGCTGCAAATGCATATTTTATCTAAATGAATTGACCAAAGTAGTAGAAGCTTTGTAGACAAAGCAAATGAAGTATAGAATTTATCACGTCCTTACTGTGTTTTCCGTATTGTCTTTAAATTTTCTCCAAAATGCTCAAAATGAAAGTAGACCGTGCTTGCCAAAATCTTGCTCAGCTTAATTATGCCCAGATAGGAATTTGATGAAATCTGTTTCGGACGCATGTTGGCCTAAAGAAGACGAAGCTGTGGGTTCAGAGGGAAAGGGAATTTTGTCTGTTGGTTTCAGTTTTTTTTGTGGAAGATTTTCTCCATTGAGTACCTGCTGGAGAAAGCAGTTGTGGACGGCACAGAGGTTTCATCTGGTGAGAAGATTCTGAGTTATTGACAGCGGCTTCTGATGTCCGTCATGGGCGCAGGCTGAAGAGTGGTGGTAAACGGGTTAGATAACTTCCATGTCAACTCTGTTTTCTAAATCCAGTGCCTAGCTCATGAGCCAGTCTAGGTCCTTAGTCCATTTTCCAACACGATGATTGAAACTATTATCATGTTTGTCTTGATTTATCATTTGAAATTATAGCAAGAATTA